>NC_089769.1:14579583-14632083 GCF_040412425.1 Macrobrachium rosenbergii | reverse complement strand
ATAACTGACAGGCCTCATGGTGATCCATTGTTGCTCGCACTAGACCCATAAGTTAATTCGTAATTTTCGATTTCATCGCCTGTTGTGAACCATTATTCGAGCCTGGGACTTTACATTTGGGAAACGTCATCGTAGTACAATCACTAGCAAGGTCAATTTGAGTTAGCGAATCTCATGGGTATCTGAGTTGTTTCACACGTTTTCAGTTCGCCTGAGCTGAAAGTAGGTGAGGTTTTTTGATCGGACTTGTCCGTCGTCATTTCCTTGTCTTTTTTCGGCAAATATTGTAGTCTATGGCGAAAATTTTCATATTTGGACATTCCAAACCACTGGATCCGTTTCAACTAAACTTGTGAGAAAGTATCCTTGCGTAAAGGTGATTCAAGTTCGTTATTAAAGTGGAGCGACGTCCCCTTTCAAGGGGAGATAACTAAGAAATTGTGAAAACACGTTGGAGTTCTTTGATGAAATATTCTGTAGAACTGCTGGGTCAGAAATTTGAAATCTACTTCAAGGCTCCTTTATGCAATGTAGTTTTGAGGTTGATGGAATCATGATTCCTCCGGGGCAAAAGTGGGCTCACAATAATGGTCCAAAATTTTACATAGCAACAGTTTAGTAAGATTTTTAAGACTTTGACCTCAAAAACAACAGCCCTGTAGTTTGTCAAAATGACATGCCCAAGGAAAATCTTGATCATAGATGTGTCAGTGGCTTAGGTGAGCAGCACAGGTCACTCAATAGATTACTCTTGCTCTGTCTACCTCAAGTTCTAACTACAACTACCCTAATGCTATTCTCCTTGCTTATTAATACATTTTTATGTATTTATTAATTTATTATATTTTTTTTTTTAATAAGTGAGATCTCTTCTCTCTGTATGTCCCTTTACCTTCTATTACTTCCTAATGAGCACCTTATTCTGTGGACGCTTGAATTTCAAGTCAGTGGCCCCTGTGGCTTGTGCCATAGAATAGTGTTCACCTTCTGAATAATAATAATAATAATAATAATAATAATAATAATAATAATAATAATAATAATAATAACAACAACAACTGTTACTAACAGGTAATTAATTCAGGGGTTAGGTCAACAGTGGTACCTTTCTTTTTATAACCATTTTTAGGGCTTTGATGTATTGCTAAAACCATTTCAGGTGGTATTTAGATATCATATTTTACATGGAGAATTTATAGCATTTTAATAGCAGAGGATATACTTTGATACTTAGATAATACGCCGAAAGATATATATAAGTCTTTGATTACTGTTGATAACATTTGCGCATCCATACAGGTCAAGTCAAAGAGGCCATTAAATGGTAAGGAGACTCCCATAATTAATGAATATTATTATTATTATTATTATTATTATTATTATTATTATTATTATTATTATTATTATTATTATTATTTTTATTATTTTTATTATTTTTATTATTATTATTATTGTTATTATTATTATTATTATTATTATTATTATTATTATTATTATTCGGTTTGATTGGTCATTTACTGCCATTGAAAATTAAATTTTGCAGATAAGCGACCAAACAAACAGATATTGCTTTTGTTATCCACTCGATACCACAACGCTTTTGCCTTCCTCTTTTTTTTTCTAGTAATTATGCAAATCAAGAAGCCACGTGGGGTAAAATTGTTTTCCCACCGGCCACAAAAACAAGCTTATCACGGTGAACACTGATTGATATTTGTATTGCACTGCATATTGGTAAATATATATGTGTATTTATATATTAAATGATATATGTATATATATATATATATATATATATATATATATATATATATATATATATATATATATATATATTAATGTCTTTTACATAAATACGTACGTATTTAACTTTTGATACGTTAAACATTTTAATTATATATATATATATATATATATATATATATATATATATATATATATATATATATATATATATATATATATAATTAAAATGATGCCTTTAAACATACATATGTACAGTGCTTACTTTTTCAATACCATAAGTAAGAATTTTAATTTATAACAAAGTTTATTAGAAAGATATATTGAAAATATTTACCCACTTTAGTTCACAAGGTTCCTGTAAAGTAGCTTAGTTCAAGATCTCCCATTAAGTTCCTATTTCTGGCTCAGGCTTCGTCGCTTTCCAACGCAGTTTTTGTAGTTATTAGCCATTGTAATAAAGTGAGGCCTTTTCCTGCTTCCGTGCTTGTGTTTCTGATGAACTTCATTTTTTTTTTATGAACTTTTTTATTTTTTTATTTTTTATTTTCAGCCGGTGTCTTGGTCACTGAGCCAGGCAACTATCCCTGTTCTGTCCGACGTAAATTTATGTCTTTCACTTTATGGTCTGCTTCACGTCGGATTGGTTGTATCCCAGCTTCACGTTTTATAGTTCCTCATTGGACAGGTGGGTACCGTTCTCAGCTAGCACTCTGCTGGCCCCGAGTTCGATTCTCAGACCGGCCAATGAAGAATTAGATTTTATTTCTGGTGATAGAAATTCATTTCTCGCTATAATGTGGTTTGGATTCCACAATAAGCTGTAGGTCCCGTTTCTAGGTAACCAATGGGTTCTTAGCCACGTAAAATAAATCTAATCCTTCGGGCCAGCCCTAGGAGAGCTGTTAATCAGCTCAGTGGTCTGGTTAAACTAAGGTATACTTAACTTCTTTACACGTTTTATAAATCTGATCAATTTCTATAGGTCATAGGCTTTTCAGTTTTCTCCCATTTACCGCCAAACTTTGTAACACCTTTCACTCTTTATTTTTTTTATTTAGTTTAAGAACTGTGCGGAATATCACGTTCGCCTCCCCATGAATCAAATGAAATTCACTTCCTGTGAATATAGGCGTCAAGAAGCCAGATTTGTGAGGTAATCACAAAGCTTGAAAACATAGCTACTTGGCGCACGTGAAATAAGGTTAGATGCAAATCAGTGTTCCTTATGATTCCCGTAAAGGAAACTCAAGATAGACTCCAAAGATTCATTTTCTCCACGTTAAAATTCGCTCATGCAAACTCTCTTTTCTATAAATCTCATATAATCAAACTCAGTATATAAATTTATGACGCTGCTGATATAAATTTGTTTTCTAACATAAGTTCCATTAAACAAACTCATGAGATAAGAATGCTTGTATTTGGAGAATCCAAATCCGTTTGAAAGTCTCTTTTATGCGTAAGACTTACATAAGAATAAGTTAATAAAGATAAGAAAATAAATTTTATAGTAAATTTCGCTTCGAAATTATGGACTCGTGAAGCTAATTTGAGAATGAATCGAACGCGTACCGGAAAGATATTTCATATACTCTAGATACAAAGTAATTTCGAGTCTCTGAAAGTAAACTTACACAGTAAGTTCATATGATTATCAGACAGTTGAATCAGCATACGAGTCTCAGAAACCAGATTCTTCAGTTCAAATGAATTTGAAGGCAATGTGAACCTCTGAAAATACGCTTATTAAATCTGCTGGCAATATCTGTGATCTACACAAAACCGGAACCTGGATGCAGGACTCATGAAAGGCAGATTGCTCTGGCGGAAGGTTTAATGAAACGTGAGTCATGCCACGAGATTTATGAGACAGAAAATCAGAAAATCAGTTCCTGGCGACTCATAATAATACCAAGCAAGATGGTCTTGCTGTAAACAGATTCTCACGAAGTCATCAGACTCACAAATCCAAGGCGAGATGACAGTGTTGGCCCGTCTGCTCGAAGTGGTAAGTGGAGAGAGAGAGAGAGAGAGAGAGAGAGAGAGAGAGAGAGAGAGAGAGAGAGAGAGAGAGAGAGAGAGAGAAAGGTTCCTCTGATTCGAGTGAGAACAAAAACGTCCCTTTTGAAAAGGATTGCACGGTACCTGATGCCGCGAGAGTAATAGGATACCTATATCTGCCTCAGAGAGGGTAGGTGGCGAACGCACGAACGCATTCACACACACACACACACACACACACACACACACACACACTTGCCATAATGGTGGCGAATATTCATACGCATAAACGCGCACTTGCCCGCTCTACCAGACGGTGCATGACGCAAATCTCAAGCTGTCAAGGGGACAAACGTACACAGATACAAATGTACTCACAAATATTCTCGCTTGAAAGTTGTACGTGGTAAATTTACAAATTCGCATATTCGTGACGCATTGGGGGACAGCAACAAACCGACACATGCACAGTTGTCATGTCTGTGCGGGAGATGAACATATACACAAGCAAGCATATAGAGTCATAGACAGATGCATGAAATCTCTCAGATGGTGTAGGAAACGAAATCATGTACACACTAATGCAAATGGAATATAGAATATTGAAAGGGCCAAGAGGGTGTTGCTTGTATTAAAAAAAAAAACTCACAAAAACTGTATTCCCTTTAGAAGATTAACGAACACACGAACACACAAACACAGGCACATCGTAAAAATACACACTCACGGATAAAGCAGGAGATAACAATATAAACAAACGCACAAGCAAGCGGACGCACACCACTCTCAGTGGTGATAGGCCATTGGAAAGGAATGATATAGGATGTAATGCGATAGCGCCTCTCTCTCTCTCTCTCTCTCTCTCTCTCTCTCTCTCTTCTCTCTCTCTCTCTTCTCTTCTTCTTCTTCTTCTTCTTCTTCTTCTTCTGTCAGTGCGGTTTCTCTTCATAGCCCTGTTCAGTTCGTAAGCGTTTTCCCTTTTTCCTTTTGGGCTAAGACTAGGGCAGTTGAAGATTGAATTTCATCTTTACAGCGTCTCGGTTAGTCGCTACAGAGGAAGTTTGATTGACCGAATAAGGGTTACTTGGCATCCCAGAGGAGTGCTAATATTCCCGATAACAGTCTCTCGTATTTTGCGCTGTCGAATAGTTGAATAGCTAACGTTTCGTGTACTAAAGAAAATATTATGATTGTTGCTGCAGTGGGAAACATCGTTAGGCTATCGCACATTGATTCAGGTGAAAATTTTTTTTGTGATGATACAACAGAGGTAAGCATAAAAAAAAATCTAGAATTAGTTTTGTGTATTAAAAAAAAGTAAAAAATCTTGTGATATACACTTGGCAGGCATATTTTTATGACTGATACTTTCAATTTGTCAAGTCCGTTGCTTTTCCTTGTAGTGCAAAATATCCAAAACGTACATTTTTAGTGGCATTAGTGTGGTCAGTATCCTTGGCTTAATGTCAACGTGTGAACTTGAATTTTGAAGCTTTACAGAAATTCTTGTGCACTATTCTTTCGTCTACTACTTTTCAAGTCTGAAAATCATTCGAGCGATCTTTGCTGCGTGTGACTGGAAACAATGCATTCTTACAGTGCATTCAACGAAAACTCATATTACAAAGCTTCATTTAATTAGAGAAACGTGGAAATTGATGTATTTCAGAAATATGTGTTTTATGTTCTTGAATTGTATATTAAACTGACTTCGCTTAATTATGTAGCAACTGAATGTATATGGATGGAAAATATCTGCGGATTTAAAATGCATGTTCATGCGCAATGATAATTTGTTGTGAAATCGTAAATTAAACAGCATTTGTGTCTTTGTGGTTCAGCAAGAGGACAAATCAGACTATTTTTGTTAATTAGTGTCTCCTTTTTTATTTTATTTTCAATTTGCATAATTGGGGACTAAAATTACATTTGCAAAAAAAGTGTTTCATCTCGTTTCTTTGGTCACCTAACCAAATAATAGAAATATTTTACGGTTCGGGTCAGGTAATTGCCATCTCTCTCTCTCTCTCTCTCTCTCTCTCTCTCTCTCTCTCTCTCTCTCTCTCTCTCTCGATGAACATACAAGTAATTGTGTATAATAAGCATTCATTGTTTATTTACTTGTTTTAACTGTGCAGAAGGGCGTTGATCATATTTTCTTATTAATAGATTTTTTTAGTGAATCACATGACTTTTCTGTTTTCTGTAGGCGTGTTTCTCTCTCTCTCTCTCTCTCTCTCTCTCTCTCTCTCTCTCTCTCTCTCTCTCTCTCTCTCTTTTGATGAACATACAAGTAATTGTGTACAATAAGCATTCATTGTGTATTTACTTGTTTTAACTGTGCAGAAGGGCGTTGATCTTAATAATGGATTTTTGTAGTGAATCACATGACTTCTATTTTCTGTAAGTGGGTTTCTTTAGTTACAGACTCTCTCTCTCTCTCTCTCTCTCTCTCTCTCTCTCTCTCTCTCTCTCTCTCTCTCTCTCTCTCTCTCTCTCTCAGGGCGTCATACAGTCCGTCACATTGGCTTGTGCATCACAAAGGGAATAGATTCATAAAACGTAAAAATTTTTGTATATCATTATGTTCTGCTTTATATAAAATTGGCGATTTATTGTTAAAGGGAAGGTTAGTTATATAATTGATAAATTCATTTTTGATGTTCGACTAATAAATTTTGGTTTTAAATTGCTTAACAATGGCACATGTGAAAGAAATATATATACGGCATGGTTTTGAATTCGATATCATGTTGGTGTTGGGTTTCTGAAACTTGGTGCTCTAACTGATGCATCGTTAGGTTTTCAAGTTGATGGATGATTGACACGTGTTTTAAATTTTACTTTTCAGGTACGTAATAGATGTTGACTTGGAGGCTGTTTTTAAAACATTTCCTGGATGTTTCAGTTATGGCTGTAAATCGTCCATGCCGGGTATGTCATTTTTTAAAAGTTTCTTCGTAGTTATGGGACATCATTATTGTTATCATTTGCCATACTTTTTTTTTTTTACCTATTTTCATTCCTACTCCTACTCATATCTTTCTTTTTCTTTTTATTAGTCTCATGCTGACAAAGTTTTTCCCACCGTTTGTCTTTATGTCAGTCACACTTTTTTGTCAACACGACGCCCACACGGTTGAGCAAATTTCAGTCAAACTTGATACAAGATAAACCGTTTGTCCGCTAGTCTTGTGTACGTGAACAGGTTTTCTATTATGTAAGAACTTGCAAATAGATGAAATTATGGGTTCAAATACCATAGATTCTACACGATTTTAATATTGTAATCTTTGAACTATACCAGATGAAGACTTCGTTTTTGGCGTGGACGCTCCACCATTAAAACCCTTTCACATAACTACAAGGAAAGTGGGATCTTTCTTAGCTAGTGAGATAGTGATCCCCAAGGGTTTTAACTCGGTATGTACCCACCTTTGCTGCGTGTTTGGTACAAGCTTGTTGGGGATGACCTTAAAAATATAAACAAAAGACTGTAAATATCATAAAGATAATGACCCCCTCCCCCCAGAAATATTAGTCCTAGATAGGGACCCCCCGAACTTTGCTGGGGGTCACTATCTAGTAAGGAAACGGAAAGTGATCTTTGCTAACTTTACCGTGACATTTATAATGAAAATAGCTAACTTCAGAGGCCTTTGTTTTTCCTCAGATACCCCCTGTCGGAAGAAAATTAAATGACTTTTTTGTAGTGTCTTCTTCAACTTTTCATCTTCTGGAATACTCTCACGTTGGGGGTCGCTAGGAACACGTACTACTTTAGCACACTGTATGAATGCCTGTCGTTCTCATTATTATGCTAAAATAAATTAAGTAAAAATCTTCATACCTTCCATTAAACATGAATTAATCGTGGTCATACATTAAACCTCTGAATAGAATGTCTGTTAATGCAACCAAACAGGAATGCCTTCATTGCCTGCGCTTGTCACCCCTTAATCCTTGTGTATCATGAGAGAGAGAGTAAAACATTCCAGTAAATTTGATGACTGGTAAAGTGCTGAGTCTGCTGCTGTAGGTGTTGAGTGAAGTGTTAAACAGTCTACTGTGCATTTCAGGGCCGTGTCTAATTGATTTCGTCGATAAAATCTTACTAAAGCATCGGATATGGATCGTGTTTTGGAAATAGCTATTTGAAGCCACAGCCTAATTGGCAAAAATATGCAATGATGTCTGTTGATAATTAAGGCTCTTATCAGAGTAAAGTAAAGAAATTTAAAGGGAAACTTGGCTAAATCTAGCGGGCTCGTAGATAGAGGCTAGTAAAACGTCATTACTGAAGGCCCTCCCATTCATTGATACTGTAGTATGACGTAGTTTGCCAGACACCGCGCCCGTGTATTTTATGAATGAAGACTCAGATGTTGGTAGCAGTAGTAATAGTAGTAGTATATGGAACTCTTACATTGTTACACACACTCAAACACCTACCCTACATTCTCTCTCTCTCTCTCTCTCTCTCTCTCTCTCTCTCTCTCTCTCTCTCTCTCTCTCTCTCATCTTTTCGATGAGTCATGTCTCTGAGGAGAGTACAATAAGGGAATGGGCATCAAGTGAGAATATTAGTTGTGTAATACAGTTCCATGGAGCAATTCACCTTTCCTTAACTCGAAATACGCACCAAGTCTTACACACTCTGTGAAAACTGTTGTAACCCTGGAGTTTCTGTCGCTTCATATTATCTCCTCAAAAGTCCCGGTTCACGTGTACCTGCTTAGTCCTGCTAAACGAATGCAACATACCGCAGGTGTTCTAACCTTAACTTCCTTAAAGCATGATCAGTCCCATAATAAATCCATAGTGCTTGGGTTAGCACACTACTCCCCCTTCATTATTTTATTTGTGTGCCTCAGATTTGTTGTTTCTATACGCTTGGTGTATTTACTTGAAACTGACACTAATGTTTGTTGTAGGGGTTGTTGTGTGGTTATCAGTGAGTCTATGTATTCCCGGTTTTATCTATTTTTTTTTTTTTTTTATGGATTTCCAGTTACTCATTCTTTCAAATTTCAGTTATTTTGATTATTTCATTTACATCGTTTATTATATATATATATATATATATATATATATATATATATATATATATATATATATATTTTTTTATTTAATCATTACATTGTAGTGCTGAACGATACTCGTAACTCATAGTCCAAGGGCTTGGGCTATGCCTAAATGTTATAATCCACTAATCCATTGATTATACTGAACTTTATTGAAATTGAAGGAAATCTGAAAAAAAATATTGTAATAAAAAAATTAAGTAAAAGGGTATGCTGTTGTTTAAGATTAAGCCAGCCTTGTGTGAATCAGTCTTTCTCTTTGAGCAGACCATAAGTGAAGAACTTTCGACGGAATAGAGAAAATAAAATTTCGATAATTATCGCATATCGTACTCAATGTATTGCTTATTGTACAAGAGGGTCAAATATCTGCATTTCTACGATCATTATCATACTACTGGAAACGCTCCTGCTATTACGTATGATGTCATAGTTTACGTCACAACTAGCCTCTGTCCGGGCGCTTACTAAGTTTAGCTAAGGTTCCCTTTAGATTTCTTTGATTTACTCTGATAAGGGCCTTAATTATCCACATTAGGCAAACCTGCATATTTTTGCCAACTAGGCTGTGACTTCAAATAGCTATTTCCAAAATACGATCCATATCTGATGCTTTGGTACGATTTTATCGACGAAAATCTATTAGACACTGTCCTGAAATGCACAGTAGGTAGATGAAAAACGTTATTTAGATTTAGAGGAGGGAAATTTATAAAACAGAATACAAGTGAAAGTCATATGAAAGGACAGATCTAGTCTCTTGTTAGTAACTTTACGTCGATGAGAATGTTCCTGTAACTTTTAAAATGATTTATGGCAAGTTGCTTGTTGTGAAGTTGTATATATACGAGTGAGGTTATTGACACACACACACACACACACACACACACACAGAAATACGTTGTATAAATTTGGATGATGTGAAAATGTATAAATTTGGATGATGTGAAAAGGAATTAAGAGGCTGTATGAAAGCCGTACGACGGTTAGAGGTACCAAGCTGGTAATGTGTTAAAGAATAATGTTGTTGGGTTCTTTGAGAATGTGTGAATGTAGATAACTTTGTGCAGAAAGCGTAAAAAGTTGTGTATGATGCGCTGAATAATAAAGAAAATGAAAGAAGTATCGATTTCGTAATTGCGTACAAAACTCAGTCTTTTCGGCAAAAAGTAATACCCACTAGGTCGTTTCATCTTGCATTGATTTTGTGGCCAGTAATCCCTGTATTGCTTACTTTGATGACCGTTTCTTTCCCTTTACTGAAAGCCTGAGAATTTTATTCATGCTAGTGTTTCACCTGATTCCTGCAACTTTAATACGGTTAAGGGTCGGTCTGCCGTACACTTGGTGGTAATAGACCATAATTTACCCCGTTAGCCACGGTTTGTTCCTTCCGGTTAGACTAAGTAAAGGCATGATGATGCCAGTCGCTTTGATTTTTCGTTCTTGGTTAGGCCAAGACTGTATGTGAAGATTATTGCGATGTGAAGATCACGCCTAATGCAGAGTAGAGAGAGAGAGAGAGAGAGAGAGAGAGAGAGAGAGAGAGAGAGGAGCTTTAGTGTGACATTGGTCATGGCACATAATATGTTATACTACGGTGAAGTTGTATGCAACTGTGATTGACCTGACGTTGACTCCCGATTTCCTATCTCGCCTGTTGGGTTGAGTTTTGTAAATAGTATATAATCATTCGATACCTTTCGAGTATCTCTCTCTCTCTCTCTCTCTCTCTCTCTCTGTGGCCTTGTAGCGTAAATGATAATGATTTCAGATCCCAATTGAATGACAGCATTCGATCCCCGAAGTAAATGTGGAGGGAACGATACGGTGGAGTATTCCTCTGTTGATCCTATCTGAGAATTATGTGCCTGAGTTTTAGTCGGCTGTGAAGAATGAGGTAGAAAAATGCAGTGATAAAAAAATGTATACCTTTTTAGTCTTCTGTGAAAGAAAACTATTGAGATGGGTGCTACTTGTCTGTCCATCCGCCATTTTTTTGTCCGCCCTCAGGTCTTAAAAACTACTGAGGCTAGACGGCTGCAAATTGGTATATTGATCATCCACCCTCCAATCATCAAACATAACAGATTGCAGCCCTCTAGCCTCATTAGTTTTTATTTTATTTAAGGGTAAAGTTAGCCATGATCATGCGTCTGGCACCGCTATAGGTGCCAACAACACAGGCCAGCACCGGGCGGTGGCTGAGAGTTTCATACACCATTATACGCTGTACAGAAAACTTCGGCGCATTTTTTACTTGTTTCTATTATAAACGGGAGGGGATCGCTTCATTGAGGTAAATCAATTTGCACGATATTCTCTTAACAAACTCCGAAAATTAATATTGTTTTATTACCCATACTCTCTCTCTCTCTCTCTCTCTCTCTCTCTGTAATGTTGCGCAATGGTAAGGGTCTCCGAAAGATTTGAAAAAGAAGCTAGACAAGTACTAGACTCCTATTCCAGATGAGGGAAGATGTGGTACTGCTGTTCATTTCACTTATCCTAACACAGAACGACATCCAGATTCGATCTGGCGCATCTCATCCAATTCCGGAGTCAGATCTGACATAATCATTCTCAATAGCCTGTCCCAACAATGACTGAGAGCATCCTCGATGAATTCCCCCATCTATCTGATGGATAGAAGCCA
Organism: Macrobrachium rosenbergii; assembly: GCF_040412425.1. Taxonomy (NCBI): domain Eukaryota; kingdom Metazoa; phylum Arthropoda; class Malacostraca; order Decapoda; family Palaemonidae; genus Macrobrachium; species Macrobrachium rosenbergii. The sequence goes on along the minus strand of NC_089769.1, from coordinate 14,620,596 downwards.
TTCTACAGGTATTTTGCAGGTCTCCTCTCTCTCTCTCTCTCTCTCTCTCTCTCTCTCCTGTGCTCCGAATTGGAACAAAAAATAGAGGGGAAAACTCGTGTATGTTTGTGCTCAACGGTAAACTACTCACCTAAACGAAGTCTGCTTCGTTTTTATAACTCGCGGAAAGGATTGTTTTTCTGTCTAATTTTTTCTTCTCTCCTCACCTTTTTCCGTAAGTTTTTGTATATTGAAGTCGTCTGTTAAGTCTTGTTCCAAGTATAAGCATAAAAGCCCTACCTGAAGAATATATTTTAAATTTTTTTCCTTTGCAGCAAGAGAGGATGTTAAGAGTATTAGTTTTGCTCATCTTGAGAATGCTGATCTTTCCGGCTTTTGTTTATCTGATTATTTTCTTTGGTTCTTATAACGGGTACATTTGTTTGCGTTTATTTTATTCGTATAGTGATATATTTGTTTGCATTTTTTGATATTGTATTTATGGATTTTCAGTTTTCACCAATAATCCCTTACCTTTTGGGGGTTTGCTTCGGGCAAAAACTCGACGGCAGCCAATGCCACATTTATCAATTAAATGTGGAGCCCACGTCCTTCCTGTAGAAACCTGGGAGAGACAGGTGCTTCCTCTCTGGCCTAAGTGCCTTCCACTCATTTCAAATGGGGTATTTGTTGTCTTTTTTTTTTTTTTTTTGTATGCATGTCCTTTGGTATTCCCTTTTCTAATTATTTTCCTGCGTGTGCTTATTTTGGAGGGTCTTACTATTGCAGTGCCGAAATTAGGTTCCAGTTTAAAAATTGGCGTATAAGGGGGCGAAATTGAACCTAGTTCAGAAATGCCAAAATTTGTGGAAACGACGCCTGGAGAGTCCGTTGTAGAGAGTGGTCAGCCTATTTTTTTTTTCTTAGCAGAATGACGCATTATTTTCTCTCTCTCTCTCTCTCTCTCTCTCTCTCTCTCTCTCTCTCTCTCTCTCTCTCTCTCTGATTAAAACATGAGGATGCTCCTTTTCATGGATTAAAAGTATTTTTTGCTAGGGGCGCGGGATTTGAACATAATCCTCCTGATATAGCCTATGTATATTGGAGGGTATGTAATCGGTTTACTTTATTCATAAAGGCTCTTCATCAAACGCCCTTCTTCTTTGTGTTAAAACTAGAGTGACAGTGAACTAGCCTAATCCTCTCAGCAATAAAGGTATAAAATTTAATTTTGACTCTGTTCTGCATATGCCTGTTCAGTTTATATTTTTGACTTGGAATCGAATTCAACCCACCAATAACATGATGCCTAATAATAATAATAATAATAATAATAATAATAATAATAATAATAAATTTTTGCAATATTATCATTCAAAATAACTTAACATATGCAAGAAAGTTGATACCAAATGGCGTGCAAACAACAGTAAGGAATTCGCCCTTCAAATGCCTCGTATGAAATGGGTGGAAGGCACATGCTAGAGCGTCCCGGGTAACACTAGGGACCAAAGATTTCCTCCGGATGTGGAATCATATCTATAATAAGTTAAGTTATAGTATTCAGGAAGCATTGCAGTTGTAGACTGAGACGTTTGTAATATATATATATATATATATATATATATATATATATATATATATATATATATATATATATATATATATATATATATATATATATATATATATATATATATATATATATATATATATATATATATATATATATATATATATATATATATATATATATATATATATATATATATATATATATATATATATATATATACAGTATATATGTATGTGTGTGATGTATATTTAAAGCAAGGCCTTTGGGCTTCTCTAGAAGGCACCAGAAGTTCCCTGGTATCACCAGGAACCAAAGATTCCCTGCAGAATCCCCGGAGGAACGCCTCTGTTTATCAGATTGATTTAGCTTAGTTGTGGAAAAGACACGCAACACTGTTTATGTGTTCTGAAGCTTCTTAAAGACACGGAAATATATATATATATATATATATATATATATATATATATATATATATATATATATATATATATATATATATATAATATTCATATATATATGATATATATACATTATATATATATATATATATATATATATATATAATATTCATATATATATATATATATATATATATATATATATATATATATATATATATATATATATATATATATATATATATATATGCTTATGTGTCAGTAAATAGCGCGTGACAATATATTTACCTCGAAAATGTGTTGAAAGAACACGAAAGCGCTTGGTACTCCTTCTTTTATTTTTCCTGTGGCCTTAGCTTTATTATATATATATATATATATATATATAGATATATATATATATATATATATATATATATATATATATATATATATATATATATATATATATATATGTATATATATAATGGGCCATTTTACCATCTAACAGTTGGCTTCAGAGAAAACGTAATACGACTCTACTAGAACCTCCTGTGCTGTTTGCTATCTGAACATTAGCCACTTCATACACCTGTCTAGACAGAAGGCTCATCAGCAATCCGTCGAACCTAATACTTGTACTGCGCCATTCACTCCTATCTTCAAGGCTATGTTGCGGTTTTTGATACACCCAAACGCGCGCACATACGCACACACGTACATATGTGCGTGTATGCATATGTGTATGTACGTGTGTGTATACATACATACATACGTACATATAATAGTATGTATGTATATATATATATATATATATATATATATATATATATATATATATATATATATATATATATATATATATATATATATATATATATATATATATATGAAAGCATTCATAGATTCCCTTGTTAAGTATTAAAAAATATCCATTTCTTGAACGAGTGAATGCAGGGATTATTTGAAAACGTTATTGTTGCCACACGAATTGATATTCAAAACGTTCAATATATACGGAAGTTTCTTGTTACATTTTTGTCGGTAACGCGTTTAAAAATAGACACATTTTTTGCAGTATTTGATGCATTTAGCCTGGAAAATCTATACAAAAGAATTTTGTGGGGTTGTTAGTTGCGTAGTTTCTTTGTTGTGTTGCTGCTTTGATGAAATGGAAAATGTTGCCTGTACAAACTCAAGGGTTTATTAACAATTCCTGTAACTGTATTATTTTTTCAGTATTTTGGAGGAAAGATAACAGTTAATGGAAATTGATATTATATTTTGCACGTTTCTGTCCTTGAACTCTTACTGAAAGGCATACCCCCTGTCATTATTTTCTCCTAGTTAGTAAAAGCAACGTTAATAATGAGGCACGCTTGAATAAATGACAATAATGCATAATAAAAACCCGGTCTGCATGTTTTGAATAGCATATTTCTCGTGCCTGACGATCATACTCCCCCACCGGTTAGAAAGTAAATTGAGAATTTTGCTCTGTTTTCACGGTCAGAAGAGCCGCGCCTTTCATTACATATGCAGCTGCGCTCGTTTTTGGAAGAGCGTTCATTCGCTCCCCTCGCGCCCCGAATGGCCCACGCGGCCAGGGAACATTTCGGTGTTTTTGCTGCTCGAAAACACGGGCCTCCCTTTTTGCGAACTGGCAAATAACCACCGCTTGTCCATCATGAATCACTTCGGCTTCAGTTGAAAAATCATTCATGTTTACCGGTTATGGAGAGAATTGTGGGTCCAATCAGGGGTCCAGTGTTAAGGGGAGCGTTAAATGATTCAGTTGTGATGGTGATGGTGTTCGCTGTGGAGAGAGAGAGAGAGAGAGAGAGAGAGAGAGAGAGAGAGAGAGAGAGAGAGGGTGTGTTTTAAATGTAAATTTACCTTGTAAAATATAGAAAGACATAATGTTTCCATTTACCTTCTATGAATGAAATCTTACAGTGCATCAATGTTGGCTCAGTTGGGTAAGTGGGCGTTTCAGGTACGCGAAAATGGTGGATATTTTTAACTGGAAACCTAATTGGAAATATGAGGAACTGCAAAACTAAACAAGCAACTCTATCGGTAAGCAAGGAAACTCACTAATGTCGAATTGATTCCTATTTCGAAAGCCACTGATGTTCACAAGGGTCTTTCATTCTCTCATTCCTCCTCGTTCATCAAGTAAAAGTATTATACACTCAGCCTTGTGCTCATTCATTCACCCTGGAAGCATCCTTTTAATTCATTCGGAATTTTCCATGAATTCATTTTTCATGGGACGATGTCTTCATTCATTCATCAAGTCATTTTTCTATTCGTTAATGAAAAGAATTTTCTTCAGTCCTAAAGTTGCTGTCAGTAGGGGATAATTAAATTGTCCAGTCGTTTTTACTAAAAATGTATAAAAATTTAATTCGTTAATCTGCAAGGGAAAAGTTTCTTCATTCAGCCCCTCATTCCAAAGGGAAATGTTTCGTGTCCGCTAATTCGTCTTTCATTTATTCATTATTCATTCGTGGTGCGAACTACAGACAAGGGAATCGGGTCAATGCATAGCAATTTATTGTACATCGAGCGCTGAATTTTATTCTTTCATGTATAATTGCTGTTATTAGCTTTGAATGTTAATATTTTCCATCTGTCTATTTATGTAAATAATAATTGTTGCATTCATTGCTACGCGTTTTTATACGAAGGACTTACCATTTGCTTCATGATTTTTAAAGATATAGTATCATGATTTTGTGGCTTTAATACCGTTGTCTGCATTCTTGTTATGTGCTGCTGTACCCCCCCGCCTTCCTTCTTTGTAGTATTTATTTATGATTTTTGTTTATCTTCTTTTAGAATTCTCCTGCGTTGGTGTTCTTTCTTTTGCTCTGTGGTTTATCAGTTGGTATGCTTTACTAACCAGCTATCCAGGTGAGGCCTCGAGTGTAAGAGACATAGGAAAAGCAGGATTTTTTAGTATTAGCTGCTTATTATACATATATGTATATATATATATATATATATATATATATATATATATATATATATATATATATATATATATATATATATATATATATATATATATATATATATATATATATAAACAAACTTTAGATTATATATATATATATATATATATATATATATATAAAAAGATTAAAAATGACTCTCAGACCTTCAGAATTTGTTGAGCTGACAGCACTGAAGGCTCAAACTTTTGAATTTGGATGAATTTTTGTTGTTATTAAAGAAAAATTTTGTTTTCGAGGAAAAAATAATTTATTCTCCGAGCTGCATTTTTCTGAACTTTTGTTACCACATTTTTTTTAGTAATAACTTTCCTACTTTTAGTTTTCTGTAAAAGAAAACTAGTGTGACGGCTTTGTCTGTCCGTCCGCACTTTTTCTGTCCGCCCTCAGATCTTTAAAACCACTGAGGCTAGAGGGCTGCAAATTGGTCTGTTGATCATCCACTCTCCAATCATCAAACATACCAAATTGCAGCCCTCTAGCCTCTGTAGTTTATTTTTATTTTATTTAAGGTTAAAGTCAGCCATTATCGTACTTTGGCACCGCTGTAGGTACCAACAACACAAGCCACCAGCGGACCGTGGCTGAGTTTCATGGGCCCCGGCTAAGAGTTTCATGGGCCGTGGCTAAGGCCACCACCGGACCGTGGCTGAGTTTCATAGGCCACGGCTGAAAGTTTCATATAGTATTGTACTCTGTACAAGAAATTCGATTGCGTCGAAGAAACTTCTGCGCATTCTCTACTTGTTTTACAGTGTTATATTCATTGTAAATATGTTTGCCTTATTTTTTTCTGCAAATGTTTCAGTATTTTATGTAAAGATGATCTTAACATTTCCTCTATTTAGATATGCGAGGTAGCAAATTTGGCTAAATCTTTTGCTTATTTTCTGTCAGATTTTACATTTTTATGACACTTAGTCTGTTTAGGTTTCTGATGCATCAGCCTTGGCTGAGGACGTTTTATATTTTCACTTATCCTTTCGAATCCATATTGTATTGACGCCTCATCCTTTCAAGTTAGATGAACAGTACTCAGTGCCGAAGTCTTTGAGCTAAATTGCTTTGATTTGATTTATGGAAATTTGGCACAAAGCCAAGCACTGGGGCACTATCAGCTTTTCAGTGCTTAAGAGGGAGTTGGATTGGTTGGACGGCAAGATTACAGAAAGGAAGTGAAATGGAGGTAAAGTGAAAAGCCAAAAAGTGAGCGCATCGAGGGGCCGAAGGGACGCTGTAAAAAACCTTTAGTGACGCCCAGAGTGCGCCACGTGAGGCGCACTGACGGAACTACTTCTCTTTTTACCCAGTGACATTTCATCTCTTCGTATTTACCTTCATAAGTAATTTGTGATAGTAATTTAGCGAATACATTCATCCCGAGTAGATGACTTCGTACTCTCTTGTACCCAAAAAAAAAAAAAAAAAAAATATACGCAGGAAATTGGGACGAATTAGGACGAAATTATATGTGCATGTCTTCGTGCGCATGCGTAGGTGGGAAGCGTTTAAGTGCGTTTAGCGAGGCTGTTAGCTCTAATAGAGTGGAGAAGCTGGGACGGAGGAGTGGGTAAAATCTCTTGCCTTGTAGAAGAAGAAGAAGAAGAATAACAGAGAGAGAGAGAGAGAGAGAGAGAGAGAGAGAGAGAGAGAAATTATGCTGTGATAAATGTTGGAGCTTCAAAATGAGAAGAAAAAATTGCGATAAATGTCGTTTAGGATTCCCATAGATTCCCTGTAGAATGGTTCCACCCCCAGGAGGCGAGGAATTGTGTAGTCGTGGTTAAACTAGACAAAAATCCGGTAATTCTATCAGCCCAGTCTAATTATATTAATTTTGCAAATTGAGTTGGAATTACTTTTAGTATTGCTATCGTAACACGGGTCGATTTTTAAATATATAATGCTAGGCAATATAGAATAGTTATTATGCACAGGGAGACATTCCCGCTGGTGGAGTCTGTTGGTGCAAATGAACACACGCGAGCAATCTCTGCCGATTTATAATGCACAGTAATTTAGGTAAAAGAGAGAGCATCAAATCCCATGTCTAGGATTACAGTGGAAGGAAAAAGGAAACTCCTGATTTAAAGGATGCGATGGAAGATTTGGAGCACTGTCGTGTTTGTCAAGTGAGGGCATCGTACACTGCTCTTGCTTACGCCGGGTGATTTATATAGCAGCCATTCAGTTTTTTTATTTTTTCCATGATACTATTTAGAAGTCACTCAAATCCGTGTAGTCTGGCTATATTTCTGTAGCAGGAGAAATATGTCGGTGGGCAGGTTTCTATAATTTGCGATGGTCAGCAACACACAAGACGCGTGGGTGTCCCTTACGTCTCTTTTCGGAAATGCTCCTTGTATCAGGAGTATCTGCGACAGTTTTCCATGACTTTCAGTGTAATATAGTTGTGTTAGGTCTTCAGAGGTGTTGACTCCTGATCACGATGCTGTTAGGCATCCTGTGTGTTCGTATTGATGTGGTTGTGCAGCTAGTTTTTGGTGTATATAATATAACAAAAATATAAATACAGACAAAACCTTCGGGCCAGCCATATGAGAGCTGATAATCAGGTCAGTGGTCTGGTAAAACTATTTTTTTTAATAATAATAATAATAATCAATCAGTCAGTCTTTTGGAGTGTATTGGTTTCATTCTGTCTCCATTAAAGATGACCGTTTCTCTGTACCTCAGGTTAAAGTGCTGCTTGCGCATGGCCCTAGAGAACTTGACCGTAGAGTGCCTCCCCCTCTCTTTCGTCCTCGATGTGTAACACGTCAGATTTCACAATCACAAGACTGTGAAAGTCGATAGGCAATCGGTTTGATTGGTCCCTCAAGCCATTCATTGATTGAATGTGGAGTTTTCTGTTTCCCCTCTGTGACTTCTAATTCATTTATTCTCCAACACAATTTTCTTAACATTTTCGTGCAGTTACTGAGATTAATTTGGACAAAGAACTCCCTCCTCCGGCTCTTTCTTCTAAAAAAAAACGGAGTCTGTTTTGAATTTTCTGCTATTTGGCTTGGTAATCTGATACTTTAGGACCTCTAAAATGATCAGTGATTAGGGTTAAGATGAATTTTTCAGGTTATAAACAGAATCACATATTATGAATAAAAAAGTGCTTAAAGGTAACGAATCATTTATTGCACTTGAAATGTCACATTTGATATGAATCTGTGAAGCCTAAGTCCTCCATGTTTAAAAAGAGGTTATCAGATTTGTCAAAGGCTTCAACGGAAAATATCGTAATGGAACATGCTTTTGCTCTGTATAAAAAACGCTGTAATGTAGTTTCCATTTATGTTATATACCTTAAATATAGTACATATATATATGTATGTATGTATGTATGTATAAATATATATATATATATATGTATGTATGTATATATATATATATATATATGTATATATATATATATATATATATATATATATATATATATATATATATATTTATATATATATTATATATATATATATATATATATATATATATATATATATATATATATATATTTATTAATTTATTGAACACAACTACAGTTATTTCTCATACAAGTATTTATTCAAGTAAAAACTGCAAGTGAGTACTCTTTAAAACCTCGCGAGCTAGTTCAGCACATGTCGCTGGGCGAGACTTGGACCCAGGTAGGAAACCGAGCAATCTCCTCCTCCGCCCACCTTGCTTCCGGAACCAAAATTAGGCTTTTGGTGAGTTTTAGGCCTATTCTGAACAGCGAGGGAACATATTATTTTAGCCTGAGATTCCCCCCCCCCCTGTATATTCCGAGGTGAATCGTGACCAGAGATTCTATTGTACTCTTTTTGACCGTGTGACTTCATTCGAATTTCTTTCAGGGATGATTTCTAAGGACTAACTGCATTCTGGAACTCAGGTTTCTTCCTATTTCGCTCATCCATTTATGTTTGATAGAGAAATATTCATGACTTGTGATAAATCCGTCTCCAGTGGCTATAACTAAGATACTGAAATGAGCAAGCCTTCTTCATTTTCTCTTGGACAAGTGAATCTGTATACACATACAAACAAATATAAACATATATATATATATATATATATATATATATATATACATATATATATATATATATATATATATATATATATATATATATATATATATATATATATATAAATATTCAATGATGCCTGTAGCTTGTCTCCTTATATTCATTTACATATACACACATAATTACCTACATAAATACACACTTTATATATTCATATGTATGTATGTATGTTTATATACAGTATATATATATGTATGTATATATAATATATATATTATATAGTATAAATGTATATATATATCATGTATGATTATGTATGTACACTATCATATAAATGCATATTAGAAATTAAGTTAAAGGTCTACATGTCTTTTCGCAAGTTTAAAAAAAGTCTTGCATGATCCTGCCTCACTCTGTTCGCGTGAGCTGAGTATCACGGGATGAGAATAATTGATTAACTCCTCAAGGTTTTTGCAGTGCCACTTGTTACTGTTTTGCACTGTTGATGGTCTGCTCAGTGTCAAGTGCTTTGTATAATTGGTGTTAGTTATTTTGTTTGTAAGTTATGAAGCGTTCCTTTCAGGACATTTTTTTTCATGGGTCAGGTTTATTTGCTCAGGGTACGTCGATGTTTTCATAGGTTTAATATACTAACGTCACACATGTGACTGTAACTTGAAGCATGCACACACCCTTAGTATTTAGAGAGAGAGAGAGAGAGAGAGAGAACAAATTCTTTTTAATTTCGTAAATTATTGTTGAAATAAAAACAGAAGTAAATAACTTTTATCCGTTTCTCTCCTCTCTCTCTCTCTCTCTCTCTCTCTCTCTCTCTCTCTCTCTCTCTCTCTCTATATATATATATATATATATATATATATATATATATATATATATATATATATATATATATATATAAAGTATGTATTATACAAACACACACAAATATGTATGTGTATATATATACATTATATATATATATATATATATATATATATATATATATATATATATATATTATATATAACAAAAAGTTCTTTACACCATTATCGTCTTGTCCGATTGTGGGACCCACCCTACAAGCAGTCTGACTTTTGAGCGATAAGAATGGCTTATTACCTCAAAGTGTCGGAGTCAGCACCTAGCCAAGGGTGTGTGTGTGTGTGTGTGTGTGTGATGGGTCTGTGTCTGTGTCTGTAAGCCTTGGACAAAGATCTGATAGTGGGGAGATAAAAAAAAAAAAAAGAGGGCCTGGTGGTTCCTGCGGTCCTTTGCAGATCTAGGGCGCCCCACCACCTGACGCTGGAGAGAGAGAGAGAGAGAGAGAGAGAGAGAGAGAGAGAGAGAAGGAAAATTCAGTCTGGTGAAATACCAGACGCTTGGAAGACCTGCATCGGACTGCCGTTGTTGACCCAGAAAATATAATTCTCTCTCTCTCTCTCTCTCTCTCTCTCTCTCTCTCTCTCTCTCTCTCTCTCTCTCTCTCTCTCTCTCATTAAAAACAATCTTCCTTTTTGGTAATACTTGCATAAATTTTGAAAATAAATTTTGAGATAGCCAGAATATCTGTGTCTATATACATCTTCATGAACTTACTGGTGTGTACTGTCATTATAGTTGCTGAAATTTATTGGGATTCTCGTTTCCTCTGTCTCATAGAACATTTTTCTTGTACAGCTATAGAATTAATAAGGATTACAATACTCTCGCTTTCCATTTGACTCCAATCAGGGTTGGACCTCGACGAGGTAATCCCCCGATGTAGAGGTAAACATACAGGTACAATTCTCTCTCTCTCTCTCTCTCTCTCTCTCTCTCTCTCTCTCTCTCTCTCTCTCTCTCTCTCTCTCTCTCTCTCTCTCCATTTCCTTTTTACCTTGTTAAACCTCTGAGCGAAAAATCAATATTCTATATCCTCCAGATGTATCGTATGTTTCTTGCGACAGCAACTCGGTTTTTTCTTTTCTCTTCTGCCATCTGAGTTTGCTTTGTTTTCTTGTTTTCACCCCTTTAGAATTTTTTTTTTTTTTTTTATGGTGAGCGAGACTGGAAAAACTTCAGTAACGGTGTGGGTGTAAATGAATAAATGTATATAAATGTATATGTAAATATATATGTAAATATGTATATATATGTATGTAATGTTTGTATGTATGTGTACATACGCTCAGTCAAGGTAGAATGAATTCGATATTAACGTGTTGTTTGTGGCTTAATATTTCTGTATAAAAGTGATGTACACAGTATATTATATACTATCATATATATATATATATATATATATATATATATATATATATATATATATATATATATATATATATATTATATATATATTATGTATGTATTTATGTTTGTATGTATGTATGTGTGTGTGTATGTGACAGTATATGACTAAAAGCGTACATGACGCTTTTACACTGAAATATTAAGCCACAAGCAACACACTGACATGGAATTCACTATACTTTGAATGAGTGTACAAGTCGACTGTTAACATCGTACCACCCAAAAAAGGCCTAGACTTGAATCCTGGTCACTGTAGATGAACTTATCATATGTCATTGCCTTTGCGTACAAATTACTACAAAGGTATAGGGAATTATTGAAGGTTATTTTTGGCTTAATAGCGGTTAGGACGTTCACGTCACCAGCGAGTGGATCCAGATTCGATTTGTGAGTTAGCCGGAACACTAGAGGGAGGCCCCATTCAATCTCATTTTATCGTTGGTGACTTAAGTAGTGAATTATTTATGCCTAGTAGTCAGTTGATTATGGTGGTCTGTAACCAGGGTAAAGACGGGGATAGAACTGGTAGCATTATTTCCAAAGGTTTTGTGAGAACTGGAGCCAACCTCCTGTAAGGATAAAAGTATCATGGTGAAATTATATATATATGTATATATATATATATATATATATATATATATATATATATATATATATATATATATATATATATATGTGTGTGTGTGTGTGTGTGTGTATGTTTGTGGTGTATGTATTTGAGTGTGCGTTTGTGTGTATATATTTTTATCTCAGAGAGAGAGAGAGAGAGAGAGAGAGAGAGAGAGAGAGAGAGAGAGAGAGATTTCTCAGGCGGTGGGAAATTTGCCTTTTAAACAGTGTTGAGATATGGTGGAGGGTAACAGAGCTTACTCCATTTACGATGACGTTAAATTATGCATCACTTGATGGAATGATAATGAGCGGAAATAGGTTATAATTTCTTCCTTGCTGGACTGAAATATTGGCGAAGTATTTGCTTCTTTAATTTTTTTCTTTGTCTAATTAAGTTTCTTTATAGAGCAAAGAAGCCTGTATCTTGTGCTTGTTAAAATAAGATTCATTTCTTTTGTACCCAGTTGTGACTAATTACCTCTTGAGGTCAAGTACAGGGAACATTTTTATTCTCTGGGGCAATAAGACTGGCTTTACCGGTGCTCAGGAACTGTGAAAAATGTAGAAAAATAAAATATTAGTGTCTGATGTTTTTTGTTTTTGTTTTTTGCTTTTATGCATCTTTGTGAACAAGAGAGATAGGAAGATATTACTATAAAGAAGAGAAAAATAAGGTAGATAAAAAAATATTAGTTCTGACATATTGTCTTCACTTAAGTTAAGTATATCTTAGTTTAACCAGACCACTGAGCCGATTAACAGCTCTCCTTTTCTCCAACTTTGATAGGGTACCCTGTACACGCCATTTTGTTGGTTCCTAAAACCCTTAACACGGTTTTTTTTTTTTTTTTTTTTTTTTTTTTTTTTTTTTTTTTTTTTTTTTGCCATTCAGAAGCCGGTAGGTTCTGGCCACTTTACTGCCCTTATCTGACTCAGTCCTGATGGAAACTAAGAACAGGTGGAAAGGTTAACAAAAGACAAATGGGGTCTCACCACGGAAGAATCTGTAGACACCTTCCGTTAAAGGGGAGAAATTACTAGGAATCAGTCTAAGTCAAAGTAGAGTGCATTTCAAAGCATGGAAGTCGAGTAAAAGAACTGAGCCTCAACCATAAGGAAATAATGAAAATTGCAAGTAGAGTTTCCCTGATGTAATTTTTCATTCTGTACTTCATTTTTCTTTTTCTCTCTTTTCATAACCTGATATTGTTTCATTGCCTTATGAGTATTTCCGTTGGCTCTTAATTACAAGCAGCTTATGTTAATGACTCTTGGTGATTTGGCTGTTTGACGATGGTAGCAAATTAAATTAATGTGTTTTATGTATGGATATGTATTATATTATATATACTATGTATATATATATATATATATGTATGTATGTATATAATATATGTATATATATTATATATATTATGTATGTATATATACATATATATGTGTGTATACACACACATATATATATGTATGTATGCATGAAGTTGAGCAACGTAGTTATTTTTGTCGCGCGCGTTATTTCCACTCCTCAGAGTTAGTTTTCTTGAAAATGTGACGTTTGTCTTCTAGAGACCAGCATCGTATAGTTTTTGGTTTTTGATAGTCTTTCATCCCTTTAATCCGACAAAGATATATTCTGTTCAGTCTGGTAACAAAATATATTTTCATTAGCATTAATAAAAAATTGCCAAAGTCGTGTTTGCTCTTATTGATGTACAGTCACGAAAAGACCTTGTTAAGCAAAGTAACAAGTTTATTAAAATGAGATAACTCCTTAGTAAGGGCGGGCTTGCTTGCGTGTGAAGTTAAAAGCCGGATTAGGAAATAGGAAACGTTTTCATGCGTGTGAAGGAAGTTTTATGAAGTTGGTAATTAGGCATGTCGTTCGCTGTGGAATTCAAGTTTTTACGAAGTTTCTTGAGTTTCTTTAGGCACTTGACTTTCTCTCTCTCTCTCTCTCTCTCTCTGTATATATATAGATAATATATATATATATATATATATATATATATATATATATATATATATATATATATATATATATATATACGCTGTGGAATTTAAGTTTTTACGAAATTTCTCGAGTTTCTTAAGGCACTTGACTTCTCTCTCTCTCTCTCTCTCTCTGTGTATATATATATATATATATATATATATATATATATATATATATATATATATATATGTATAAAGAATGATATATACGCCTCTGTCTTGTGTATGTAGCTTGAATATGTGTAGGTAGAAAGATACAGGTAAGAATACGTATTTGCGCGCATTTTGCAAATAAGTATTCGACTATTATGCAAAGTTCAACAGGTAATGGATAAGCACTCTGCCGCTTAGCCCTGTATGGTTGTATAATAGAATTTATTCTTCCAGGTGGCAGCAGACCTGTTTTGAATGCACGACCAATTTTTAGGGCTAAGTAGGGCAAAGAGGTCATGAGTTCAAGATTGGGCTGTGTGAAAAACGTTCGGCTATGCAGCATTTGTAGGTGAATCGCGATCTGTACCTCATGGGCAAAAAAGGGACGAGAAAACAAGTTTCTAGCGTCCTCCAAGAACATTTTCTCAGGTAGTAATTATAGAAAAGGTAAGGTACCTGAGAAGAGCAGCAAGTACTGCAACACGAAAGTACCAGTCATCAGTAAATTCCGTTAAAAGTCAGGGAAGAATTCTGTTAGACTGAAATGCATTTTTCCTTCTCAGAGGGTTGGGCGCTTATGGATTCTACACCTTTTATATTGTACAAACTGACAAAAAGCACAGCACAGATATATAGGAGGAGGGGAATTTGGCAAGTGGCCATTTCTGGACAGAGTCAGAGAAGTCAAGGAACTCTTGAAAGGTCGGCCTTTTCAGTAAAAGAGGCAATAATGGAAGTTTGATATGCTGAAATTCTTTAAAATACTTACCAAGAGAACAGATTTGGTTAGCGGACTGGTGAACTGAAGTTGCTACTTTTTCCATATTCAGGTATACACATAATTACCATTTCAGTGAAATCTTTTCTTTTAGAATTTTGTTCAGTATGTATACAATATAAATTACTTACATGTTTAATTATACACCTGGGATTCAAATTCTTATAGTCTACAGGTGGCTTATTAGGGTTAATTAAAGGATTATGGAAGGTACCCAGAAATTTTAATGAATAACGATCGCAGCTGATTTTAAATAAGTCAGGCATGATTGTGTAATTCCTGTCTAATGCGCCGCCTGATAAAAACCTTTGACATGTGAAACAGCGGTGCGTGGAATTCGAAATCAGATCCTTTCAATTAGTTTATTGTAAGTTAATGGAAAAAAAATCTTTCTGATGAGTGCATTTCTTTCTCTGTAAAGCGTATTGCTTGGAAGCAAGTCTCAGATTGAAGTGTTTTTTTTATATATATTTTATATATTTTAGTTTTAATTTTAATATGTACTTTCATATATTTTACTTCCAATTTCCCCTTGACTTGTCATATTGTGGGGCTAAATTGATGTATCATAAAAATGCTCTCTCTCTCTCTCTCTCTCTCTCTCTCTCTCTCTCTCTCAAGTTCATCGACTCCTTTTCTTCAAACATGCTATGGTAAGGCAGTATCAAGCACGTTACTTTCAATTAAAGTAGGGCGTTGTTCATAATGGTTACACGTTCATGATATTTGCATATTCTTTATTCGGTTTCCCCTCATGAACGCTGCTCAGGGTTTTGCCAGTTAAAATGAACTGTGGCAGTTATAAAACCGTTTCTAAGGGGCTGGAACTACATTTTTTCTTTTCTTTGAATAATGGTTTTTAAGAATAAATGAAGGATAAAATTCAATACTTTTAATGACAGATGTATACAAATTCAGGTAGTAGGCCTGGTTGTTGTGTGACAACTCATGCTTTGTGAATAACTAATTTTGATAAGGGTGGGGTTCATGTTAGACTAGTATGTTATGATTTTTATGGGCTAAGGTGTAATAGTAATAATAAAATTTTATCCAGAGGAAGGGCAGTTATCCGGGAGGGAGATTCCTTACTCGTAATAGGAGATTGTCAAGTAATGAAACTGTTCCGGGGTGTAATCGAAGAGAGGTGAATGACAATTTACCTGCGAATTAACGAGGCCGCTATCGCAGACACTGTAATTATTCAGGTGTTGGCTTTTGTCACGGATCAGACAGGAAGGGAAACCGGATATTCCTCCTTGGCTTTTGTAGAGCTTCTCAGCTTTACGATTTTTTTTTTTTTTTTTTTTTTTTTTTTTTTTTTTTTTTTGCGCTCAGGAGCAGGGATCTTCTGAACAAGAAGTATGACCTGGGTTTCCTTTCACTTCGTTCACGTCTTATTTTGTTTTCATTTTAGGGATATGGCAGACAAAAAGGATGAACGATCGTGTCATTGTTTTAGTTCCTCTTTGGACGAGTCGGTAGAGTTCTCGGCTAGCACTCTGCTAGGCCCGAGTTCGAGAGTCCGGCCGGCCAATGAAGGATTAGAGGAATTTATTTCTGGTGATAGAAATTCATTTCTCGGTATAATGTGGTTCGGATTCCACAGTAAGCTGTAGGTCCCGTTGCTAGGTAACCAGTTGGTTCCTAGCCACGTAAAATAAGTCTAATCCTTCGGGCCAGCCCTAGAAGAGCTGTTCATCAGCTCAGTGGTGTGGTTAAACTAAGGTATACTTAACTTGTCTACAAGACCCTTATAGTTGAGGCTTCCTTTCATTTTTTTATCGTCCCATTTTGTTTTCAGAATAGGGATATTGCAGACAAAAATGATGAACGATCATGTCTTTTTTCTATAAGACCCTTACACTCACGAACATGGCATTAAAGTATTATAGCCTCATTTTCTTAAGGGTCCTAACCTTAAGGGCTGGGATCTCTTAGAGAAAGAACGTAAATTTGACCCTCCTATTATCCAGATCCTTTTGGTGAAGAGCCTGGAAGCAACAGACTAAAATAAAGATGATATAACCCACAGATTGTGGGAGACTCGCTCACTTTTGAGCAAGATAGGACGTGAGATCACATATCCCAACGGATCTTATTAACAAGAATCTGAAGGATAGTGATTGGAGGCTGGATAACCATCTTTTCCGTCATGATCCCTCCGCTTGAGAGAGGAATCATGTAGACACGAAGAAATATTCTTTTGTATGATTTTTATGCTTAAGTGTAAGTGTCTCAGAGACAAGAATAGAAGATATTCCTTTTATTTAGGATCCTCGTTCTTGGTAACAAGAAGAGAAACCAGGTACACATCCTACTTAATGGAGCTAGGAGGTAATGTACATAATGCTGGTAATATTACTCTGTTTCTTTTAGATCCCTGTACTAAGGATCTAGCTGGACATTCAAGTTCAGTGACAAAAAAAAAAAAAAATTAGTAAATGGTGTGGTTGCTAGGTGGCAGAATAACAGAAAAGATGAAACTAAGGTGAGGCTAAGTATTAGTGATACACACACACACACATGCACTCTATATATATAATGTATATATATATATATATATATATATATATATATATATATATATATATATATATATATATATATATGTGTGTGTGTGTGTGTGTGTGTGTGTGTGTGTGAGTGCATCATCGTTTCCAACATCGTGCGGCCGAGGGGTCTTTCTGAAATTCCACTGCTCGTCTTTCATGAGTTTTGTTTCCTACAGACCTTAACTCATCCCCAGCCTCCCTTCTCATATTTTTCTTGCAAGTAGGTGTGGGCCATCTTCATCTGCCTTTCATCAATATCGCACCTAAAAATGGAACTACCGTTATTTTTCATATGGTATCATTTTTAAATTGTATGTATGTATATATATATATATATATATATATATATATATATATATATATATATATATATATTATTTTATTTATATATATTTATATTTATAAATACAGTGAGATTTCATGAGCTGCTTTCTTCGTTAGGAAAAATTACATTGCTTGGGTGCGTAAGATAATGATCGTAATTGTACCTCTTATTAGGTATAATGTATGATTTTTTCCTCAGATATTGTGCATGTAAGTGTTAGGCCTATTTAACCTACTATTATGTATCTTTTTTTTATGGACAGGCTAAATTTCTTTGTATTTATAAATGCAATTTTCCCTGAGCGAAGAAAAGGTTTCCTGCATCTTGTAATTAAGCTTATATTTCAAATAAATACATTCGAAGAGTTACCCAATTTAGTTTTATGATTGAGAATGTCCAAAAACAGTTTTCATTGACGATTTAAGGTTGGAGGACCACAGAAATTATTGATATTATTGTGGTCATTCGTCTTGTTCGATGATGCTTGAATCCCGCCCTCTCCCCGAAATCGTCCTGTTATTAGGGAACTATATTTTCCGTCACAGATGTTTTAAAGTGTTGATATTAGTTATTGCCTTTGTAGAAGATTCGCTTTGCTGATTATTGTTTTTTTTTATTTTCATTTTAAAGGTATCTCTCTCTCTCTCTCTCTCTCTCTCTCTCTCTCTCTCTCTCTCTCTCTCTCTCTCTCTCTCTCTCTCTCTCGCGGAATTCAGTGCTGATTAAATGCTAATGTAGTCTCGTGTCGTGTAAAATAAAATCTAATTCTCTTTTTGTGTTTAGTAAAAATCATTGTCAGGTTCGTTTCATTTTAGATGAGATCGTAAGCTTTAGTTGAAAGGTGAATAAATTAAAGAATGATTTTTATGCACAAAATAAGTTCGTTTGCGCTTATTAATCCGATGAACTTTTTGGTGGACTTTTATCTATTATGGTAAAGCTGATTTAGATTAGCGATGTTCCTCGTTCTTGGTTTTCATTATGATTACACACACACACACACACACATATATATATGCATGTATATATATATATATGTATATATATACATATATATATATATATATATATATATATATATATATATATATATATATATATATATATATATATATATATATATATAAACCATAAATACAAGATACAAGAACAAAGAGGAAATATTGAAAAGCATCAGTACCTAGGGCTATCGTTGACTTGATGTTCATTACTTCAGGGTACAGTGCGAAGTGAAAGCTAAATTCATGAAAGCAAAAGTTATCGATGCTTTTCATTATTCCATGATGGATCTTCGCTCAATATCCAGTTCATCATTCCCGAGGTATAGTGAATTAGATATTAAACGAATTTTGAGGCTTGATGTGAATACAAAAATTTCGAGGTGTATGTGATAAAAATTCAAATCTGCATATATATGTACATATATATATATATATATATATATATATATATATATATATATATATGCATGTATAAATATATGTATACATATAAATATATATATATATATATGTGTAGGCTATATATAAATGTATATATAAATATTTTTGTATGTTTATCCTTGTACATCTTAGCACACATTTCCTGATGGTTCTCCACATCTTTGTGACCAAGCCTACAGCATTTCAAATATTACCTTCGACAGAGCTAAATTTCTGGCAGGGCTCCAAGCTATAACTCATAGCACATATACTGCCATTGTTGTGAAAGAACTATCGTATGACCTGAAAAAACATAAGGTTAAATTTTTATCGTAGGCGCAAATATGTTTGTTCATACAATGGGAGCATATGGCCATTATTTCAAGGAAAGTATGTAATCTCTCTCTCTTTCTCTCTCAGGAACCGAGGACGGATGAAGCCATTGTAAACATATACACGTAATCTTAGGTTTATTTTAATATTTCAGCCTCTCTCTCTCTCTCTCTCTCTCTCTCTCTCTCTCTCTCTCTCTCTCTCTCTCTCTCTCTCTGCAACACCCCAATGCAGGTCACAATAATCGTTACAAATAATGTACGAATCCACAACGGCGAACACCTCGACGAGGTAATCCTGCATCCCCAGTGGGAACTAATCCACAGGGGTCTCACGCACGCATACATATATACTCTGTATATATGTATATACATTAGTTATATATATAATATATATATATATACATATACTGTATATTATATATATATATATATATATATATATATATATATATATATATATATTTATATATATATAAGTTTCGGCCCTCAGGTGGTTTAAACTTGCATCCTAGAGGTTAGGAATTTATGTATACAGCTTTACCGACAACGCCGACTTATTTTTCTCCCACTTTGAAGTCTGCCACATATGTGCCTACCCACTGTCAGCTTCAAGCATCCTTTTATATAAACCTTCACATGCCAGTATAGTAGACATTCTACATCAGGTTTCATGTGTGGAAGTAAAAAGTCTTCTGCCTTGGGGTGGGCAATAAGGCTGTGTGCGAGTAGCTCATAGCATCTTGGATCATAGTTCAGGTCGCTTGAGGGCTGGAACTTGTCCCCTCGTTCAAGTTACAGGTAAATTAATAATCACATGTGTATCGTGAAAGAGTGATTTAAAACGTGACATACATACATACACACACACACACACACACACACACACACACACACACACACACACATATATATATATATATATATATATATATATATATATATATATATATATATATATATATATATATTCACACATACTTACATA
Source organism: Macrobrachium rosenbergii (assembly GCF_040412425.1). Lineage (NCBI taxonomy): Eukaryota > Metazoa > Arthropoda > Malacostraca > Decapoda > Palaemonidae > Macrobrachium > Macrobrachium rosenbergii. Next base: position 14,600,159 of record NC_089769.1, on the reverse strand, counting down.
CATTACATACATACGTACGTGCATACATACATATATTATATTTATATAGATTCTCCCTCAGAGTACCCGAATAGCTTTCTTGGACATCGGGAATGATCGGGAAGAGACGCCACAATTCCTGGTTCGTATTTGATCCTTTTCCTATTCCTTGCGTGCTGAATTACGCTGGTCCCTCAAAACGTTCTTGGCCGTCACGGTACGGACGTTATCAGACCCAGTAAGGGCAAAGTAGTTACCGCTGCAGATTCATGCAAGACGTTTTTTGCACCAATATTTCTTCCGGTGGGTCCTTCTTCTCTAATTGCCATTTGTGCCAGTCGTTTTGCCTTTTTTGTTTTCACTCTATAAATGGTTCTTTTTGGCGTCTCTTTCTCCCTCTTTCGTGATGGCAGTCATCACGGAAAGTTACCGAAGAACAGCCTGGCTCCGGTTAAACGAAATCGTTTTAAAGGGATGATTTACAGAGGATAGTGTGAATTGCTTGGGGTCCGCCTCCACCTCTCTCTCTCTCTCTCTCTCTCTCTCTCTCTCTCTCTCTCTCTCTTCCCCGCAGGACAAGGCGCATGTCATGGTACGAAGAGTTCGCCATGTGTACCGCAAGACGTGGGAACGAATTCTGACCAGTGTTATTTTATATTTATGGAAAGCCCTGTTGGTTTGCTGGGAGAAGTATGTTTCCTGTGTGTGAAGTATTTATAGATTTCGCTGCGAAATGTGTAAATGGTAATGCTTGTCCACTCAGTATTTTTTTAAAGAGGAACCGATCATTTTTTTTAAAGGAATATGGTTGGCAGTGGCTGTTTTGTGAGATTGAGACCACGTGACACCTAACTTTGCAGGAAGAATTTTCGGGCTCAGGTAGATAAAAAAATTATATATATAATATAAAAATATATATATATATATATATATATATATATTATATATATATATATGTTTATATACATACATAATACATACATGTATTTTATATATATTTTATATATATATTTTTGTTTATATATATACATATATATTATATATATATATATATATATATATATATATATATATATATATATATATATATATATATATATATATATATATATATATATATGTGTGTGACTGCTATTTTGGTTTAGAGGACAATTACGAGGAACTGAATAATGAATATTAAAAGCCGGGTTAAGCTATTAAAGATTTTAAGTAAATCAATTTGAATAAGGTTATCATTCTATACCATTTCTGATATACCCTATATTTTGGAACAAGTGATTCATAAATCTTTCTGTTCCCTGATTTGGCAAAATTTTTAAGAAATCAGTCAACCATTCAACGCAATTACTCATGTGTATAATTTTGCCAATAATTTTCGTAATTAGGGAAACGAGCTTGTCCAGAAAATAGTATTCCGCTCTTCAGTTTCGTTTTGCGTTTATGGACGTCTTGCTTCATCATTGTGACCTTTTATTAATATTTTGATAATGAAACGAAATGTGTATAAACGTATATATTTTTATATACGCTCTTACATCCACATACAATATATACTGTATATATATATATATATATATATATATATATATATATATATATATATATATATATATATATATATATATATATATATATATATATATATATATATATATATATATATATATATATATATATATATATATATATGTGTGTGTGTGTGTGTGTGTGTGTGTGTATGTGCGTGTATAACTGAATCACGAAAATATGGAATGTGAGGAGTATATAGGTAAAGGCAATGCCACGAAGGAAAGAAAAACAACGGAGTGGTGCTAGGCCTTTCGACTTACTGTCCTTTACTTGCTAAGGAAAGGCCAGTAAGCCGAAAGACCTAGCACCACTCCGTTGTTTTTCGTTCCTTCGTGGCATTGTTTTATATATATATATATATATATATATATATATATATATATATATATATATATATATATATATATATATATATATTATGAATGTATTCTCAGTTTGAACGATTAAAAGGTTTAATTGTTTTTATGCTAAATAAAGCTACTGGTAGACATTAGTGAAACACGACTGGAGGACATGAAAGCAAATGAAACCAGAATGTTGATTCCAATTGCCCTTGACTGGAATGCCAAATCATGTGAAAAAACTAATGAGTCGATGCATACCAAGGGCCATTAAGAAGGTAGGAACATTTCAGGGTTCTTTTACCGGCATATATTTTTTCTTGCGTTTTATGAGTACGTACATACATACATACATACGTAAATACATACATTTGTGTATTTTGGTGAATCTGTACATTGAGATCAGGGAGCATTATAAAGCCAAGGTATTCCAAAACGTTCCATGTTTAATTTGTTAAAAAGAAGGGGGGGGGAGTATAAATTCCAGAAGTGTTTTTGAGAAGGGTACTTTGACCATTAACCGGGTGACAGTGACGCAGAGTAGTTGAATTGAAATCAAGCTAGATGAATAGAAAGAAGGCTGAGAATCGGTAGTTTGTTTAGTAGACTGCTCGGCGGTGTCGATAAAGACAGGATCAGTAATCCTTCTTAGCAGTGCTTAAAAGAACAGTTTCGTCGCTTTCTTTGTGCCGCAGACCAAAGCCAGCAGGTCACCGAGGAGAGCAGTCGACGTGATCATCGTCGCCTCAAACGCCGCGTGACGCAAACGGCGTCTGTGAAGTTCTGCAACTCATATCTTTCCCGTGCTTTATCTTCCACAAATCTCCTCTCATCGCCGGCATCCCTTCTCATAGCTCTTATCTTATAAGTAGTTCTGGGTCTTCCAACTCTTCTGGTGCACACAACAGCCCAGCTGACTGCATCACATATTATCTTCTCGTTTATCATTATCTCATCTACACATGGAACTTCCGTAATTTCCCCTATGGTATCGACAAAAACTTTTAGATTTAGTTTTATTGTCATACAGTGATTCATGTCTGTACAGCCATACAGATATTATTAGACTTACGTATAATTTTACTTTCGTGTGCAGTGTCATTCTACTTGATTTCCAAGTCTTATTCAGCCTGCCTATTGTTTGATTTGCCTTTTTAGTCTTTCATTAAATTCTAGAGTCAAGAGATTTTGAAAGAGTCATCCTCATTAATCCTTTCTCCACCTGTAGTGTTATTCCACCGGTTTGTGCATACTCTGTCCTTATTATTTTTCCTTTTTGAGATTTATTTTGAGTCCCATCTCAGTAGATGTATGGTGTATACTATTACGCAGTCTGTAACCCTGGTGGTGGTTTGCAGAACAAAGCAGCATTATCTACAAATGCTCGGTCTGTAAAGTTTTATCGTTACTCCAATCTAAAGCTCCTCCAGCATCTCGAAACATTTTCTTCATTATTAAATCAATGAGAAAGGCAAAGAGCAAAGGTGAAATAACATCCCCCTGCAGCAGCCCACTATTTACTGCAAATTCAGTGTTAACTTTGCAAATACTTCGTTAAAAGATAAATTCCAATTAGCTTTACTAATTTAACGGAAATGCCATAGTGACGGAGACCTTCCATATTATTGGTCTGTGAACGCCTCTCGTAATCAACAAAGCCATCAGAAGGGAACTTTCAGATCCCATAAACTACTGCACGGTTTGTCTTGGCACAAATATTTGATCTTTGCTTTTCTAAAATATGCCTTTTCTAAAACCAGTTTGTTATCCCTTAAGATTTTATCAGTTTCTCTCTCTAGCTTGCTGAGAATAAGCATATTGAGGTATTATTATTATTATTATTATTATTATTATTATTATTATTATTATTATTATTAGTCTGAGGCACAAGTGTCGGAAATTTAACATTCTCCAAGAAAAGGAAGGAAAGAAAGCTTTTATTCCTTAAGATTTAATCATTTTCTCTCTACCTTGCTGAGAATAAGCATATTGAGATATTATTACTATTATTATTATTATTATTAGTCTGCGGCACGTGTCGAAAATGTAACATTCTCCTAGAAAAGGAAGGAAAGAGAAAGCACTGTGTGCGAATAGTGTTATTGGAATAATTTTCTATAACGATTGACCAGATGAGCAAACAGTATTGCAGGAGTCAGAAGGAGCGCAAAACTTCACGCAGTTATTTTGGAGATGTAAAGCCTGCAGGGAGGTAGACGTAATATTAGGTAACGTTATATAGTCAGTAGCTCCTGAAAAGAGCTGCCAGAATAATATGAACAGAAATAATTGTGAGCATAAATTTCGCCGTGAGATTTTAAATAATACCAAATTTGACACGGGAATGGATATTTCTAAAGGTCATGGATCACATAAAAAGCAGTGATTGGGTTTACAGTTCGAGAATTTTTCAAAACCATAGTTGTTTTTTCAGTTTATAAACAAAAAGCTGTCACTCGTGGCGTCGTAATCGTTTTACATAGCTCGTTCTTTTTTACCCGCATTAAATACAATACAGCGAACGGCTATTTTAGATATTGAAATTATCTGAAAACCATAATTTCAATGTTTTTTTTTTTTTTTTTTGCCGAAAATATACATATATTTTTGAAGGTCATTAGGTTTAGTATAAGTGTATATATATATATATATATATATATATATATATATATATATATATATATATATATATATATATATATATATATATATATCATATGCCCATGACACGCATAACTTTAGTTAGGCCATTAAAAAATCTACCATTGTGTGACTAGAGTTTTACCCATTGCAGAAAGTTGGTGATCCTGAAGGTTGTACCTCAATAGGCTCTAAGTGATTCTGATGGCGTTGAATAGATGAAGCCAGAGGACCCTGTTTAAGTGTTGGGGTGTTTGAGACGAAGCAGGGTAATTGAGGGTCGAGGGAGGGAGAAGGAAAAGGGGAAGGAGTGGAGGAGGAGGAGGAGGAGGAGGAAAGGAGTAAGAGCGTGAGGAAGGTGAGTTGAGTTGAGGGGAAAGGGAAGGAAGGGGAAGTCTTCTGTAGGAGGAGGGGAATGAGGTATAGGGAAGTGATAGACATGAAGTAAGAGAAAAAGAGGGTAAGTCTTCTGAGTAGGAGGGCTGGGAAGGATTAGATTATTTTACGTGGCTAAGAAAATTGGTTACTTAGTGATGGACAGCTTATTGTGGTAAGAGCGAGAAAGAAAAGGTGGACGAGGAGAGAATTATGAGGAGAATAAGTTGAAGGTTCAGGATGAAGGAGAAGGAGGTAAAGCATATGAAGGAGGAGGTGGACGTGTGTGTGCGTGTGTGGCCGGGGAGGGGGGGTGGAGTAAAGTATAGGGAAGAGGTAGTTGCGTGAAGGACTCTTAAATTGAAGAAAAATTGCGGCTGTGCCTCGTATTAAGTATTCCTTGCACTTCCTCCATGTGTGAGTATTTGTTTATGTGTTCATTTGTAATAACGTTAATGTATTTCTCATATTTAATTTTTTAAGAGTATGCATATTTACTTTCTTTTGTATTTTTCTGCCATACTTAGGTTTGGACGTATTAATTCTTGTCTTTTTCATTGTTTTTGTCTTAGCAATTTATTGTATTTGCGTTGTAAGTGAAGTAGCATAGTGAGATAGAAGAAACAAGTAAGAAATGAGGAATGAAGGAGATGAAGGTGAAATAACAGATCCAATTATTTTTATACTTTATTATTCATTGAATATTTTTCATCGACTGCTTTAGGAAAATATAAATAATTAGATAATGCAGTTGTGGTCAGTAATGGGCAGACCCAACGATTGTTTCACAACCATTTAAAGCCTTATTTTTCGTTAGGGCCACGGCTCATGTTCCTCATCTGCGGTTTCAAGTTTGGCATCCTCATTTCTTCTCAGTGAAGAAGATCCACGTCCGTTTGCCAAGAGGAAATTCCACTTAAAACAGCTGTGTTCGTCTTTTGACTACTAACTCGAGGCTCGTTTTAAATCTAGTGGTGTGTTTGTGTTTTCATTCGCCTGTTTCTCGTCAGCAGATGCTTCAGGTTCTTGTGGTGGGTTTGGTCTCCTTTACCTTCTCTAGCTGGTTTTTTATGTCATCTTAGAAATGCATTTGTTTGCCCTTGTCTTTTACAGTTCGCCGATAGTTTTAAATGTTGCGTGGCATTATGTTCACAGTGTTTTGGTTTGAGCATTTGAACCGTTGCCAGCAAATTCCTTTTATTTAAAATGATGACCTGTATTTTGTATAGTTTTTGTTAGATAATTATACAGATTATACAGTTATTTTAGTGGTTTCATTATCGCTAATTATTAATCGCAGACTACTAATAAATGCCGAGATTATGCATATCTTCGTATGTACAAAAGTTATATGTACGTTTTATATTCAAAACTATATAGTTTTCGTTTCAGTGACCATCAGCATCGTGACGTCTTGTATTGATAATTAGAAGGCCGATTTAAGAAAGGCGGCACGGGAAAGAGATTATCTGGCACGAGTTCACAGAGGCCCTAAAATTCCCTTTGGTAACAGAGGATAGGCGGTGAAGAGTGTCACTGATTCGTGTGGTTTTAGTTGAATGAGGAGCTCGCCTCATTTAATAACAGCCCATCTTCACGTACAAAATTAGAAGGAAACGGAAACATCGGCCAAGGGAAAGTATTGAAACGCCGGAGTAGGGTTTATTGAATGAATCCAAGTCCTTCGAGTTACTGTAGAAAGTTAAAAGTTGGGTCTTGTACCATTTTGTTATACAGTATTAGAGTAAATCATATTTAATATGAGAAGTAGTCCTTCCAGGATACTGGAGGGAGCCTTGGTTCTTCCTGGGCTAAGCTGGAGAACCCTTGAACCCAAGTTTGACTGAGAGGCTCCTCATGTGTTGGAATACAAAAGCGTTATGGTCCATAAGATTTATTTTAAGGAGAGTATCCTCTGTTTTCTTACTTTCAAAAATCGACAAGTTAACTCTTGTCCAAACCGTGTATGCTTTTTAGATGCAGTCATTTTCCTTAGCGAATCCTGATGAATGTTGATATGCATGTCGCGACTGTTAATTTAAGACAACATATCTGTAATATCATATATCTTTCCTTGCTGTCAAAACTCAAGGAAAAGATGAAATTTAGTGCTCTGTTGTTCCATTATATCATACTTCAGCTGGCAGCTATTTCAGGCACTAACTCATGGCCATCATTAGGGCTACACTTGTTCGGCAGTGTAACTACAATTCAGTACAAAGGCCAGTAAGAAAATAAGAGACATGGTCACTTAGAATAATAGATTCCACATGTGCATCATTATTCAACAATAATCGCATTATATATATATATATATATATATATATATATATATATATATATATATATATATATATATATATATATATATATATATATATATATATATATATATGTTTATATATATATATATATATATATTTATATAAATATATATACAGTTTATATATTATATAGAGTATGTATTATGTAAAATCATGCTTGCGTGCACAACAGCTTTCTAGAGCAAACAAGACATAGGAAGAGAGTATGGGTTAAGGATAAAAAAAGTGCTTGGGAAAATAATTAGGAATTATATAGGAAAGCAATGAGTACCATGTTGTGGAAGTGAATGGTTCAGTAACCAATCAAAATGAATATCCTTCAAGTTCAGGACTGTCAGATATCCAAATTTCGTGTGAGAGCGCCACACCTGACATAAGTAATGCCAAGACAGGATATATGGCTTGCAGTCTGGAGCGTAAGATCAAGGTCCAAAGTAATGTCTGTAAAGGAAGCAAAGTATGCTAACTTTACAGCGGAGTTGAAGTGAAGTAAAGTTGGAAGTAGGTGGTAGCCAGTAGTTATAAGACAGAAGGCTTTTATTCAGATACAGCAAGGATCCTCCCCAGATTTGAGAACAGCACTTGTAAAGCTGAGTAATTCCCTGCAACACCCAAAGTGATTGAAAAGAAACTAAGGTGGGGTCGTCAGAATGAACAAAGTTTACTTTGGTACTTGCTGTTTTGCATTATTGCAGTGCTGCAAACTTTAAGCATTATTAAGAATGGTCTTCCAAAGCGCGTTGAAAGGGAAAGGAGGCCAATATATAAAACGATATATATATAAATATATATATTTATTTATTTATTTATTTATATATATATATATATATATATATATATATATATATATATATATATATATATATATATATATATATATATATATATATATATATGCATTTCTGTTATTAATGGCATCTTGACTTTTTTTTTTTATAGAAATCCAGCTATCTCCTTGAGCACCTGAGTAGAAAAACAGGGATGCGATGTTTCTTGATCTCTCTTATGCTTTTTACTGTCAGTTACCATGAACAATCATTTACAACTCGCTGTAAATGAGACTGAGAAGGGCCTATATAATGGAAGAAAAGTTGTGGGGTCCTATATAAGGGAAAAGCATAGCGCAAATCCACTCTTTTTATTTTACCGTGAAAGAAGGTACTTTGGAATTTTTTTTTTCCCTAGACAGAGAGAATAGAGCCAGTATGCCAGCTTAGGTGGTCGATATATTATTTTAAGTATTAAGGATGGATAGTATGAGGAATACCATTAGCTCCTCTGCTGACTAGTAGAAGTGTACCATATTTTGGCACTTAACATTTTTTTCCTCATTTTCATCTTGTTTACGTTGGCAAAAGTTCAAGTATGTCATTTATATATAAGGCCGTTCCGCGTTCTACGGTACATTTAACCTGGTTTTCATTGGAAATCGTGAACTCAAGAGTCATCCAGTTTAATCTGTCCGTCCTATCACTCAGTTCGTAATGGAGAAAACCTCGTCCTATCTCTGTCTCCAGCATGTTTTAACCCGTATGAGAGTCAGCAGCCTCGTCTTCACCAAAGACGAGAAGTTGACTAAAAAGTTTTGAACATTTTTTAGTTTCCTGGCCTTGTTAATGGCGATGATTAGAAATAAATGACTACATTTTTCTTTCTAATATCCAGTTTTTATTTAAATGTCAGCATATATTGATTGTAATTTTAACTTTTCATGTAAATTAGCATGTTATATTGAAGGTTCGTTATTGCGATTTTTATGTTAGTGTCGTCATCATATCAGCTTGTATGAATCACCTGTTATAATTGGGAGTTCTGGTGGACACTGACCTTGATCTTATGTTTATGAAGCGTTTAATAAGCACAGCTGCATTAATCCTCACGGCATTTCATGCGTTTCCTTAAGGTCTGCTACTTTTTTGAGTAGATTAAGAACCAAATTTGTTTGCGGAGTTTACTTAGCTCTTGTTTTGGATGCTCGTGGTTATATTTTAGATAGCTTTAAACCAAGAGGAATTAAAGTATAGTTTCTATCTCCCTCCAGCACAACGTTTGTTCATGTTTCTTGATCCACACAGGTTTGTGAAATAATATATCCCTTTCAAATTTTCGAAGTGCGTGTTAAAAGGGTATTTCACTTGTAATTATTGATGTTTATGAATTTTTGATGTCATTAAACGAAGAGGAATTAAAATATAGTTTTGTCTCTTTCAAGCACAACGTATGTTAATATTTCTTGATGCTCACAACTGTGTGAAATCGTATATTATATCCCTTTCAAATTTTCGAAATGCGCGTGAAAAGAACACTTCACCTGTAGTTATTGATGTTCAGGAATTGGTCAATACGAGGGAGAAGAAAAAGCTGATATTTTTACTCTCAAATTTTGTAAATTTTAAAAGTAATTTAAATCATGCCTCACGCAGATCTGAGGTGCCCTAATATTAGAGAGTGTTATCAGACTTATCAGAGGAAAGTATATCGAAGCACGCCCCATGTGGTTTTGTAAAAGGTCTCGACATAAATAACACCTACTGTAATTAAACGAAAGATCAAGACTTGTAAAGGTGCAGGAAACAAGGGAGACCTTTCTGGTGTAGATTTTTTAAGAATGTTTTAGTATTAACAAGAAATTTTTTTTTTTTTTTTGTCTTTTGCAGATGTCAGAACGTGATTGTTTTTTGTATGGCACTTGTTTATTGTTATTATAGTAATAACACACATATATATATACATATATATATTTATATATATATACATATGTAGCATCTACTGGTCACTTTTTACCGGATACATATGCAACTGTAATAGCCACACTGCCCTCTTAACTTCTCGAATTCTTCGCGCTTTTTTTTGGATACGCTTGTCATTACAAAGCCTTAAGATCCAAGTGCAAGAAATTGAAGTGGTTGTGATGCCCCGTAGCGGGAAACGAACCCGTGTCACCATAATCACAAGGAGGTCACGTTGCCGACCTGACCATGGTGACACGGGTTCGTTTCCCGCTACCGGACATCACAACCACTTCAGTTTCTTGCACTTGGATCTTAAGGTTTTGTAATGACAGTCGTATCCAAAACAGCGCGAAGAATTCGAGAAGTTAAGGGGACAGTGTGGCTATTAAAGTATAATATATATATATATATATATATATATATATATATATATATATATATATATATATATATACATATATATATATATACACATACACACACATACACACATACATACATACATCACACACATATATATACATATATGTAATATATATGTGTATGTATATATATATATGTGTGTGTGTGTACAGTATATATATACACATACATACATCACACACACACATATATACATATATGTAAGACATATGTTGTGTATGTGTGTGTATATATATGTATGTATGTGTGTATATATATATACTGTATGTATATATATGTATATATATATATATATATATATATATATATATATATATATATATATATATATATATATATATATATATGTGTGTGTGTGTGTGTGTGTGTGTGTGATACATGTGCCTTATTTCTTCTCCCTTTACTCTTAAAATGACCATATATCCAGTCTCAATCAAGTAAGCAGCTGTTGCATTCTGTCCTACCTGGATAACAAACAACACAAACCCAGCAACAACAACCTTGGTTGTGATGGCAGTAGCATCATGACCAGAGAAGTATATGTCTCGGAAGAGGAGGTAAGAAACTCCCCATCTGTTCAAGACGGACAGGTGGTCAAGACACCGATAGGCTGGATCATTTTTTTCTTTTCTTGGTCAATTTTTTTTTATATCAAGTCGATATTTTTCCTCCTTCAGACACGGAGAGATTCTCTCTCTCTCTCTCTCTCTCTCTCTCTCTCTCTCTCTCTCTCTCTCTCTCTCTCTCTCTCAGAGAAAGGGCACCTCTGCCTTTTGTCTCGTAAATCGCTTGATGGAGACCCTTAGAAAAGTTACGACCGTCGGGGACAACTAATCTAGTTATTAATTTTCCTTACCCTCCTCCTCCTCCCCAGCACTTGCGGTGGACGTCCACGTTTCGCTTTTGGGGAGAGGGGACGTCCCTTTTGGCCGTAGCAGGACCTAAGGCCATAGGGACTCCCGAGCCCTTGCGGTAGGTTGGTTAGTGAGAGGCGTTTATCTGCAGTGGCTGTAATCTTTGGTGGGAGTTTGTGGCCTTCCTCTGCGTTACATTCTTATTCTTTTGTCTTGATCGGGATTGAAGGTTGTGTCATGGGATTTGTGGCTGATGCCTCAGTCAAGCAGTGTGAAATGCTGCGTTGTTAGAGTTTTTAAATCGTGAATTTGGTTATCTTCCCAGTTATTCCCTGGTTACTTCCTTCTAGGTGGTTACTGTATTATAGGTTTAGGATATAGACACTTTTAGTCTCATGGTGTTTCAATATATGAAATGAATTTCTTGGTTATTTTTTCATTGGTTAGTTATGTTAATGAAAATCACAGGCTGTTCATCATTTTCATGTGGTGTAAGAACGTTTTAAAAATATTTCTGTCATGTTCAGTTGAAGAACTTATAATTATTGAGTATCTTCTGAAAAATACATGGTAGCAGGCCCATGGAATAATTTGGTCAAGATTTTACTGATGATCCATAAAATTCCTTAAAAGTAGAATCACATAAGCACTTGAATAGTAAGATTTCACTTTTTGTTCATTTTCTTGTTATTTATTCTGTTTAATGTGCTGTGCTCAGCCATGAATTAATTTGTGATTAAGTATTTAATTATTATTCTTTCCGAAGTTATGCCACATTTTAAGATACATTTAGTTTTTCTCGCTGACACATATATATATATATGTATGTATATATATATATATATATATATATATATATATATATATATATATATATATATATATATTTTAAACGATGGAGATAATTCAGTCTTTAAACAAATACACTGTTCCCAGGATAGGGAGGGTTTTGAGTGAGCTGATATTTTTAAACGAAACCTCTGTCGCTAAGGAAATATATATATATATATATATATATATATATATATATATATATATATATATATATATATATATATATATATATATATATATATATATATTATATATATGTGTGTATGTGTGTGCGTGCGTGCGTGCGTGTGCGCGCGTTTATGTTTTTCTGTCTAATAGACTTGTCTACTGCCCACTATTTCATAGCATCCTACAGCTATAAACCAGGTACAGAATGGGTTGGTGTCATCACTAATTAGTGTGTAGGTACCGCGCGCAGAAAAAGAATTTATTGAAAGCAATAACGGGGAGAGTTTGTGGGATGACCTTCCAGGCACGGGACCTACCCTCCCAGGCACACGTGAATCTCTCTCTCTCTCTCTCTCTCTCTCTCTCTCTCTCTCTCTCTCTCTCTCTCTCTCTCTGTAGGTAAATAATAGTCGTGCAGTTTTATGGCTGTAGACTGTGTGCTGAGGTGCATCCGTGTTCTGCTGATATACACAGTCCTAAAACAAGCGCAAATGGTGCAAAAATAATAAATCGATTTTTTTTATTTATACGTTTATCTTGCGAAGGCAGGCGTAAGATGAAAGTAAATCACACCGAATTAAGCATCATTAACACGCTTCCTTTGACGGTGTGTCTGTGTGTGTGTTTTATTTTTACACAGGAAACTATATATAATAGGATTTAGTAATTAAACGCATCCGCTGACCGGACCTCCGTGTGTTGACGTGCTCGACTTAATGATTAACATAAATTTAATTTTTAAAATGTATTTGTTCAAGGTGAGAAGAGAATTTTTCGGTAATATGCTTAATATGTAGTTTTTACGTTATATAAAGACGTAAACATCGTCCGTATGATTTTTTTTTTTTTACGTAATGATTATTTTGCATGTACACGAGAAAATTTGGTCTCCGACCATTAAGCGCTTTTATCATAAATTTTCTTCATTTAATCTAACTACAGATAAGGTATTTTTGGCGATAATGAGGATGAGTTCTTCTAAAGTATGTCAACATAAACAGTACGTTTAAACTTAATAAGTATTTAGAATATATTTTGTTTTAACAATGGATTTATATTTGTAAAGAAGATATTTTTTTTACTTATATTTAATGATGAAGTAAATACTAATGAAAACATCTTTTTTTAGTTCCTAACGGAAAATTTTACACACACACACATACACACACACACAAAAGGGTACTGTACAAGGCAGCAGAGATTGGTCCGCGCACGGGCTTGGTTACCGTATATGCTGTGTATTCCTGTACACATGTAAAGAAATCATACCGTTAAAGGTAGCATACGTATGCATTCTTACGCGCATGCTTTTTTCTGACCTTGAGTCTGGCTTGACGGGCAACCGAATGCTGTAATTTAGCACAGATCTTAAGAATAAAAAAAAAAAAAACGAGAGAAGAGAAACCTCAACCCAAAGCAAACGACGGAGAATGAATGAAGAGGAGATTTTCATCTCATGAATACCGAATTAAAGTGTGGATGCTGTCACCACAGAGAACTAGGTTTATTAGTGTATTGTATTCAGTGATGGGCCAGAATAATTATTGTTCCAAAACAAATGACAGGTAACGGCAGCCAGATGTAGAATCGTTAGCTTGAACAGTGTGGAGGAATTTCAGATTATACACTACACATTATTGTACGCGCTAAGCCATGGCTAAATGTACGTCAGAAAATGTATGTCGGTATTCACAAGGATGTGAGTTAAAATCTAAACAAAAGCTCAATGTTTTGTTTGCAGTCTGTAATGTAGAAACTGTTGCCTACTTTAACGGAAACCTGGAGAGGTCTATTGTGGAAGTAAATGAAAATGTACGTATGTTACTTGATGGATAATTTCAAACTTTTTTTTTGTTTGTATGTATGTTAGATTATGACCAAGATTTTTATTGGACAGTCCAGTTTAGAATTTTTCTCCTTTATTGTATTGAAAGAGTAAAATACATAATTTATTCTTTTATTGATTTTTATTTTTTACGCTTAGTGGCATCTCCTTTGCACATTGTTTTTTTTTCTTTTCTGCTTCTCCTTCTCCGCATGAACAGTTTTGAGCACCGGCACTCCGCCCTGAGTTCCCAGTCAAAATCATAAAGAATAGGATACCATTATTTTATTTAGAGACAATCCTCTTATCGTCGCTTATGTAATCTTGTTGGTATGTACTTTTCTCCTTTTTTTCCCCACCACAACACAGTTTGTATCTGTGGACGTTGAATACCCCGTCGGAGACCGAATAATGCCTGTACTTATGAATCGAAATTCGGAATTTATTCAGTCTGTAGATTAGCTATTTATTTTATTTTATTCATATACTTTGTTTGTATATTTAGTTGTAGTATTTGAAACCAGAGAGAGAGAGAGAGTGGGAATAAATGTCTAATAAGAAACAGAGAGAGAGAGAGAGAGAGAGAGAGAGAGAGAGAGAGAGAGAGAGAGAGAGAGAGAGAGAATAAATATGTCTAATAAGAAACAGAGAGAGAGAGAGAGAGAGAGAGAGAGAGAGAGAGAGAGAGAGAGAGAGACTTAATTGATTTAATAAGAAGCACACAGGCAGGGAGAGAGAGAGAGAAAGTCACGTGCTGCTGATGGCGGAGTCTGCTGGGGACATTCCTTTTCCGCTCACATTATAATTACTCCACAGTGGGAGGGTGGAAAAATGAGTGGTAGGGGACACTCAAGAACGAAAGCCTGCCTCATAGAGAGGGAGGTTTAGGGAATCGTAGGAGGAGGAGGAGGACGAGGACGAGGAGGCTATCGTAGTCTCAGTTCACAACGAAGTGGTAAGCCGGAGGGAGTTCTTGGTCCTCCCTCGCAATGTGGGTAAAAGGGCGTTACTGAAGGCACGGCATCAGCTTTATCGAGATGTAGATTGAGCTGTAGAATGTTATGACCTATGCCTCGCAAGGAGGCAAAATGACTCCTAAGGATCTAATACCTCTGCATCACCAAGAATTAATGGGACTAACAAAAGATGAGGCTACTACTATAATGAGGGGGTACAGTATAAGACTGTTGTCTCTGCCAAAATTAGGGAGATGTGAAGAGGCCCTTGGCCAGCCCTCATAGAATAGTTAGAGGGAATCGCAGGGGGCCATTGCCTAAATGTTGAAATCACCGTTACGCTTGGGGTTTGTATTGATAGCCACTCCTGGGTAGCCAAATAGAGTTACACTTCCTGTCAGTAATTCATAAAATCTTTTACTAATAATTTTATGGAGAAAGGAAGAGGGTGACCTCTAATTCTTGCAATAAGGTAACCTCTACTTGGAATAAAAAAATTCTCATTTATAGCTGTGTACTGTGTATAGGTTTGGAGGAAATGAACGTCATTTTTATAGTGAGGCAGAGGAGTGTATCAGATAGACCATTTGATTTTAAAATGCATTTTTATATGAAAATTATGATTAAGTGAAGGGATTTGTACGCGTTCATTTTTGTTTAAGAAACCGATGATTTTAGCTGCATGCCCTACAATAAACAATCCTTGATTCGTGGTAGGTGTCAAAGTATATTTTTTCACGTTTTTGCGTGTAATTCGAGCGTAAAATTGAGTGCGTATTTGTATTGTTTGTAATTAAAGATATTTACGCATACAAGTTTGTAAGGTAATGGAATCGGAATTCGAGTATATCCACAAATTAGCTTAGAATGGAAAAAATCATGTTAAATTATATAGGTGCTCGGAAAAAATAGGGAAAAAAAGATTATTAAACAGCTAAATTAACGTTCGAGAATGCAGGCAAAATTAGATTGTGGAATAAGTATATTATTGCAGAACAGACAAAAACTACCTTCTCACTTACCCACAATACACAAACACACCCCAAACTCACATAACGCGCCCACGCTGCAACTTATTAAAAAATTGAAAGAGGCGAGTTCCGGACTCCCAAAGGGAGGAGGGAAAGAGAGAGAGAGAGAGAGAGAGAGAGAGAGAGAGAGAGAGAGAGAGAGAGAGAGAGAGAGAGAGAGATGTACTAACTATGAATAATTTACGCCTATAAGCCATAAGCGCATTTCAGCTTTAATGCCAGGTTAAGGGGATATCTACCTCAGTTTGAAGGGAAATGCCACGTTTGGATAAGGTACAGTGATACTTGGCCTTAAGGACTTGGAGGTTCACAAATTGATCGGGAAGAAACCGAGAAAGGTAGGAAAAAGGGCCAGAAATTGTCCTCTTTCGATATTAGGGACCCATGATGTTTTGGTACTGTGGGTCTGTAGACGTTAGATTTGCTAATATATGAGATGGAGGCTGGCAAAAAAAGTAGTTTTTTTTCTGTAACCTAAGTTTTTTATATTGGAAGGCGAAGACTCGGGCAAAAAACATACCGGTCTTACGTCGTTGTAGAGACGAAGCAATTTTATGTATTGGAAGGAGACCGAGTCTGGCAAAAAATAAAAGGAAAGCTTACGAGCCTGGCGTCATTTTAGAGATAGGGCCAAATGATTGTCAATAAAATGAAAAGTCAGAAATGGCAACGTAGTGGTCTTGGGTTTAGTAAACATTAAAGTTTGTTATCTGGAGGAGGTAAAGACTGGGAAAAGGAGAAAAATTTGTTCTATAGGATAGTACTTGATGCTCTAGAAGGTTGAGTTGGAAAATAAAGGTAACTAGATTATTTATATATATATATATATATATATATATATATATATATATATATATATATGTATATATATATATATATATATATATATATATAATATATAGTTATATATATATAAATAATCTAGTCCAACCTTAAGACTGGGAAAAGGAGAAAATTTGTTCTATAGGATAGTATTTGATGCTCTAGAAGGTTGAGTTGAAAATAAAGGTAACTAGATTATTTTTATATATATATATATATATATATATATATATATATATATATATATATATATATATATAAATAATCTAGTTACCTTAAGACTGGGAAAAGGAGAAAAATTTGTTCTATAGGATAGTAAGATGCTCTAGAAGGTTGAGTTGAAAATTAACTAGATTATTTATATATATATATATATATATATATATATATATATATATAATATATATATATATATATAATATATATATATATATATATAAATAATCTAGTTACCTTAAAGGAGAAAATATAGGATAGTATTTGATGCTCTAGAAGTTATGGAAAATAAAGGTAACTAGATTATTTTATATATATATATATATATATATATATATATATATATATATATATATATATATATATATATATATATATATATATATATATATATAATCTAGTTACCTTTATTTTCTAGCTGAACCTTCTAGAGCATCGAAATACTATCCTACTGAACAAATTTTTCTCCATTTCCCAGTCTTTACCTTCCTCCGGATAGCAAACTTTAATGTTTGCTAAACCTAAGACCACTACGTTGCCATTTCTGAGTTTTTTATTTTATGTATATCTATATATGTAATATAATATACGAGTATATATGTATATGTATGTACAGTATATATGTACAGTATGTATACACACATATAGATGTATATATATGTATGTTTATATGTACACATGTATATATACATATACATATATATACAGTATATATATATATATATATATATATATATATATATATATATATAGAGAGAGAGAGAGAGAGAGAGAGAGAGAGAGAGAGAGAGAGAGAGAGAGAGAGAGAATGCCAAGTTGTGGCATGGCCATTGAAAGAAAAGAGGGGAAAATTAGTCGCCGTTGAGGGAGATTAGTGTTAATGATAGTGTTAGGAGGGTTTGGGCCTTGATAGCGACTTTCCCTGTCTCTCGTATTACGTTCCTTGGTAGAGTAATGTCATGAATTTGCTGATGTGTAATGGCTCGAAGACATTTGATTAATACTCGGGGAAAATATGTGACAGTGGGGTGTCATTATGATGGTGAACATTCAGATATTTCGCGTAAAATACTGAATTTCATTGAGGCAAGGGAATGCGCTAACTCATGTGTTTCAGATGCGTATGGGAGAAATACATAGCGACGTTGTTATTGCTAAGACATTTCCAGTCGATTTGGTCTTAATACAGTAAAAAGTTCTACGTGGTCTTTCCAAATGAGTAAACGTAACAAAGACATTTAATATTTCATTTGAAAGGATATGAATGACCACTTTCCTTAAAAGGTGGGCCCCATATTGTGCAGTACAGTATTATTTTAATGCTATGTGCGATTTAAGATGAAAAAGTCTATTATTATGCAGGTGCTGTCATATCATTAAGCTTGTTTGCCAAATTGTTTACCCAGTTGTTGTCTGTCCTCCCTACCTATTAACGTCAAACAAGGGGAGTTGCGCGTGTTTGCAGGTTGACGATGGAGGTGCTTGTTCATTCCTTTGGTTTCCGAAGGGGATGAAAGGGTGGGGGAGTTATATGGGTAGGTGGGATAGGAGGGGTGTAGGGGGGGAGGGGGGGCGAGTGTATGACGCTCATGATGAAACTCACTCTCGTTTTCAAGGGTGTTTTGTTCGCTCGGAAGTTGAGGGATCGAGGTACTTTTCAAGAGCTCTGTTTTAATCATGAAGGGAAGAGGGTGGGGGGGGGGGCCGGTTGAAGGAACGATGAGGGGATTAATCATGAAGGACGGGGGATAAGGTAATCTTGAAGGGATGTTAGGGGAAGCCCAAGGGTTGCGGAGGAAGGGTAAGGATGGCGTAGGTTGATAATGATGAAGTGTAGATGTTGGAACGGGGAGCGGTAAGAATGGAGGGACGATGGGCTTGAATGGTGCAGTTACGAGCTAAAAATAGACTTGCTATGATAGCGAAAGTAGCCAGTGGATGTGCCGCACTCTTTCTAATTTTGGTCTTCATTTTCTCTCTTTCCACGTAATCCACTGTTTCTTCTCACTTACCTGTGTAACTGGCTTTCTTCTATTTCGCTTAGGGAAGAGAGGGGCTAATCTTGAAGGGGGTTTAGGTACGATAGATGGATGCGTTCCCTCGAGATATATTTTCCTCCCGCTACAATCGTCCCATCTATACGGGGTTGGTAGCACAAGTCTTCCTTGGTCACAAATTTCGATCCTGGATTTTAGTACTTTCTTTACCTGTTATTTTCAAAATACAGCATGTTGTTACCTATACCCTGATATGCTTTGGAATGGCCGACAGCCGTTCAGTATATTTCCGAGAACCATTCGAAGCCAATGATTTATACGAGATATAATGAAATCATAAAATGCCGGTGGTGGGTGAAAATCGATCGTATGTGTTTGAGAGAGAGTGAGAGTGGGGGGGGGGTGGCCGCTGCTACTGATGGGCTTGTGTTGTGAATGGATGCTTTGTAACTAGATCTTGCAGGATTAAGCATTAAATGACGGCTCTTGCAAATGGCAACATTTGCTTTTCATTTTGCTTTCGATGTTGGCAATGTTGATATGAAATGTCTGGACAGTCTATTATTTTTCCACCTTTGAGTGTGCAACATACGCCATAACTGTATTTATTTTGTGATGCTTTTCCAGAATTAACTTTAATTCCAAATACGTCCTCAGTGTTCTTTAGTTATGGTGATAGTGGTTCTTGTGTTTCTAAAGTCTTTCAAAGCTTTGTTTTTAGGAACTACTGTAACCTGACTGATGATGCTTGTTCCATTTATAGCCTAATATCATCGTGATTTCCTGCATGTTTTTTCCCGTCCTGTGATTGGCTTATTGATCGCCGTTAACATCTGTTTGCGGTATGAGTAATAGCAGCGTCAGTTATGTATGTGCATGGCGGTTGATGTCATCATACATGCGATGCCAAGTTGCTAAGGGGTTATTTGCTACCGTGACGGGGTGAGAAATTCATGTTTGGTTTTGAGATCCATAAAGGATTTCTTCAAGGGGATTTATAAACTCCCGGTTTGTTTAAAGTAGCCAAGTGTGATTTATGTCAGGTAATCATGTGCGTTATGATTTCTTAAACTCGCAAATATTTGCCAAATTCATAGTTAGTCTATTTCAGTGGTTCTTAACTTCTTAACCTTTTTATTACCACGCCCCCTCTAAGAGTTGGTCCTTCCCTCCACATCCCCCTCGCATCTATGAGTAAAATTTCCTCCCAGATTTAAAGGAAAATAAAAAAAAAGAGAAAGAGAAGGGGTGTTTTTATTCTTGTGGGAATGAATTAGTGAGATACTTGACACTGCTTCTTAGCGACTCTTGTTAAGAGAATAACGAATATAATTAGAGAATTTTTAATTTTTCCATAGGGCTCGCGCCCCCCGGGTTAAGAATCACTGGGGCTCTTATTTTGTAGATCTTGCCAAGCGCCCTGTAAGTTTTGGAATTTTGTCGTATGTTTAATGATTTTATCCTTTTGCAAAGATTTTCTAATATTCCAT
>NC_089769.1:14559583-14574583 GCF_040412425.1 Macrobrachium rosenbergii | reverse complement strand
TTTAAAGTTTTATTTTTTAACTTTTTCTTGCCCGAAATATAAAAATGCCTGGTATTATTAAAATTTTTAAACTTTAATTGTAAATACAGTTTCTAAAAGGTATTAAAGCCTGAAACACTTTTAATCCATCTAAATCTGGCTTTCCTCCAAAAACTACTCCTTCTTATTTTAATGAATGCCTCCAAATCTGGCTTTCCCTTCTCAAAATATTTTACCGCTCATTAGTCAGACTTTTGTTTTTGTCTTACTGAAAAGCTGGGTTTCATTTCTGAGAATATTCTGCTTTTTTTGTGGCCATAATCTCTCCGTCAAATACGAGGTCTCATTTAGGTCTCGGAATGATGTATTGAACGACTCCGAAAGGAAAAAAGGAAAAAAGCTTGTTAACAAGACACTGCTTTAATTAAGAAGCCATGATTTGTATTGCTTTCTAGTGGCTGGGAAATTATTAATGGCTTGAAGACTGAAGGAGGTTTTTCATTGCATGTTTCGTGTTCCGTGTAATCTTTTCTTTTATTTTCTCTTAAACACACGTGATTTTATTCTTGTTTCAGTGTGGTCAGTGTTCTCTATCCTATATTGTTATTCTGTTATTTTTTAAGAATTAATTTAGTAACTTTTACTGTGGATGTTATGAATTCAGTGTGTTCTTGTTTTTTTAAGAATACTTTTCTGTAATTTTTTATAAAGCTGCTTTTCGACTAAGACGGGTGCCAGTAGAGTAATTTCAGTTTCTTAGCAACAGATAAGTTAAATTTTTGTTATTTTCTAGTTAGCTGGATTTACAATATATGTGCTTATTCTGGTCTTTTAAAACTGGCGCTCCTTCGTTATGATATTGTATCCTCTCTTAGAGAGAGTATCGCTCTAAAACTGGACTTTGGTTTTGGACTGATATTTCTGTTTAGATTGGTTGAAAGTGAATTATGAAGCATCACAACTGCCAAGGTAATTGACGCCGTGTGAGATGTACTTTCTCTTATTCCTTCTGTACCTGCCTGTCCTTCCTGAAATCAGATTATCTTTCAGTCTTTACTTTATGATCCAATCATTAAGTCTGGGATTTTCTTTCAGTTCTTGTGGCACTATTTCATCACTAAGTCTGACATTTTGTGGCAGTCCATCTGAAACCGCCTTTCCATCCTAAATTCTTCTACTCCGTTTAGAACGTTTTTTTTTTTTTTCCTAAAATTGAAAATTTTCTTTCTGCTCTCCAGAAATTGTCTTTCCCTCCTAAAAGGTGAAATTAGCTGTTCTGAAACTATTTCCATCCTGGAGTGGTGAATTTTCTTTCATTCCTTCTGAAATTTTCTTTTCTACAGTCTGAAATTTCGTTTCAGTCTTTTCAGAGCATTTTCAAGCTTAAAACCTGAAATTATGTTTCATCCTTTCTAAAATGCCTTTCATTCCAAACGAATGAAAATTTCTCTCAGCCTCTAAAACTTGCTCGCTTTTATTAGTGTTCTACCTTACTGTTCAGGTTTGTCCATTTGAAAAGCCAACCTTGATTATCATAACACTCTTCCTTTAGTTAATTTAATCTTTCTTTTCAAACTGGCACAGATTTCAATCACATGTACAAGCACTCAGCATGAAATGAGGAAAATTTCCAGCGAGACCGGCGTATTCAAACATTCTTTGAGAACAAGAATGGATGTTAAGAAAAAAAAAAAAACCTAGTAACAAGATACACCGGTTTAATTGAGAAGTCGTGATTTGCATTGACTGCCAGTGACCGGGAAATCATTAATGGTTTTGAGAGTGGAGAGTTTCCATTCATATTAGTTTGGATCTGTTCTTTATTTTTTCGTTCTCCTTTCGGACTTGCTTGGTCCTTCCTTTATTTGAACACCTTATTTTTTCCAGTGGCGCTGTTTTTTTTTTTTATGCTATCCTTAAAAAAACTCTTTCTGGTCTTCTTCTCCTTTAAAATCCCTTTCTTTGAAAAAAATATGCTCCTTTCTGTGTAAGAGCTTCTGATATATATTAAGGAACGGTGTCTCTTTGCTTGGTTTTGTAGCGTTCTTTGGGACATTCATTTCATATTAGAAATTGGGGATTGTTCAGATTCATTTGTGTGGAGAACAGGAACTCGGAGTTTCCTGTTCAGATTTTTTCTTTCTTCCCATCACAAAATTATACAACCTCTGTTTTATTTGGGAACACTTGAGAGTTGTTAGGATGAAATTTGCTCTTTTCATAGAGTATGTATATTGAATACCGTACCTGAGTAGGAATACGGTATTGCAGAATGAAAACAGTATAAAAGAAGATAGGCCTTCAGATTGGTATCTGATTACTCTTGTTTGACAAAATATTACTATATTATTTCGGAAGCCATGCATGACTCAACGCCCAAAGAAAAACGTCCTTGGACCCTTCTATTGAACAGAAGCAAAAGGAACTTGTAGATCTGATTCGCATTTCTGCTCAGTCACTTCCGAATATCCGACATATTCATTGCAATGAGACCATCATTATCCTATTGAGTAAATAGTTGCTATGTCCTTGTGTAGCCCTGGCCTTAATTGAAGGGTTTAAAGATTGTGAATGTGAACATCCACTACCTTAACCCTAAGGAAGTGTCAAAGAAAGGGAGTGCTGTAGGAATCGTGGAAAAACTTCCTAAAGTGAGCTCATGTTGCCTTCATGAAATCAAGTCATTTGGTGCTCAGAAAGTGTTTTGGGGGAGTGAGAATGATCTTCGTATCCATTTTGTCAGGGGGCATATTTCTTTAATGCTGAACACTTTTTGTAAACTTTTCAAAGTAATTTGTACCACAACATCTAGTTATTATTATTATTATTATTATTATTATTATTATTATTATTATTATTATTATTATTATTATTATTATTATTATGTTTTGGTCTTGGCAGTTCCTTGGATCTAATTTCTTGAAAGGCTCCAACCCTGGCTTCTTATTCCCCTCTTGGTCCCTGCTAAGATAAAATTAATTAAATGCCCAGAACGTCTCATTTGTGCCAGACTGCTCAATCCATTAGCCAGGTAAAACGAGGTTCTGTGTGTTTGATTTTATTGTTTGACTTCTTTTGTTGTTACGCCTTTTGTCAACTCACCTCAGATGTTTTCGGAAAGCTTCACATAAAGTACTTTAGGTTTCATTAGTTTTGATTAATGAAGAGCATTACTGTATCTTGATGTTCTTTAATTAGGAGAGGGGGGGGGAGGTAATTCTTGGTGCCCCCTTTTTGGGAGGTGGGGTCTTGGGGTTATGGTGATATTATATTCAGACTAAAGTAAAGGAAATATTTTTTTTCTTCTTTTGAGAATATGTTCGCTAACGTTCTCATCTAATTTAATTAGATTCCCAAAAGTTTCAGCCACAGATGACGTTTTGGACATGTAAGCTAAAACATATAGATACACACACACACACAAGTGTGTGCGTGTGTTTAGATGGTTTAGTTTGTGTTTGTGATCATATTGTGTACATGTAACCACCAATAAGCTTAAAAGTGCTCGGTCGAACCACACCAATGTTCAGAACGGCGATCAATATGCGGCTGCAATATCCAAGTCACAAAGTTTCTTGAATCAGTATTTTAGAAGCCATGTTTCCTCAGCCAACGCATGTACACCAGTACACAATAATTTGTATTTTTCCTTATATTTATACTTTTGATATTTTCCTCTGAAAATAACGGCAAAATGATAGAGGCTTCTTGTAGTTGTGTTTATATGTGAATTCTCCGCCCTCCCCTCCACTGTTGCTTCCTCAAGTTTTCTCTTTAGGTTTTTGTATATTACATTTTGGATGTTTTGAGAGCTTTTGTTAAATCTTTTTCTGCCTCCCCATTCCCTAGTCTCTCTCTCTCTCTCTCTCTCTCTCTCTCTCTCTCTCTCTCTCTCTCTCTCTCTCTCTCTCTCTCTCTCTCTTTTGTTTAATGTTATGTCCTTGTAAGTTTTTCCGTGGAAGCGTCTATATTTTTCATTTTCTTTGTACACTCTCATCTTTTGTTAGGACTCTTTCACACCTACACCCTTGCGTCTTCTCCTTCGTCTGCTGCGCCTCTTCTTTCATCGCGTCACGTGAGCTTTCCAAAAGGATGCAGATAGTGCCTGAGCCGCCCCTCTCATTGATTCCTCCGTCGGCGTCGCCCGGGGGAATCCTGAGTACACTCTCCAACTTCTTTTTTTTTTTTTTCGACCGTACTTCTCTTTAGTCTCTCTCTGTCTCTCTCTCTCTCATTTGGAAGTGGATGTGTTTTTGTTTTGGTTTTGTATTTATGTCGTCATTACAATTATCATGATCATTTTGATTAACACCATCAAATTCTTTGTGGATCTAATACCTTTTGGAGGAAAACTTTGTAGGGTAAAATATTATTATTTTACTATGAATATTATCTATGTGGTTTGTTGCTAATTATACTAGTAGTACCACTCTCATTCCTATCGGGCAAATGGTGAACGAATCACGCAGTAAATGCCATATTTTGTCTCAAAGGCCATCCCGTACGGGGAAAGCGACCTCAGTTTCCGAAATAAAGATTTATATAACTTTTCAGCAAAACATTTCTGCCTGGAATGACCTCTGAGAGAAACGAGGCAGAAGTCACCGTTACTTCAAGTATATGGCTGCTTTTACATCATCATGATCATCATTTTCATTATTATTATTATTATTATTATTATTATTATTATTATTATTATTATTATTATTATTATTATTATTTTCACTGTTGAAAAAGTTATTTTTCGGAAATTCTTCGTTTTGTCACTCCTATTATGAGACAGTAAGTTACCATATAAATAACGGCGTTATGGTGTTTCAAAAGTCCTGTGATAGAAAGCAACAGTTCTCTCTCTCTCTCTCTCTCTCTCTCTCTCTCTCTCTCTCTCTCTCTCTCTCTCTCTCTCTCTCTCTCTCTCTGTGATACTTGGGAAGAAAAAATGACGCAGCCTAGTTAGAATTACCCCAAGGAAATAAAGTACTTAGGAGACTCGTTATGGGTAGTCGGCCCTCTTGGACCTGTTAAGTGAAGGCGTTTAGTTTTTCTTACTCACTTGTTTATTATTATTTTTTCGTTAGATGCATTTACTCTGTACTTTGTTTGTTAATGGATATAATCTGAATTCACAAGTAGTAGTTGTTATAGATTTTCATCCATGTACAAAAATAGAATACAAATACATAAGTACATACACACATATATATGTATATATGTATGTATGTAAATATATGAATTCTTGTCACTTTCACGCGTGTGACTTTTTCATGCTCACAAATATTAAACCACAAATATCTTTTAACAGCGAATTCACTCTACCTTGGGAATAGCCGTGTGGTCAAAGACACATGTTTATCGTTGTATCCAAACCAAAGGGTCCATGTTCGAAATTGTTCTGGCAGTTACCCTTGCTAGTTATAATTCCCTGTGGCCGTAAGTTATTCCCAAGGTGTATTGAATTCGATATTAAACGACATGTATGGTTATATATATATATATATATATATATATATATATATATATATATATATATATATATATATATATATATATATATATATATATATATATATATATATATTGGTGTATGTGTGCAATGGAAGTTTGGTTACACCTTTACTGAAGGTTAGGTTTAGGTTGATTTAAATATATCTCATATTTCTCATTCTCTTTATTTATTCCCTTACAAACTATTACACTATGTTCTTTGAACGTCTAAAGGAAAATAATTGATGGCCATTACTTATGTTCCCTTGACGTAACATTTTTTTTTAGTGCCACAGTGTTTTCTACTCTCGAAATAGATTGCAGTAGGTAGGTTAGTTTCAGAATAGCATACCTTTAACAGATAACACTGCAGAGAAATTAAGCTGGCGCAATGACCGTTTTTTTATGCGTTCGTCATTAAAACGAAACTGCAGTAATAGATTTGGTGACGTGATGGATCGCACACATGCGTATTGTATATGTGTGTGCATATATATATATATATATATATATATATATATATATATATATATATATATATATATATATGTGTGTGTGTGTGTGTGTGTTATATTTATATGTATATATATAT
Source organism: Macrobrachium rosenbergii (assembly GCF_040412425.1). Classification (NCBI taxonomy): domain Eukaryota; kingdom Metazoa; phylum Arthropoda; class Malacostraca; order Decapoda; family Palaemonidae; genus Macrobrachium; species Macrobrachium rosenbergii. The sequence goes on along the minus strand of NC_089769.1, from coordinate 14,568,528 downwards.
ATATATATATATATATATATATATATATATATATATATGTGTGTGTGTGTGTGTGTGTGTTGTTATATTTATATGTGTACAAAATGTATGTATGTATGTATACAGGTATTGAGCACAAGTTTATGCATATCTGTTATATCATTCCGTTTGGCGAAACATATTGCAATCACTTATAATGTCGTTTTTCAGTAAGCCTTTTCGCTGTTTATGACCAGTTTCCGTAACGTCATCAAGGGAAAAGTGGCCATCAAAATACACATAATCGTGAGCTCTCCTTAAACCCAATGTCGTGGTGTTTTGCTGCAGATATTCTTAGTTCTGCTGGTAAATTGAGAGCTATTGTTCTATAATAATCCTTAAAAACTATCTGTTTTATAATTGAATAAGATGTTCAGATATTTTTTATTTAATTACAAGTGAAGTCTTGAACGTGCGTTGCATGAAAGGCAGATTATTAAGAACATCCACTCACATTCTGTCGAAACTGTATATCTCTAAGGAAGAAATACACACATACAATATACAGTATATATATATACGAACAAACAATGTTTGGCGGAGTAGTCAGTGTGATTGATGTATTCCATTTGATTACTCTCTCTCTCTCTCTCTCACACACACAGTAAGGAGAAGAATAAAAGTGAAATAGTGCTTTTGGGGTTGTATGAATCTGTGCCATGCATGGGTATGGAAAAAGATAATGGTAGTTGTACCATGCAATTTAAATAAAAAGGTGCAGACAAAGAAGTAGTTTAGCGTTGTGGGCAGATGCCGAGTTCCTGGGGTAGATGAGAATGGTGAGATACGTGCGAACATGTGTATTGTTGAAAATATATGCGTTTAAAGAAAAATGTTTGCTAGTATGCTTGGGAAAGAGTAAATGGTGAGGAAAAAGTGTGAAAGATTATGTATTATTTCAATTAGATGGTGGATCAAGTCGATGGACGTAACAGTGAGAAGCGGTGTGGCTGGAGGTACATCTGATTATTATGCGGTAGCAGCCAAGTATACCTTAGTTTAACCAGACCACTGAGCTGATTAACAGCTCTCCTAGGGCTGGCCCGAAGGATTAGACTTATTTTACGTGGCTAAGAACCAGTTGGTTACCTAGCAACGGGACCTACAACTTATTGTGGAATCCGAATCACATTATAGCGAGAAATGAATTTCTATCACCAGAAATAAATTCCTCTAATTCTTCATTGACCGGCAGGGGAATCGAACGCGGGCCCAGTAGAGTGCCAGCAGAGAACGATATCGACCCGTCCAATGAGGAACTGGTAGTAGCCAAAGTCACGATAGTTGACTGCTCAAGCGGGAGAGGATGGGGTACAAGTGTAGCTATAAGGTTGATGAAGACAAGTACATTTCATAAGAAGGAAGTGACGAGAGCAAATAGGGAGAAGATGGATGAAAAATGGGCTGAGGCTGAAGATAACAGAGTTAAAGGAGTATATGAATACTGTAGAATATCGGATTGATGTCATAGAGTTAGCAGGGAGTGTTCGAGGATTTTGGAAGGTGGGAAAATGAGATAAAAGCTGTAAGCAGTGGGATGAGGAAGTGGAAAGTTTGATAAAAAAAAAAAGATCACTGGAGCTTCAATTGCAGGAATGTGGTGAGAGAAAAAAAAAAGTTGTAATAACAATGTAGGGGAGAAGGTGAACGCGGACTTCCGGGACAATAAGTAGTTGTTTCCATGGTGGTAAATTTAGAGAAAGATTAATGAGCAATGGGATAGTAGATTGAAGGATGCAAATGGTGAGAAGTTTCGCGGAAAAGAATAAAGGCCTGGTTCGATGGAGTGGGTACTTCAAGAATTTGTTGAATGCGGACGGTTGCATGATGGTAACCGTCATTTGGGAACGAAATGTAGTATTTGAGATGACCTCGTTGCCAGGAATAGTGGCATAAGGACTCCACTCACTCGGTAAAACAAAGCATACTTAAGAGAATAGCACGTTGTTTGCCTCCGGCTATTGTTGGCCAACATTAAAGATAAACTGCAGCCTCTCCACAGCGCCGTTTAGGCTAAACAATGTTTAATTGATGCCTCTCCCTAATCTTTCCCCCAAATTTGTTAAATGATATAGCAAATCGTAGGTAGCCGTAGGAATAAAAGCAAAAACCCACATAGATTTTCACTATTTTATTTTTTTCATCAAATTTTCATGGTACACTCCTCAAATCAGTTAATTGAATTGTTTTTAATTTCTTGCGGATATTGTGAGTATGGATCACAGTAATTATAGATCAAGTTTACTGACGAGTAATCTAAAGTAATCCAAACAATTGCGTACTGTTAGCCGGTGTGCTTATAGGAAACAGTTCAACCGGTTTTGTAGAAATTCTCATCGGTAAATGTCGTCAAACTCATTATTTAGAAAACTGGGATATGGAAAATATCCATGAACTGCATTCTTTGACGTGATGCAACAGTAGCTAATACTGCAAAGAACATGATGCCAGAAGTACGAAGATTCCATGATTTCCCGTGTCACCACTTTATTAAGTCTATGTACCCTGTGCTCTTCTTCCAGTACCAGTGTACCCTCTTGTCTTGAGGAATCCTCTCTGTCGAAGTGCCTTTTGCACTTGGATATGTCGAGTGGGAGGAACGTTTCTCTCTCTCAGAGTCCGGAAAATGAAAGGTTACGTTTGCAGTTTCCCCTTTCACACGCTGGTGGAGTTAGTCATATCTATGAGAGATTATATAACGTGGAGGTTTTTCGTATATCACTCGCCTCTTTACATATGCTTGCATGTGAAGATAAAACTGTGTGTGTGTGTGTGTGAGAGAGAGAGAGAGAGAGAGATAATTCAAACGCGAACGGTTTCGATTTTGGCTCTCTCTTTATTTCTCAAACACATACGCAAGTGAGGGTGAAACTAAGCTGCATATGTTTGTGTGAGAGTTGACCCATCAGTGTTTTTTTCGTTTAGGAAGAGTCCAAAGAGCTACACCAGGCCGTCTACTTCTTTTCACATATCACATATAGAGCAAGAGCCCCTGCTGGCTTAAGGTTGGCTTAATCGAAACCAACCACCAGCTATTCGGAAAATATCTGGTTGGGTTCTTCCTTTTCCTCTTTCGTCTTCTTCTTGTTTTCTTTACTTTGCCGTTATTCTTGCCATGCCTAAAACTACTCGTCTGTCTTTGTAGGGTTTCGTGCAAGACCTCTTAGTTTTTTAGTTAAGATATTAAATGGTGACTTTTTATTTTTTTGTAAAAAAATATTGAATTGGCTTTGTCCGTCTGCACTTTTTCTGCCCGCCCTCAGACCGTAAAACTTCTGAGGCTAGAGGGCTGCAAATTGGTATGTTGATCATCCACCCTCCTATCATCAACCATACCAATTTGCAGCCCTCTAGCTTCAATTGTTTATTTTTTTATTTAAGGTTAAGGTTAGCCATGAATCGTGCGTCTGGCACTGCTATAGGTGGTAGCCGCCGACGCATCTTCACTTGGCCGCATCTAGGGATCATTTGAGCGCTGCCCGGTCGTGGCTGAGAGTTTCATACTGCAGCACATCGAGAGTTTCAAACAACAGTATACGGTGTACAGAAACTCGATTGTGCCGAAGAAACTTCGGCGAATTTTTTACTTGTTTTATATTATTTTGAGTGATTATAATGGTTAATACGTTTCCATTGTTTACATTATATAAAATACTTTTTGTATAGGATTACATACGTCAATAGATATATTCCAGTGTGAATTGTCAATTTTTCGTGGACTTTTCCTTTTTTGTAACGATGAGACCAAGAAGACGGATACAACACGGCTATTGAAAAACCAATTTGACTGTAGGCGAAGGAAATATAATCTATATTTTTGTTTATTCTGTTTCAGTATTTAATTGCATTGTTAAGTTTTTGGTATCGTTTCTGTTTAAAAAGTTTTTCACGTGACGCTTAATAATTTAGAAGCTGGTTTATTGTTATTTTTGTTTCTTTTACGTTATTTCATGTTTATTTGTCCTGTTAAAAAGATTACTTGACAACTTTTAGCTGTATTTTTATCCGCCTGTGCTGATTAGAGTGCGTTATAAATTCCTTAAGGTCTTACAGTCTTCTTATGTATTTCCGGCAAGCGCCTTGGATTTTATGGTTGTAATTCTTTTGTATTCAGTTTATTAGGTTGATGCCAATATACCTGGAACAAAATGGACCTTGAATATTCTGTTGCGCAGCTTCCTTTTTTTTTTTACCCTATTATTTTCCACTGCTTTAGCCGAGCTCTATGGAAGTGTACTTACCAAGGCACAGCACGCTCAACTTTAAAAAAAAATTAAAAAGAAATTGTTTAGGCCAAACTAGTGACTCAGTTCACGCCTCGGTCGTTTTGATGAATTTCCTTCATTTTACGATTGTCGACATTTGTTTGTGGTCTACATGGTTGTCAGATCACGAACATTCTGACCCAGTTCTGTGGCAGGTTTTGTCGAAATTAATGTTTCACTACTACTACTACTACTACTACTACTACTACTACTACTACTACTACTACTACTACTACTAATAATAATAATAATAATAATAATAATAATAATAATAATAATAATAATGTATATATACATATATATACATACATATGTATATATATGTATATGTATACATACATATATATATATATATATATATATATATATATATATATATATATATATATATATATATATAGTATGTCATGTGTATTGAAAAATATTTTAATTGCTGTTATTTTAGTTATTATTTTTATGAACTTTAACTGGTAGATGAGGTTTATGTTTGCTTAACTCAATAATTGCACGATGATTTATTCTCTGACGTAATTATTGTTATGCCCCATTTTCCTGGCTATTCTCCTTCTCGTTTCTACCATAGTACGGTTGTCGTATTTACCGTTTATGAACATCTTGGACTTTCTAAGTCTTCATCCTTCTCCTCTTGATATAATCTGCCGAATCACGCGCCCCTTATCTGTGACCTATATTTCCCCCCTTATAAGCCTTCTGTTGTGGGGTTGAAGGGAAAAGTTTTAGAGCCGAGGTGGTGACTTTTTTTGTCTTGATTGAATTCGGTTGAATTTTTTTATATCGTTGTTATTAGTGTTATTATAACTTTTTATGTTTATATTATGACCATTTGGAACGGGAACCTACTGCATCTATGCATCACAGGCCTATGGAAACAAGAAGGTACTTGACAGGTGTGAACTAGAACTATTATTATTATTATTATTATTATTATTATTATTATTATTATTATTATTATTTTAGTATCATCATCCTCATCATCTTCATCATTATTATCATTATTGTCGTTTTCGTTAACCTGAATAAATTGGCATCTGAACACAAAGCACCTCATTCATGCCTTCCTCAATTGTTCCTCATCGCTAAGCCCAAGACTGATCTATAGTAGATTAGCTCCATTGTAGCTGTCATGTAGGCTATATTCATTTACACGCCCGTAGATTGGTATTAGTAATATCCTTCATTTCGGCTCAGGGCCATATACAGAGATGGACAAGATAGATACATTCGTTTACCTTTTGTAGATTAATCTGGATAGCAGTAGGCTTTCATTTACCTTTAGACAGATCAGTGATAATTCATGGCGGTAGGAGGTTCATAGAAACTACAGTAAATGAATACTGATAGCAGCATTTTCAAAACAAAGATGCCAAAGGGAGTGGTTAGATTTATTGGTAATGCTGCTGTTTATGTTATTTTGTGTTGGATATCTTAATATAATGACAGGATTACAACGTAATTTGTAGCGTTGGTAACATCTCTGCTAGGGAAGAGCTTATACTCGTACTTTATATCGTATCCTCTGCTGTTTGGAAATGTTCAGCGTTCACTCATCTTTTATGTTTTTTCAGTTAGTTAGAGTATTTGTGTTGTTATTGGTTGCTGCTAGATCATCTCAGTTGCCATACTTAGTTCCTGACGCGGGTGGTGACCATAACCAATATTTTCAAACCTTGATCTGAGCAATAGCCTACCGTACTATGGCATTCCACAGACTCAGTTTTGGGTTCGCTTTTATGAGAGAGCACTAAGTTACAGGTTTATTTCCGTATGTTTTTATATTTTTGTATATTTGTCAGTTATCCTTATTTAGTGTTGTTTTATTATATTTATTCAGTTTTACTTCTTTCTTCTTGTTCTTCCCTGATCTTTCCGTTTTTCAAACCTGCATTTTATTCTGTAGAAGTTTACTTGGCCAGTATATAGCATTTCGACTCACTCCTTAGTCATTTTAAAAGTAAGAGCAAGGGTAGCAGTTAAATTTTTTCTGTAATAAAACTGTTGAGTGTTATAGCAGATGTTCTGAACTTAAAAACATCAATGGGGCCCGCAAACTCAAGAGATTAGTTTTGTTTTAGTCAATCGAAAAATAAGAACTTTCCTTTAAAATAAATATGGAGAATTTACATCGGTTCCAAAGCTCGAAACGATCTCAAGACAACTGTACGTGATTTTTTTCTCAGTGATTCTGAAAGTGATGACCCAAGGTGTATCTTGGTTTGACCTCATAGAATGTTTAGATTATAATATCGCATTTTATGTTAAAAATGCAGCAGCTGATGTTTTATAAATGGCGTGATTTAAGCGTTCATATGTAAGAGAGTTGCTCTGAAGAAATTCAGAAATTATTTAAGCCCAGTTTACTAAAAGAAAGACATTTTAAAAATAGTTTTAGTAGTTATCCCTAAACTGATGATAACTGACGGTACATGGTCGTGTTCCTCAAATTAGCACTGAAGTTAGTTTTTACAGGAACGATTTTCAGAACTGGTACAATCTCAGACAGTCTCGGATAACCAGCAGCTTCTGGGATACGAAAGATGGCGCGGAGCTATTCACAGCAGCCGCGGTTCGTGCCTTCGGCTGTAAGCTTTATGGTTACCACCCTGTGATTTAAACCGGGGGCGTGTGTGTTTGTATGTGCGTCCTTGGTACTGCGTGTTTGTGCATGCTTGAGTGGGTTGAGGTAGGGAGGAGGGGGAGGGGGGTGGGGGAGGTTAATGGGGTGTGAATGATCGACATCATGTACTAGCAGAGTGAGGGCCATTCTCTACGGTTTCTTGCCTAAAACGGCTCACTTGCGGTCTCTTATTACGTGCCTCTGGTCAGCGGCTGAGGTTGTCAATTTCTGGCTGACAGAGTTCTTTGATTTTTTTATATATTTTATTTTATTTATATATTTTTTATTAATATTTTTATTTTTTTGGGTTTGTGACATTTCAGGTTAACCTTGTGGATTCCGGGTGTGTGTGCGATGCATCTGAGTGAGATATGTTTGAGTCTTTGTGATTTTTCGTCTCTGGATGTAACAGTGTCACTTTGCGTAATGCACCTCGTTAAGTACTATTGTAAGCATTTGAAATGACTTATGTTTACGAATACTTTTTCTTCCTCACGACAAAGTCATTTATCTTAAAAGGAGTAAAATACTACAGCATCATTCACGTTCATCACTTTACCTCTGTATAAGGGATGAAACCATTACACATCATAAAACCTCTACATATCATACCTCCTTATTTTCATGCACCATCGAGAAGTCCTTGTTAGCACATTGACAGTAAGAAATGTAAAAAGTGCGAAACCTTTATATTATACTTCATCAGTTTGAGACACGGTATGGGTTTTTTTAAGCTTAATATCAACTTGGATTATCTTCCGTTCGATCTTTAGGGTTAGAAAGAATATCTGCATCGTCGTTGTAAATCATTCATTAATGCTACTACTCGATTTTGGGGTCTGCTAAGTACGTGATAATTTCATAGACATTTTCGTGCTCTTACATACCCTGGTTCATTATTTTGATATATATATGTATATATATGTGTGTATATTATATATATATATATATATATATATATATATATTATATTATATAATATATATATATATATATTAAAAATTTGGTTATTTTTGTCCCTAACATGGATATCTTTTAATTATTATAACTGTATGAATATATTTTTTTTTAGAAAATGTTACTATTCTTATCACTAGTTTTGCCTTTTGCCATTTCTCTTCCCAACCTGTTTTATTATTGATAAACGTTTTTCTTCGTGTTCACAACGTTGATATTTTTTATTTAAGTTATTTTCCATTCATAATATTTTTTTTTTTACTTTCGCTTCTTATTGGCCATTATTGTATTTGAAAATTCGGGTTCATATCGTCCATGTCTTTATTAGAGAATTTAGATACCTTATACACCTTTCTTTATTATGCAAATCAGTCTTTCCCGTACTTCATTGTAGATTCTTATTGATAACCCAGTCTTTCTTGCAATAGGCATAATTTGATTTTATTTATAATTTGCTGTAGCATAGATATAAAGCTTAAAGTAGTCATTAATTAGAGCGCTCACTATGCACATCTTTGATTATAATTGCCTAAGGAAAGGAAGACTTAACAAATACCATGCAGCTATCTGTTCAGTTTCTCATCTGGCCGACTGGCTTTATTCTCTTGCATAAGCCAGACTAAGAGACCTTTCCCCGCAGACGGTGGGGGAGAGGGGTGGGAGATGGAAAGAGTAAGTAGTTCCTCCCCTCCTCAGATCTCTGTCTCGCCGAAAAAATGCTTAATTATTAAACTTTTACCTGAAGAGTAAGGAACTTCCTGGCTGGAGGCTTTAGGTCACGTACACTACATGATGGAGGTCATCTTTTAGTGCAAACGCCCACGGCTTTTTTCATTTAGTAAGTGGTACGGAAAATAACCTCTCAGTTTAATAATGGCGTTAGGATGAGAGAGAGAGAGGGAGAGAGAACGTTCCCTTAATTATGGTACTTAGTTTGGTGAGAAAATGGGAATACATATGCATGAAGCACAAGTCAGTATAGGAAGTGTTAATGTATAATTATATATATATATATATATATATATATGTATATATATATATATATATATATATATATACTGTATATGTTA
>NC_089769.1:14544583-14557083 GCF_040412425.1 Macrobrachium rosenbergii | reverse complement strand
AAAGTTCAAGCGAAGATGCAATGCATTACTACCCTTATACAGTTCTCCTCGCATTTTTTATAATTTACTTACATTTTCTATTTATTAACTTGTTAGTTTATTTTTTCTATTTCAGTTATGAGATCTCTTCTTTCTGTATTTCCATTTACCTCCATTTATTTCTTTCAAATGAACGCCATATTTTTTGGGGAGCTTGAATTTCAAGTCCGTGGCTACTGTGGGGGCTTGTTCAATGTGAATAGGGTTCATTATCGAATAAAAGAATAATAATAATTTAGTTATGACTAATTTTTTCTTTTGCTGATCTGTAGTTTGCAATTTTTTCCGCTCGTCCGGGTGATATGGTGTTTTATATAAAGAAAAGTCAGGAATGGTCAAGTTCCACGTGGAGATGCTCTCTGGCATTGCAGAATGTACCCATTAGGAAAATTGTTTTTCAGAAAAATGTCTTGTGCCGTGCTATGAGAGACTATATTTCATTGACATAGCATATGCGCAAAAACGTGCACCTTTTTTGAACATCGTAAATTTCTTCCTAGCATGTGGTGGATTCCTGCGGATCATACGCTTCATTTACGAAAGGGAGGAGGAAATGTCTTAAAGAATTGTCCTGCCCAAAGACGGCACCTCATAAAAATGTATGGGTTAACCCTCACTCTTGTATTCCTCCACACAGAAAAGTTCTTCTTCTTCTTCTTCTTCTTCTTCGTCGTCGTCGTCTTCTTCTTCTTCTTCTTCTTCTTCTTCTTCTTCTTCTTCTTCTTCTTCTTCTTCTTCTTCTTCATTGTTTAAACAAAAAAAGGATAAATCGTCCCTTAGAACAAATAGTGTTTAAAGAGCCCAGTGCAAAAGAGGGTCACTGTTTTCAAGAATAAATCCTGATAATTTTTTTTTCAGTGGGCTTTGATGCGAAGGTTAATTTTCCATGAAGATGTATTCGTTTTAAAGTTAAGGTTTTTAAGAGTGATCATGTCTCAGGTGAATGCGTGCATGAATACATTCACCTTCGTGAAGGTAAATGTTTTTGTCATGGATTCTGCCTCAGAGAAGGGTAGAGAGAGAGAGGGAATGATTATATGCCTTTGGAAACCACCCATGTGGAATTGTTCTCTTGTACACTGGACATTCGTGATTAGAAGTAATGTTATCCTGTAAAAAAACACACTGCAAAGTGGAAACAATAAAAGCTTCCAGCGAAAAAATTGTATGGTACGTGGTCAGGCGACGTGTAACAGATATCGCAGCGTTATATGATTTTTTTTTCTTTTATTTTAGGGTCCTTTTAATTTGGAGGCCAGTGGTGCGGGAACCAAATATTAATGTTTGTATGCTCTCTTAAATATTAAGCCACAAATAAACTATTAATGTCGATTTACTGTAACCTGCAAACAAATTACCGGCAAAAGGGAATTATATGAGTTAGTTTACCCTGACTAGGATTCCAAAATAATCCTTTTTGGGTTCCTACGTGAATGGCAGTGCTTTTACCAACTTATCGGTCTAGATGCACTGATCATATGTAATCCCTTTTGGGTGTAAGTTATTCCCAAGATAAAGGGAATTGTATATTAAAGGGTTATTTGGAATAAATGTATATGTGCAGTGTATATACTGTGTATATATATGTATATGTTTGTATGTGTGTATATATGTTATATATGTTATATATATAATATATATTATATATTATACATATATGTATATATATATATATATAGATGTATATGTTTGCATGTGTGTAAAATTTCTGTAAGCTGTACCCAATATTGTTGATATATTTACTTTGAAGAACACCGTACGGTAACCTGGCTATCAGTCTTATCGTCCTCTTCATACGAAATAAGAACTTTCAGTCGAGAGCATATAACTATGCCAAGGTTCTAACCCTTTCGTTTGAGTTTTAAAGGTCAGTTAGGTGAATTTAATTAGTAAGGAATAACAATGTAAATTATCGTATGAAAAAGAATAGCATAGTAATTAGCCGGTTGTGAAGCATTTCAGTGTCCAAAACAATTTTTGACCCTCGAGCTTTTACGGATTGCTCCCAAAAGTTATTTTTCACGATATATTGACCTCTTTTCATGAAATTCAGTTAGCTAGGTTTGAGATACTCTCCTTTCAAACATACTTCCTTGAGTATACAGGGGCATGGGAGAAAACTTTCTCGTTGGAGGAAAACCAGCGATTTCAGGCATGTTCTTTCAGTACATTACACATGATATTGCTATTTCTGCAATAAAACTTTGTTCATTCTTTTGCATAGTGATTAGGTGGTAATTGTATAATTATAGTTATCACTTGTAATTGGGCAGGCCTTGCGTTCGTTGTTCAGGAAGGTAGGAAGGCAGTTGAAGGACTCCCTGGTTAAATGTGGCTGCCAGTCGTGAACTGGGTCCTTCGTCGGATCATATTTGATTTTTCTATGGGAAACAAAATTTCAAAGCAAAACCCTTGGTTCACGACGCACAATGGCGCACGGAAAATAACGTCGTTAAATAACTTATTATAGGGTTTGCAGGAGGAGGGTGGATGTGTTATGCCTCCCCTACCCTCCCGATGGCCTACGTACCCCGCCCCCACCCGGGGTGAACAAACAGGTTTACAGTAGGAGGGTGGATGTGTCATGTCTCCCCTAACCTCCCGATCCCCTACCTACCCCGCCCCCACCCGGGGCCGACTAACAAGAAAGATCCACTCGGCTTTTATTATTATAGATAGATGTATTAAAAGTAACTGAATGGGAAGTAGTTATTAAGGTACAGTGCATGGCGTGCCATATCTGTTTATTATTCAATTAGGGGTTTTCTGATGTCGTGCAGAATTTTCAAATTTTCATAAATTGCCCATTATGACATTATTCGATATTGAGTTTTGCATAAACTCCGCAGATAATTGCCCCCCTCCCCTCTCTCTCTCTCTCTCTCTCTCTCTCTCTTACCTCAGGTACCTTAAATTATTTCTGAATAGGCTGCCATGGCATGTAGCGAAATGAACACTGTGATGGTGTCCCCTATCTGTAGCTCTCTTTTTAATGTAATTACCGTAATCTCATCAGAAAATTCAATTGTGTCCTCGCAATTGCTTATTACAAGAATATATTCTTGCTTGAAAGGACGAAAATATGTTGTAAGAAAATTAGAGATGAAAAATCCCGTGATTATGGTACATTGTATACTTTAAATGTTTTGACGACTACTACACACAATCTCTCTCTCTCTCTCTCTCTCTCTCTCTCTCTCTCTCTCTCTCTCTCTCTCTCTCTTCAGGAAAACGCCGATTCTTATTGCACCTTACAGGGTAACTCGTTTTTAGGATAAAAAAAAGATGATTTATTAGTTCAGTTTAATTTTTGTGTATTTATATTTCCAGTATTTCATTTATTTCTTTGTGTACTTGTTTGGTTTAATCGTTTTGTGTTGTCGTTGTTTATATTTACTTTTCCTTACGTATTTTTCCGCGTGTGTGCTATTTTTCAGTAATATCAAGACCATCTGGGCGTATGAAGAGGAATTCATAATTAATTTGGTTATTGTTTTGGGATAAAATAGGTTATGCTTTTGCTGGGCTTTGCCTGTCTGTCTGTCTTGTTTGCTTGCCTGTGCTTGAAGATGAAAGAATCGAGTTAGATGACAAACGGTAAAAATATACGCTCGTCATTTTTCTGCGTTTGCCCAGACTTCTGAAAATGGTATTGATGGGTTCTTGTGGAACTCTGTGGATAGGTGGGCTGTGGGCCAAGGGAAGATTGGTTAGGTTTTGGGTAGGGAGCGGATTTAGTCTTTTTTTTTTATTCGATTTATTTCCTCTACTTTGGTTTGGAATGTTTTATGCGACTTCTTTTGTTTTCATTTTTTTATTTATTTGTGCAGACGATTCGTTATTTGAATATACAGGATGGCTGTGATAATTGTTTCCTTTTGTGCTGTCAGCTTATATTGTCTGATATTATAGGAGTCAGTGATTATGTGAAAAGTGTTGGGAATACAGGTCATTTACGCGTAGTTTTTCAATGTAGTTTATATGTATTTAAACGTGTGCTTTGTGTTGTATTATAAATTTTAGTAGTAGATTTCGTGACAGTTTTACGAAACCTTTTTTTTTTATTTAATTTTAATAGTAATCTATCAAAGTAATGTTCCATTTTATTCTAAACCAAATTTCTTATAATTTTTTCAGGTCTGTAATGGTGCAGTTTGTGGGAGTAAGTCAGAACAAGTTTCTTCCTTACACATTAAGTACAAGAGAGAATGCAGGCATTAGAGGAATCAGGATTTAGATAATTGTAAGAGTAATGTATGTAAGTTATAAGAATAAAAAGGAATAAAACTCAAAATTTCAAAACCGCAGAAGTAATGGAAATCCGGGCATATTATTTTTAAGAAATATCAAGGTATGATAATGATACTACAAGAACTACCCATGAGCAATATACCATCTTTTATATTAAAGGACCCTTCCTGTGATCGAGGTACGGCTTTTATTTAACTTTATGGCGCCAGCCCGCAGTCTCTCCCAAAAATAAAATGTCAAATGGTACGCAATGTAATCATAAAGAAACGAAAGTAAAATGAGTAGCAGTAGCTTAAGAAAATATGGACATGACTTAACGTTTGTTTATATGTGTGCGCATGCGTTGATATGATTTGTATACGTGTGTATTAAGAAAAGCGTTGTATAATCGGAATTTTAAAATAAATTCGATGGTTTCTCTATTTTACGTAGATTTACTACCCTCCCCCGTCCGTATCTTATTATTTGATAATTGATTTTGAAGGAGGCGTTTATGTCTGAGGCATTGAAAATAATATTTCGTCTTGAATTCAGTATGTATATATATATATATATATATATATATATATATATATATATATATATATATATATATATATATATATACATGTATATATATAATTATATGTTCCTTGTATTTTCTCTTCTTTTATTGCTCTGTTTTCCCTTTTGCACTTCTAGATTACCATGAAACGTTATGGCCTTTTGGCTTGTGTCATGAGAGTGTATGCCCACTATAAATAATAATAATAATAATAATAACAACCTGTGTATTTCTGGTATATCCATCTATACATTTATGGATTTGTACTACGTGTATACAGCTTTTTGTGTGCCTTTCTTCAATAAGAAAGGCACACACAAAAATTTGGTTTCAGTTCTATTTTAGAGCATATTTTAGTGGCTGACTTCGGTATTTGGTTTTACTGTTTTGATTATATGTCTCAAACCCGCTCGAAAATAAGCACAATCAGAATGCTAGATTATTTCTATAAAGATCTCTTGGTTGAGAAAATTCAGAGGCTACATTTACTCAACCCCCTTCCCCCCAAATAGGGTTAGGAATGAAAATAAGGATGGAAAGAAAAAAGAATGGGGCCTAACCTGATAGCAAATAAGAGACCCGCCTCTTTAATGAGGGAAGGTTATAAGAATTAGGGATTGCATCATCAGTAAGTATTATTGACGCAATGATCTCCATAATTATGACGTTCGCCCTGACGACGTAAACAAGGTGATCTGTTCACCGAAATGTATTTTTATACAGCGCAATAATTCAGTGCGTCGTAATTATTACCGTCCGCTGAACGTCTTACCACCTTCGTTGCTTGGTGACCTTAGATGGCCTCAGATTTCAGTGCCGCTATTTTTTGAGGGACTTTTAACCCCTTACATAATTTATTGCTGTAATATCCTTCTCGTATATTGTCTAGTACGTAAGTTGAGTGTGAACACGCAAATGTTCGTTTTGCATTTTACCAAGTAAGGAAATTTCCGTAATTATAAATCAGTTGGTTTCATTATTCTAAGTAGTTTTGAGGGCAAGAAATTTGGGTTTTAGGGAAGGTGTGAGCACGAAATACAGTATTATGCAATGTAATATTTCGTTCCATAGTATAGTAACGGTATTTTGAGTATTTCAGGTGTCAGTTTACTCGAGGTCATTAGAAAAAGGCATCACCTGTTAATTCTCGTGATTTAGGGAATATAAATATCCTCTTGCATCGGGACGACGATGATATTCGCTATTTTGCCCTCAGATTTAGTCAGACTGCCTTTATCTGATCTTTGAAGTGGTTAAGTTGACATCATTGTTCTTTCTGTAAAGAACAGCCATGAGAAAACATCTGGCGCTTTTATGAGGAAAGATTTGAAAATTTTTAAAAAAGGTTATGAAGGTTACACAAATTTTTGTCTCTGAAAAAATTTGAGTGCTCACGGGAAACTGAATTTATCTTTACAAGTATCAGTCCTCATCCTGGAATGTAATCAGGATCACTGTGCTTTTGGGTATTAAGTTCCACAAAAAGACGACGGAGCATTGACCTTTATCCCGTCACGAGAATTAACATTGTCTTGTTTTTCACGTGGATTTAGAATGAAAATTTCTCATTTACGAGAATATTTATAATTGGGTGCTTTTTCGTAGCTAACTCAGCTAAAATAATGAACATCAGTCACAGAAATTACTTCTCATTACTGAAAATACCAAATATATCACATGATTTTTGATACCCATTATTAAGAAATAAATAATTAGAATAATAAAATTGTCGAGAAATTTTTTTACAACAAAAGCAAAGGCTAATAGACACCGGTTCAGTAAACACTAGCAAAGCATCATTAATCATTACTTCCCATTAGTAAATATAATCAAGAGGACCGCATGAATGTTTTTTTTTCAAGACAGTCCCGTAAAGGAAAAAGAATAATTGTGGAGAACCGTACAGTAATAAAAAGAAACTAGAGTCCCGTGTCTTCCTTTTGAAGGATTAGACCAATTAAACGGAAGACGAGTTGGCCGATGGTCCAGAAAGCGGGGGCGGGGAGGTGGAAGGCGTCCAACATTGGAGGAAATGGAAGGTAAATTAAGTCGGCCGAATTGGATTTATTTTGGGTGAGGGCAATTCGAGATTAGAGAGAGAGAGAGAGAGAGAGAGTTGGAAAGTCAGTTTTGATGGTATGATACAGCTAAAGTTTATCTTAGAAATATAGTGGAAAACGAACACACACATATATGTGTGTGCGCGCAAATATATATAATATATATATATATATATATATATATATATATATATATATATATATATATATATATATATATATATATATATATATATATATATATATAATATATATATATATAGATAGATAGACAGATAGATCTCAGGTACATTACTGAGAGAGTTGGGAGAAACTTCCAGCAAAAACTGACCACATCAAAAATTACGAGTAATTTCTAGCCCACTCTTCGCAAAATATTTTTTTCATATCTTGATGAAAGTCGAAGCTTGTAATTTAGTCGCTTTCACCTGCAAATGACAAAATTTCGAGCACTGTAATTAATTCTTTTTTGTGCTCGCGTCTGCTACTTTTGCTTGTAAGGGTAAGCCAGTAATTAAATTTGAGTAATGTAGATTATTGTAATTTTTTTCTTAAGTCACCAAGAATTCTGTCGGTCTTGCTTAGGTTTAGTGTTTAATCCCCCCTCGTACAGGTGATTAGAGGTCTCTAGATGGTTTCCATGGAGATAGGAATAGCATTATTATTATTATTATTATTATTATTATTATTATTATTATTATTATTATTATTATTAAAGAATACTCATAGTAGCATGAGTCTTGAAATGGAGAAGCAGAGGCACACTTATGTATGTGTTCATATACATAATATATACATGTACATAACTGTGGAGTTTTTTCATTATTATTATTATTATTATTATTATTATTATTATTATTATTATTATTATTATTATTATTATTATTATTATGAGAAGTAGATGTTTTGATGTAGAGAAAGTATATAATTATGCAGCTGTCACTCTCTCTTTCTTTCTTTGTGATGAAGTGTGACTTTCGGTACTTTCCTATGCTGGTTCAGATGTGACTCTCTCTCTCTCTCTCTCTCTCTCTCTCTCTCTCTCTCTCTCTCTCTCTCTCTCTCTCTCTCTCTGGAGGTTGACGAGGGAATCCTTCCCCTCCCCCTCCCCTCCCATCTTGGGGAGTGTCATTAATCTACGGGTAATATCAAGGCAATATTTCTCCCTTTATGAGGAATGTAATTTGGCTTTGTGATTTATGAACACTGTACTGCAGTAATAAATATTTAATTTTATGTAATTTGACTTTTTCTGTGGGAATGTTAATACTCGTCACCTTATCGTTAATCTTACAACCTTTTATAGATCACCTTTGCGAATGTCTTGGTAATGAGTGCTTATTTAGGAAGTGGTTATTGTGCATATGTGACACAGTGAGGTAAACTGAAAGTTTTTATATTTTGAAACTTGTATTTTCACATTCTGTTGTGCATTTACAGTTGGTCAAGGGATGCTTGTTTTTATGGAATAGTACAAAAATAACTTATTTGCCATGCATGAATAATTTGACGAAGTTATTGATTTCGAGTGTGAGTGTACGTACAAAATTTGCGAAGAGACTGACTCATACCCAGAGCAAAGGTGAAAAGGTCATTAATGACGCCGATCTGACCCGCGATACGCCATCTCTTTCCGAGAGCGATGAGGTGGGCGGTGCCGGCCGCGGCCGATCTTATACCCGTGTCTCATTTTCCCACGGTTCGAAGCGAGAGTGGCCGATATCCGTGAGCTCTCCGGCAGAAAAACAAAAGGGGATGCTCCGTAATGACGGTTTAGTGTTCCTCTTCCGCATTGCTATGAATAAGGATCTCCCCAACCCTCCCCTTCTCGTCCTTTTGTTTCAGGGAATCCTATAATCAGTGCTGCTTTTTTTCTCAATGCAAGAATTTGCAGAGGTATTCTTCGTAGGCCTTTTGTGTTCGATAGGAAATCTGATTGCTGGGGTTCTAGGAAAGATGCATTCAGCGCTCATGCGAACTTCATTTCTTTTTCTGTACAGAAGACGCGCATATATACCCTCCTGTTTATTTTTGTTGACCTCGTTGTTTTTTAAATTCATTTTAAATAGTAAATTTGATAAAGTAATTTTGTCTTAAGAAGTGACTTGTTTATATAACCCCGTTTGTCTCTGGCGTTCCACGAAATCATCAATTAATAACAGAGGGTTGGCTGTTAGAGAGAGAGAGAGAGAGAGAGAGAGAGAGAGAGAGAGAGAGAGAGAGAGAATCACAATGTATTCGTTAGTCATAATTACCAGGTATAATTTCAAAGATGTATGAATTTACTTGCTTCAGTATTTAGCATTCATCCAGTAATTAGCGTAGGTGCACCCTTTTCAAGCATTTATTCAAATAAACCCATCATGAGTGGTAAATGTTCCCTGTAGGAGTTTGGAATTCTCTCGTGTCGAAAAATAAAAATGTTTAAACCTTGATTGATCCATTTTCCAAATAAAATTCTATTTATAAAGTTTTATCTTTATTGTTGAATGGCTGTATAATTTTTTATGCATTTAAATCAGACCAAAATTTCTATTGAGAAAAAAGATCATTCAGTAACATTCAGTACATTCAGTTCACTGTTTATCAAAATTTCTAAAAGTCATTCAGTAACATTCTCGTTTATCTCTCTCTCTCTCTCTTCTCCACACACACACACACACACACACACACACACACACACACACACACACACACACATATATATATATATATATATATATATATATATATATATATATATATATATATATATATATATATATATATATAATAGCTGACCAAAACATACCTGCCCGGGAAAAGTCTGAAAGACAACTGATAAACTCTCTCTCTCTCTCTTTCCTGTTAAGATGGTTGCTTCAGTTACATTGCCCAGCATTTTTGACATTTCATATTTCACCCCTTCTCACCCCTCTCCCCATTCCTATAGGGGTTGAACTTGGACTTAAAGGGCATAGGGAGTGTCACTATTCATCTCAGCGACCTCGAAAACTATGGATTAGACACTATCTGTCATTTTTGGTTAATTTTACATGTCATTTCCCTTCCCACCCCCACCCCCTTTGGTTCTTTTCCAGATAGTACGTCACGTGTATACCGAAATGAGGTATGATAAACCCGTAGAGTTTATTTAGTTACTAAGTCTACAGGCAGAACCAGCTCCGTTTCAGGGAAGCCCTTCCCAACCCCACCCTCACCCCCTTTGGTACCCTTTGGTGCCATTGATGTCTTATCCCCTCAGTATTCTTTTCTAAATAGTAAGTCATTTGTACACCAAGTTTGGTTTTGAAATTGCTCAATGCGTTTTAGAGATATGCTGAACATACACACATACTTACATATACTGTATATATACATGCATCCATTTATATATTTATATATATATATATATATATATATTTATATATATATATATATATATATATATATATATATATATATATATATATATATATATACTTTTAGGGATAGTTTTCTCTTATACAGTTTTCGTTAAAAGAAATTGCTTTATTGGCATCAATAAGTTTCTTGCAGGTATCTTCATGCTGTTGGAGTTTTTTCCCACCAGAAATTGACGAACGAGAATCGGAAAAATCTCCGACGAAATGAAGAAACTTGCAAGAAACTTATTGATGCCACTAAAGGAATTGCTTTTAACGAAAATTAAATATTAGATATATATGTGTGTGTGTGTCTTTATATGTATATGTACGTCAGTAATAAAAGTCTACTGCAACTAATTATCATACATTTGAATATTCCGTTTTGGCCGAGGTGAACTTATGAAATTTAACTGGAACCGGACCCTACAGCAAGGTGTAACACAAGTACACAATACTCGAGAATATGTTTTTCCGCTCCATTGTGCATAACCTTACGGACGGTGAGAGAGAGGAGGTGTACCTTCCTAATCCTTTGATGAGCAGGGGGCAGAGGGCGAATCGAATTGGTGTATTTGCATCCTAAGGTTTCGCGTACCCTTCGGTATGGTCACCTGATCCCTGCAACCTTTAAACCCCGAACGCGTCGGGTTAGCGCGTGCACTTAATTCTTTGTACCCTGCTGCAACCGCTGCGAGGACTTAATGGAATACGTGTACATAAATGCAGTATGTACACACCCGTACCTTCTCTGCTATTTTCAGTATATACATACTGCATATATATATATATATATATATATATATATATATATATATATATATATATATATATATATATATATATATTATATACACATATATATATGTATATATATAATTATATATAAATATATATATATATACTTTTCACTTACACAATTGTTCTGTGCATTAATACAGTTCATTACAGGATCTCGTTTAAACTGGATGTAACTTTTCTTGAACAAATATCTCCGCTAGATACCATCCAGTTTAAATGAGGTCTTGTTATTAAACACACACACATATATATATATATATATATATATATATATATATATATATATATATATATATATATATATTTGCCTGTGTGTTTATGTTTGTGTGCATGTTTCGTTTATGTGAATATGTATAATAGTTAGTCATTAATTTTGCTCATGGCATTTTCACACTTTCAGAAATTAAATACTTAGAAACCCCGTAATATCGACTTTGCTATCCCTAGTGAAAAACGTATTGTACATTCAAAGGTGCCCAAGTTTATTGCCGCTCACTTGCAAATTCTAAGATTAAGAATCATAGTTTCGATTCACAGTCAGGTTAGATTTATTTGCCATTTATAATCACTTGGACGTAAGTTATTCCCTGCTTATATGTTACCTGATATTCAGATGGTTCGGTCAGTAGGAGAGAATGCACGATGAGGTGGCATGAAAGTTAATGGAAAGGAAGGTCCGCAATATTCAGGAAGCGGCGATAGTTTGCGCACAATAGAGGTGATTTTTATGTGTTGACGAATGTGAAAGTCGTTATGTGGAAATCTCCTGCGCTGGGGACCATCCTTCATTCAACGATTAAATAAGAATGGAATGGGACACTGACTGTTGTTTTAGTTACAATATGGAGCCACCCCTGTTGGAGAAACATCATAATATGTTCCAGGCTGTGTATATATATATATATATATATATATATATATATATATATATATATATTTATATATATATATATATATATATATATATATATATATATATATATATATATATATATATATATATGTATATATACATGTATGTATGTATTTATATATATGATATATATGTAAATATATACGTATGCATACATACATAGCCTAGAACTTATTATTTTTCTTTTACAGGGGTGGCTCCATAGCGTAATTAAAACAACAGTCATTGCCACATTCATATTCTAAATTTTGAATCAAGGACGATCCCCTTGTGGAGAAGGCTTCCACATTATCCCCTTCATACACACACACACAAACATATATATGTACACATATATATATATATATATATATATATATATATATATATATATATATATATATATATATATATATATATATGTATGTATATAGTGTGTGTGCTATTTCAAATACATACGCCACCAGTGTTCGTGTGGACTTCACAACCGCAGAGCCGTTTGTGACATAGTTTCATCCCTCGAGCCATGA
>NC_089769.1:14532083-14539583 GCF_040412425.1 Macrobrachium rosenbergii | reverse complement strand
ATCATTTTCCGTTTATATGAAGAGGAGAGTTGGTAGAGTTGTAGAGACTTATTGTGCGGTGAGTGCTGTGTATGTGTGTGTTTGTGTATGTGTGACTGGAGGAGGAAATTTGGTATGATAACTAGGGTGAGATGGGATAAAATCCTGTTGCTCTGCTGAGAAAAACAGAGCATTATGTTTGAGAAGAGGGGAAAAGAGAGAAAATGAATCTTAACAGAAGAGGACACCTTCGTATAATCCCACTCGATTTTTTTTTATTACTCAAGAGGTTTTTTTTATGATAGATTGATAGAAGAGCATCGACGGTTGCTTTTGTTGTTATTGGTGCTTATGACGTTTTTGACTCCTTATTCATGCCTGTAATGATGTATGTGCTGTTTTTGTGAACACAGTCGTCATGTGAATAGATATATTTGGTGTGAGAAATGTTGATTTTTGGTTCACGTGTTAAGATAACTTACGAATATATACGTATATATATATATATTATATATATATATATATATATATATATATATATATATATATATATATATATATGCAAATATGCAACTATAGATAGGTACAAATATGCACATAACACTATATACGTATATATATATATATATATATATATATATATATATATATATATATATATGTATATATATATATATATATATATATATATATATATATATATATATATATATATATATAAAGTCCTATTCACGTGGGTCTAAGAAGATATCCTTAGAGTGACTCTCGAAAATGGAAACGTAGAAATTAGAAAACCTGATCAGGAAAGAAGCCTCAACCTTTGGGAGTAGAATGAAGGAAACAGTCACAGAACCGAGCTGGTTAGGTAGTCGGGGGTGGGGAGAGACTTGTCTTCATAATGACATTCATTATATCTTTATTCTATACATTGAAATCTAACCCCATTAATGAGACATGAGGCAATATTGCACTGCAATGTTAGATCGTCTGAGATGTATACACTGTAATTATTTTTGATAGTGTTTGTTTTGTTAGTGGATCAGATTAACAGCGTGTTAATTGCTTCCCACGTAAAATGTGCTTTTGTAATAACTGTAATGTTCTTTTGCACTTGCGACCTAGTTTTTGATGAAACACACGTGAAGGTTGTTTTTCTCAAGCATTACAAGAAGAATGTTTTTTATGACTGTAACTGTTGCTGTTATTACTGTTATTTTTTACCAAGGTCAATAGACCTTGATTTGTACTACCATTATGCAGATAACAGTAATGAGAATGATGAGATTATACTGTAAAATTGTCAGTGACGAAGGTAATGATAATGGTAATAGTAATAATCCTTAAAGAAACGTCCCGTTTAATTAACAGATGGGTTCAAATTCTACGCTATATTGAATTCAAGGCAGCAGTTTCTTGACCGAGGAAATGTTGTTGGAAACGGGTCAACGAACAGTCATTTGTAGCCCATTTTTTATGACTGTTAAAGACTGCATGATATGATTAGTTGCAAGTATGCATCAAGTGCATGCGAAAGTATACGTGTTGAATACTGGGTACATTCTTCCTTGCATTATTACTCTGCAATAAAGATTGATATATTAGTTACAGCTGAAATGTAATTGATATGCAGATGTGGCTGGATAGTAATGCTGTATATATATAATATATATATATATATATATATATATATATATATATATATATATATATATATATATATATATATATATATATATATATATATAAATAAAAGCAGTGTTTGTATTAGTGTAAATATATACAGTATTTTTGTGAGTGACCTTAGATACAGCTAAATTTATCATTAAATGCAGTGTCAGAAGATCTCGTAATTTAAAAAGCATTTCAGAAATAGCTAATCTGTACCGCAGCAGGATTAATCATAAAATCGGCAATAGGCTCCTTCATATCTGGAGTAATAAGGAAATTAGTCACAATCACAGTTTAGATGAAAATTCAGTAATGTGGTGGTGTTATTTTCTATTTTTCACGCTTTTTCTAACGAAGATTTTTCGCTTCTGATTTTGTAAATGGACATGCGGTAATGGGAATTGCGAGGAGCTGTGATTAGAAAGTGTTTCTTTGCCATGAAGGAGAAGAAGAGATTAGCTGTAGATTGGTTCCACACCTTCGAGGTGTGGGATTAATTCGTCGGGGTCTTCCGTGTGTGGATTCAGTCATTGTTTGTAATGGATTTTTTAAAGCAATGATGGTAGAACTGACTCTGAAATCGGGTACGAGGTGCTGGATTAAGTTGGAGATGCGGCCTTTTTGAGTTCATTGATATGAGAGAGAGAGAGAGAGAGAGAGAGAGAGAGAGAGAGAGAGAGAGAGAGAGAGAGAGAGAGAGAGAGAGAGTTTATGCTCTAGATCTTATTAAACAACTGGCCCAAGCGTAATAAAGCTAACGAAATTACAGTAATGTCATAACCATCTTATGGCGTGTGATTTTGCAGAGCGGGACCGCAAGTATGAAAAGTATGGGAAAAACTTATAAGAATAAATTCGAAAGTGAAAGAAGCATAAGAAATTATGGAACTGTGAACAAAGCCAAGCCTGTGTTATTTATATGTATAATGACTGGAGATGAAGAAATGTAGCGTTATTACTTGTAAATATTTAGGAATAGCGCCGAAAATTACTGAAGTAATCGTTGACCGAATCTTCTTATTATTAGAGCATCAATTACATTTCGTTGCTTAATACAGATTTGTAACTTATGCAATCTGTAAGAACGATTGATGGGTTTACTGATGGAACAGTGTTCAAAAGAAATTCCAGTTGCCGAAGTTTATAACCTATATTCTTATTTGAGATTTATATATATATACTCTAATAATGAAGAACGTGATTATGCTGTAGTTTAATATGGCGGTAATAGTACTGATGTATTGAACCTTCTTACAAAGAAGTGCCTTTATACAGCTGACGACTTTGAATATAACAAGCGTGAAAGGAAATATAGTGTCCATGTGTTTTAAAGTAAGAATAACGTACACAGACATTATTATTTATATATATTTCATGTACTTTTGAAAATTAAGCCGATAAATAGGATTTGTTTTTGATAAGCTTGATTGACTGTACCGATGTGAGGTATAACACATCTTATCTTTGATCAAGTGCTTGTATGGAAAACGATACTGAGATACTTGAAAAAAGTACTCGATAACTTTTCCAAAGGATCCTTTGTGATCGCGAATGTTGTTCGATTTTTATTCAATTATTTCTGAATATATAATGTTTCGAAGAAGTAAGTGATCGCTGAGTAAACAAACCTTGAAACAAGAGTGTGGGCTTCTTCCCGATATATAAGAACTTTGTTGTAATCAGTAACCTTAACATGTACCAATCTCATAAATTACTTGAAAATTAAGTGAACAACGGGCGGTACGGTGGAAAATAAGCTCACGTCAGCCCAGCTTATCCTTTGTGTAGTCGTTAATTTCCTATTTCTCTATTCCTTACAGTTTCTCTCTTTGGTGTTCCCTGAATTCCGTAATCCTCTTGTTTCAAAAGCCTGATCCGACGCATGCAGCGAACATTATGTTATTTAAGAATAACTCTAATATTGAAAGGGAAAGTTAGCGTCATGCGATGTGATGCAAAGTAAATTGAGCCTATTTGTATTACCTGAAATTTTGCAGGGTGTAATAGCCGAGAATTGGGTACAGGGTAAAAGCTGTATTTCCACCACGAAATCGGTCAATCGTGACCACGATAGTTAGGCTAATTTTGGGGGAAGAGATTGGTACCGCTTCACGGGATGCGCTTAGATTTGCTTCAAATTTTTGCAACAAACACATTTTAAAAGCTTTCTCTACGAAGAGGTACATTGTGATTTCACGTTTGAGGTTGCTCTCTCTCTCTCTCTCTCTCTCTCTCTCTCTCTCTCTCTCTCTCTCTCTCTCTCTATACTCTCACACACACACACACACACACATATATATATATATATATATATATATATATATATATATATATATATATATATATATATATATATATGTATATATATAATGTATATATGTACTTTGGGTGTGCTTGGTAATTAAGTTGATAATTATACAATGTTTCGTTTAGCGTTAATGTTATTTTGTTTAAATGGATGTATTATGTACTGAGTTTGTTGCCTTAAGATCTTCGAAAGGCTCAAAACCTGAATTTATGTAGCTTTTCCCAGTAAGTTTTGTTTGGGGTTTGAAATCTTCAGAGAGAAACCAACTAGCCTCAGAACATTTTTCCTTTGACTATTGAATCAAAGACAAATTCTTTGCTGATTGTAGAGTTGCAGTGTTGTAAACTTTTATGACAGAGAGAGAAAGAGAGAGGGAAACATTTTTATACCAGCGTCCCGGTCGAATAACCTGAGAGCCAGTCCTGGTTAACGGCCATTTTTCCGACATTTTTCTGAACTGAGGTGGAGGTAGTGTGGAACAAAATAGCTCAATATTGGGCTGAGGCTTTTATCAAGCATTGCTTTTAGGTTAATCGTCGAAAGCTTGATAATATGCCTCTGGCACTTGAAAGTATTTTATACGCGCACATAAACATTATATATATATATATATATATATATATATATATATATATATATATATATATATATATATATATATATATATATATATATGTATATTAATAGTTTGTGTTTATAATTTTATTGATAACATTAATTTGTTTCGTTTACTTGAAGTTCTGATCTTGTGTTGTCTACAATCCTAGTTAAGATACAGCTTCATCTAAGAACTAACCCCGTTATAATAATCTTGCTTTCGATTTTGTGATAAGATCAAAAGTTAATATTTAAAACCAAGTTTGCGGTGCTATTTTGCTATTGTTTTTTACTACAGTTGATATATAAGCGGTTTTAGAGAAAATATCGAATGCCCATATTTGTACCGTGGCTGGCATCTTTTCAGAAAATATGAAATTATCAACTAGCACATATGGGAAGGGGAAGTTATTACTAAGTCGCAACTGTAAAGTGAAGAGGATAGCGGCAAGTGGCACTTGTGAAGTGATTCTTGTGTGAAATTAGATGTTTGAGGGGAAAATGCAAATGTCGTTCAACACTCTTCTACGTAAATGCTACTGTCATTTGCCATTGTACAAGGTACAGTGCTTGTGTCCTGGGGCACTATCCTAGGTTAAGGCACCAATGTCATTCGGAATCCTTCAGGGAAAGATGCAAGTGTCTACTGGCGATTTTAAAGGGAAGATGCTAGTTTCAGTTAGGATTAAGTTTAAAGACCATACAAGTGCTAGTCCCACTTTTCAAAGGAATTTGTTAAGTGGCATATCTTGAAGATATGAATAGGAAATTCTTGTGTAAAGTGTACATTTTCAAGGAAATGTACTCTTGTCAAGTGGCACTATTAAAGATCTGATATTGTTGATTAGCAGGTTTTAAGTAAGGTGCAAATGTCAGGTGTCTCTTTTCTTGCTGGAAAACACTAATGTCAGATGGCCCTAATGATAAAAAAAAAAAGATGTTAATGCCAGATGGAACTACCAAGGTAAGCAGAATGTTTCAAGGGTCACTCTTCAAGGGAAAGTGTTAGTGACAAGTGCACAACTTTTTAACGAAACATTATCATTTTTCTATCTCATGCTAAACATGCATTTCGTCTGTTTAATTTTCATTTAAATCCGGTGTGTGTTCACTTGGAATGAGATTTAAAATCTTCCTTACTTACAGAAGCGTCAGTATTTAAGGATAAAAACTGAAACGTTATCTGACATGAAAACATTGTAGCAGAATACATTGGTTAAGAACGCAGAACAGAGTATTTTCTAACATGTATTTTATGTTTTCATTCACCCATTTTGATTAGGTGACAAATTGTACAAAGTTTTCTAAATTTAGCTAAGCAACACACACACACACACACACAGAGAGAGAGAGAGAGAGAGAGAGAGAGAGAGAGAGAGAGAGAGAGAGAGAGAGCCTTCTCTTTAGGTAGACATTCCTTTCCTGGACGGTGAGGGAGAGGCCATTCGTGCCTTAGATAGAAAGAGAGACGCTTTGGAAATGCTGTGAGAAACACAAAAATAAAGGCGAATAATGAGACTAATCTGTTTCATGGCGAAATTAAAACCTTTTTCATGGAACTCAGTAGTTTTCGAGTGTTAGGAACCATGTAGGCTGTACAGAAATCTCCTGATGTTACCAGTGCTTACAGATATACTTTTAGGGACGTCGAAGACTATATTGGGTGTCTGTTGTTTGTGTGAAGTCAGTCACTGTCTGAATAAGAAAACAGTTGGGGTGGAGGAGAATTCAGTTAATTTCATATTCCATCAGATGGTTTTCATTCCATTGTCAGTATGAAAACAATGAAGTGTTCTATGACTTTCGTTGAATCTTTATGACGACAGTGATATACTGTAAATTATAGTGATTTACAGATGCTTATGATGTTCTTTATCTGCTATTTCAGCGGTCTGGAAATGTAATTGTCAATATTTACACAGTATTTTATCTCAGTAGTGATAAGGCAAAATTTCCGACTTTCCAACAGCAGGTAGGAAATCTTTCCTGTTATTTCTGTGGTAATGATAGTGTAAGTTTTGCGCAAAAACTTTCGGACAGCAATGACCGTAATTTCCAAGGACTGACAGGGGACTCTACCCTTGGCATACTCAAGTGCAACATCGTTCCTCCATAGGAGACATGATGCGTACATTCCTCCTCATGTTCGATTCACACGACGCCATCGATATATCTCTTCATTCATACCAATCCTACATCCTTATTATCTTAGTGTGATCCATCAAACTCAGAGGAATGAACGTGGGAGGCAGATCTTTTTTGTTTCCTTACCCTTTTTAATGTTCATAATTCCGAATCGAAAGATTATGATGTGCTGAAGGTGAAAGGGGCGTGAAATTGCTTTCCGCATTTTAATACGGTGTTTATTAAATGTGCATTGTGTGGTCGTTGCCAAGATTTCTGTGCCGTTCTTTTGGCATCGTTCTGTCTCCGTTAAAGTGGGGATTAAGTCAGTTTTGAACGAAAATGAATGAGAATTCTGCCATTTTTTGTGTTTTTTGTTGTTGGTCCTTTGTGAAAGTGGTAGCACTCGTTCACCACTGCTCGGATAAGGAGAAATTGAGAATGAAATGATTTTAGCTAAAGTTAATGGAAATTCTGCCATGACCTCACCTCCTTAACCAAAACGATTTTTTCGCATAAATTATCTCACATTATTTTGTTCGGAAATTACCCTCATAACTTACTGAAGAAAGTCATGGATATTCTCAATTTCGTTAATTAATAGTTTTCTTACGAATAGATCAAAGTGACTAGTTGTCTTTTTCTCACTATCTGTGGCGAAATGCATTAAAATTGTCATATATTCTTAGTAAGCGAAGTCGTCAGATGTAACATTTTAATAAACTGGAAATTGAAGGGTACAATGTTTCATGAGAACCATCCGGCGTAGAGTATTGGAAGAGATCGATCAAATTTTAATGATACTGAAGGTTTATCGTTTATGT
>NC_089769.1:14522083-14527083 GCF_040412425.1 Macrobrachium rosenbergii | reverse complement strand
TAACAAGCAGCAGCAGCAACAACCACAACAACAGCAGCAGCAGCAGTAACAACAACAGCAATTACACAAGCGTGCCCAGGTATATGGGTGGAGGGTCGCCTCCTTGGTAGCTGTTGGCGACGTTCCCATTTTGGTTTCACTTTCATCCCTCGGTGTTTGTGTGACACAACAACAGGTTTTTCTTTGTATGTTTAAATTTCCGTGCGTGTTTACTTATCTGTGACATCAGGTTTTATGCAGAAGTTGTTTTTAAAGTATCCTCGCGATGATTACTCGAAATACTTATTTCGGCGGCTGGAATCTCATGGTAGTATTTGTGTGTGAGGGTATGTGTCACAGCAGGTGTTAGCTTCAACTTTCTAATTTTGTTTGTCAACTGTATTGTTACTTGAGAAATATGGAATATGGGCGTGTATGTGTGTGTGTGTCGTACGCGTATTTCAGTTATAATTTCCGCGCTTTCACGTTTTTCATCTTTCATTGGAATTGTTTTATTTGCATGATTTGGAATTGTTTGTTGCATGCGCCCTTTTCTAGACATGCATTGCATGTGTGCACGGTGGTGTGATCTTCTATGTAGGCGTTAATCATCACTGAAAGTTGGACTGGGTTTTGTATTCGTCTGTGTCGTGTTTGTCTGCTTCTCTGTCTATCAGTCTTCAAGGTATTTTCAAGAAGTTGTGATGGATTGTAAGGAAATTGTGTGGAGGGGTGGAATATGGATCTGTGCTTTGTGAATCACATTTTGATGTGCATTCGCTGTTCTCTGGGAAGCTTACGTATTGTGCATTTGGAGTCAGTAAATTTACACTAATAAATCTGTTTCAACATATTTGTCTCCAAATTTTGCACTGTCAGTTATATTTTGTAACTCTAAATAGTGGAGCATCCACATTGAGTGAACTTTGCAATATTCAGCCACCCGGTTTCCAAGATGGAATTAGCTTGAAGTTTTGGTCCCAGTGCGTTTGCGATCTGGAGGTAAATATGGATTAATGGATTGAATTCTGATATACTTTGTCATCACAAGAACAAGGCTCGTCAATGCTAGTTTATTTAAAGAAAATTTTGGTGGAAAGATTTTACGCGTCATACACCCCAGAAAAAAAAGAGGAAATTTTAGTTCCTTATTTGGTTTCTCTTGTATGGCTGATGTTTTTGAGTCAAAAGCATATTTTATTTTGAGTCGTTATGTAATGGCAGTAATGCTGCCAACTGTTATAATCTGAAGCTTAAGAAGTTTCGTTAAGTCATTTTAGGTTGGTGCCTTCATTTACCTCCAGATCATGAAATTTTGGGAATCTTTAGTGTCTTAATATAAGTTTTTATGTGATCCCGCTGTGAAATGTCCCACATATTTTTCACGATAGGTCCTTGTTTGTACATGAGAGAGAGAGAGAGAGAGAGAGAGAGAGAGAGAGAGAGAGAGAGAGAGAGAGAGAGAGAGAGAGAGAGAGAGAGAGGAAGGGTGAAGATTATTATTACTTTTTATTCATGTAAATTAACGAAGCTTTAATCGCGAATGCGTTAATCGCTTGTTAATCTTAATCACCAAAGTGTCATTTTACGCCTAATATCATATTCATGGATTGAAAGGATTTGCATGTGGTGGGTAGAGCTCTTCTCGCTCTCCTTGATGGTGACTATTTTTGGACGGATTAACACACTTAATCTCTTTTAATTTTGTTCACTTTTGGGTGAACAAGTGTTTGTTAATAAATTTTGGGGGGAATGGAGGAGTTGCAGTTTGCAATTTTTTTTTCCAGCAGTTCCACAGAAAAACATGCCGAGCGTTTTCAGTTATTTTGGATAGACCAAGTTTCAGACTACATCAGTTTGGATATTTTAAGCATTGGATGGCTGTGGTTGCTTTTGGCATATAAATTCTGACTACAGTTGGGTATCGTGGGTTTTGATGGTCCAGTTCTGGACTAAGATCTCTTAATAATTTTAGGCGTTTTCAGACTGACAAAATCCAACCTGCGACAGGTAAATTAGATTTTGTTAAAAAAAAAAAAAAAAAAAAATGTTGACCAAAACAATCGGACTGTTTGTAATGCACCGGTTTTAAATGATAGTTGTGGAGTGGCTGTGGTTGTATTTGATAGATTAATTCTAGTATAAAAAGAATTTTTTCTCTGGAAATACCACTTGCCCCTTGCATCTTTTCAACTCCTCTTTCTTCCCACTCTTGCACTTTTTACTCTATCATTGATTTTATTCCTTTCTTACCAGCGAACGCATATCTTCACTCAGTTACTCCATCTTACATGACTCATGTACCCTTTCTTCTCTCTTTGTGTTCTTTCTGTCGTCACTCTTGCACTCCGTTTTTTTTTTCTCTCTCGTTTCCTCATCTCATGTTCCTCCTCTTCTCGCTCTTGAACGGCTCATCCCTTCTCCTCCTTACCCATCTCTCCTCTGCTCCTTCCCCTCTCCGTCTAGTGACAACTCATTAGGATGATAATGAGGACACTTGCCGGAGGAACTTAAGAACAGCATCCCAGAGGATGCGATTTCGTCTATGGACGGGAGAAGTTGCGATGGAAAGGGGTCAGAAATCGGATGGAGTTAGAAAGAGGATCAGAAGCAGTTTCCGCTCTCTCTCTCTCTCTCTCTCTCTCTCTCTCTCTCTCTCTCTCTCTCTCTCTCTCTCTCTCTCTCTCAATCCATATATTGAAAAGGGTTGTTACACTCCAGCCTTCATATCCCGTCTTATGCCTCCTGTGATAAATCGATTATGTCAGCTTAACTGTGGGTTAATTATGAACTAATTTCGTTGGCGTATTTTTTCTTCACCTTTTTCTTAATTATGTTAGCCGATTTTTTATAGTATGTATACTTTATATAACATCCTTGCTTTAGAATTATTTTCGGCACCTGTCTGATTTCCCTCGGAATTCTTTTCCACCTTTCCGTGTGTACGGTATGTTTACCTCTTCTTATTTTTCCCCTTCTGCGTGTACATTGTATGCTTATTTACTTTCCTTCACACGTTTATATACATCTAATTATCATATTTGTTTTTAATTTATGGTATTGTTTTAGCTGTTTACTTTTCTTTTTTTCTTAACGATATGTTTTATTAATTACTGTTTCACTTGAATGTTTTTAATATATGTTATTGTTTTAGCCGTTTACTTTTTTTTTTTTTTTAAAACGGTATGTTTTATTAATTACTGTTTCACTTGCATGTATGTCAGTAACGCTATCCAGGTACGTTATATTGTCAGTAGTGGAAAGAGTTTTCCCATCCTTGTACCATCATTTTACAAGAATTGAACTTTCAGTTTTTATCACTTGAGCTGTGTTTTTTGTGAGAAAGTGTTCTCACTATTGAGAACATTGTTCAAAAGTGAAGGTTCCATTCTCCTCACGTCTTGGATTTCATCATCCTGTGGACGTTTTGATTTATTTTTCATTGATACGTACTGTCTGCAAATTAGCTTAATTCTAATACTTGTTACCACGTCTTTATTATTTGGGAAAGAAGGAAAGTAAAAAGATAGTAAAAATATACCTATTGGTTATTTTCCATGTACCTTAAAGGATTAAGTTACGATATTTCGACAATTGCTTCCAAATAATCGTCAGACTAGAATGAAAGTGATTCAGTGTTCATGGCATTATCACATATATACCTTCGTCTTATGTAGGCATATTTCCACAATTGGCCTTGAAAATACGCCCTTAGAAGAAAATCAAAGCGCGGGATGAATATTAGCAAAATTTATATGTATATGTTAAGTATTAAGTCCAGCTAAAAAGATTCTGCAACCCTAACGATATTACAAAGCAGAATTTACCTCCCATAGTACAAAATATAGCTGAAAACTAAGGCTAAAGTCCTTTGAAGTAGTTGATCCATTACCTTAATCAATATCTTTTAAAACCGGTAAGGTGAAGTAGCTAATTAGAACATTTGAGATATATATATATATATATATATATATATATATATATATATATATATATATATATATTATAATATATATTATAATATATATATATATCATATTGGTATATGTGAACTTTCAGTGTCTCATCCCGTAGTGCAGACAGATGGTGTATGTATACTAAACAGTTAATGCTGTGTTTTAAGCTTATCTTCACGCATACATACTTAGAGACATAAACTCACTTTAGAAGGGGAATGATCGATCTTTTTTTATCACATTCATTAAAGCACAGAATCCTTGACTGTACTTGCAGCGATAGTGATCGACATTGCCGCACGGTTGCACGTATTTTCGTGGGTGAGTTGACCCAGATTTCACCCAGTGTACATTTTTTAACTTTTCTAGTTTTCGCGGCCTTCTGAGATGAAACAATAATCTATTGAGAAGATTAGGCATTGTGCAATGGAGATGATCTACGAATGCGTTCCTTCATCGTGACTGTGCTTTTCAGACCGTAGCCTTTCGAACCTATTTAGCTGTGAGCCTAAATTTAAGTTTGTCTTATACTTGAATGAAGAGATTCTCTCACTTTGAAGGTAACGATAATAAAACTCATACGCACAAGGGACTAGCGACTGCATGTGGCTCGTGAACTCAGACTATTTACAGAGTAAGATCTAAAGCTGTGCTTGTAAATTTGGGAGAGAAATTAAAATAATTATATATGCAACATATCTACGCGAAGACGATTTATTTTTTGTGGTGAAGACTAGTCGCGCATAACTTGCCAAATCACTGACGGTCACGACGCATTAGGAGTACAAATGGAGTACCTTTACTGGGTGATGTGAAGCCTTCCTCTTGAGTGGAGGCTGGTTTGAAAACAGAAGGGAAAGTGCTTACCATTTCTTGAAGTATGTGATATATACACACACATACACACATATTACTTGTTAAATCCTCCAGCTAACCCGAAGCTGACTGGTCTGGTATCAACATCTCTGCTCAAGTAAAACAGAATAAAGCCAGTTCAAGAGAAAAGAAGTACAATAGAAGAGCAATGAATGGGACAGACTCATTTGTTTAACTTTTTGACCACTT
>NC_089769.1:14464583-14517083 GCF_040412425.1 Macrobrachium rosenbergii | reverse complement strand
CAAGTGATCATTCTTATCAATGGGAACCGTTTGATGTGAAATATCACGGGTTAAGGTTCAGCAATTGGCTTTTAACTGGAGAAACATTAACTCGATATGTATATGCATATATATATGTATGTGTATATATGTATGTGTATATATATATATATATATATATATATATATATACATAGTGTATGTATGTATGTATGTATGTATATATGTTTATTTATATATATGAATTACTAGATTATTTACATAATTGTAAGTCTGTTGCAATGGGACTCCTAAACTTAATTAGTATTTACCTTGTATACAATTTTTATGGAGAACATAAGACAGATGACAGAGGCATTGACAAGGAAAGATACTGTGTGGATGAGGAGTTTGTTATGAAATAGTAATTTGGAAAGTTTGAAAGTAAAAAGTGAAAAGTTCTGTGTGTCACACAAGAACTTAGAATAAGCTCAAAGTAGAATCTGGAGAGAGGCCATGTGGAAGAGGTTGATAATGTGTGGTCTAGACTCTAGAGGATAGTTATTGCAAGTGATAAAATTTTTTTTATGGTGGAAATAAATCGTGTGTTCGATTGACTGGTTTTGTGTAAAAGTGGGACTTAGACAAGGGTGTGTAATATATGCATGGCTGGTCAACATCTTTATAGATGGAGTGGTACGAGCAGTCAGAGGAAGGAGAGTAGATGTAAATGCAGATTGTGAGGTAAGAAATTGAGTCATGAATTGAGTGTAGAACGGTTGATGTCTGCAGATGACGCTGTGCTGATTAGGTTAGTGAAGAAAAACTGTAGACTCTAGTAAAACGATTTGCACGTGGAGAAAGTATACCTTAGTTTTACCAGACCACTGAGCTGATTAACAGCTCTCCTAGGGCTGGCCGAAAGCTGAGAGTAAAAGTAAGGAAAAATGTTATGAGATTAAACGGAAACTAGAAGATTGAGCAGTGAATATTGATCTGGAGATTGGAAGAATGGAAGTGATTGATTTGTGTAAGTATCTAGCTTGATAGTTACACGAGAGAAGAAGTGTCACAGAATAGGCGAAGCAAGAGAGGTAGTATAGTTTGAGTGGAAAAGATTGGAAAAAGATTTGAATGTTTATGGAAGTCAAGGTGGAAATGTTTTAATGGATTGTTGAGCTGACTGTCCTTTATGTTATTAAAGAGAAGATATTGAATAGGAATAAAAGAAGAAGGTTGCATCTGATGAGATGAATTGTTTTGACTACATAATGTATGTGCTGTAAAAAAAAAAATAAGTGAGTATATAATGTAAAGGTACTGTAGAAATCGTAAAAAGGTCAGCAAAGCTGCAAGGATAAATCAGAGTATTTTGATAGGTTGGTGAAAACAACTAATAACTCGTAAGTGTAAGTTGTGAGGGAGAAAGGATAGATGATGCAAAATAGGTAATGAGAAGGAACCGGAAGAGCGAGACTACTTGCAAGATAGGGCTATATAGGGTTATAGGGCTGTGTGCGTTGTGGGTTCGATGCTCTGTTGATGAGCCATCTTCACAGGTGTGTAAAAGGGTTAATGTTATTGTAGATTTCTTTTCCATGAATCTGCAGTTAAAGTATGATTGTGGAAATATATATAAGATAGACAGACAGATAGATATAGATATAGTATCGTTACTTAGCACGTAAACTAGCTATTCACAAACCTATTCTTCTTTCTGCTATATTATCAAAAAAATGGATATGCTCCGTTAAGCTTTCAGAAATCGGAACTTTCTGAGGCGAGGCCGTAACATATAAAGTAGGTCGTGAGTTGTTAAAAAAACTAACCAATACCTTCTGTTGACAGGTGGATGCTTCGCTAGTATGGTTTTGTGTTGCTGGTTTTCTCGTCGTTAATAATAATAATAATAATAATAATAATAATAATAATAATAATAATAATGATTTTTTAATTGACGAATGTTTAGTCTGAAAGAAAGCCAGCTAAGGTATAGATAGTGTTAAATCTTTTCACTATTCAAGATTTAATAATTGTTGAACTGTTGGACAGATTACAGTATCCTGACCTAAGTTCACAAGAAGTACATTTTTCGAGATTTTAAAGCAATATATTCAGTTGCTTTGCCTAGTCGAACCGGGTTAATTTTTTTTTTCGGGAGAATTCCATTCATTACCATAGCTGGTACTCTGGAACTTTCGTTTGCCTCCCATGGTTCCGTTCTCCTCAAACTGATTAAAGTTAACTAAGGGAAGGATATGAATAAGAACCATAAAATATTTTAGAATTGTTCTTTAAGCCGAACTCTTTCTTCTACTGCTCATTACTTTAAGGGAAAATCAGATCGGATTTGGCGTTTTCATTTACCCATAAAAATTTATAGAAATATAATTGTCAGAAATATTAAAACTTGACCAGGTATAATAACACTTAACTCGCAGGATTTTGACAGAAAAATTGAATGCAACACTAGTGTGGTTATTAAATGATCACTGTGTATTACTTTTCATTTATGTCCTTGTGTGGGTGGCGTTGTAGTGACAAAACTGGTACTCCGGAACTTTCGTTTTTCCACCATGGTCCGATTGTGTTTCCAGTTTCAAAGATTCATTTTCGTAATTGCGGAAGTTTGTCGAGATCAAAGCCGGGAGAAGAATATCAATATAACTATACTGAGTGTGGAACTGCAATGAAATAAATAATACCTATACTTATCTCCACTTCAAGTTTGAAGCAGCAGTAATAATTACGATGATAACAGTGAAGGTGATAGTTATACTGGTACTGACGTTCACAAGCTAAGAAGTCTTCTAAACCGCCTCTGGTCTAGAGTTACCTCGCCTGCTTATCCTATTTTTGTAAAGTGGGGGTTGCTCTTGCTTTTGGTACACGATACCTGTTTAGGTTAAGGATCACGCAATGTTTCGTGCGCGCCGAGTTTCGTGTCAGAACGGGCAAATGTCTAGAATTAATTTTAGGCGTATTTCCTGAAAATGTATCGGACACAAAAGGCCCGTTAAACAAGTACGAGTATAAAGTATATTAGGAACTTGGGTGTAGGTTACTTACTGTTAAGGGCTTAGCTGTAAACTTTGCGGTTTTGGGAATGTGATTGTATGGTGTGAGGTGCCTAGGACCTTGATGTAAACTACTAGGTATTTCGGAATTGGCAAAAAATTATAAAGTGCTAGAAACATATATATCAAAGAGGTACCAGGGTAGAGATTTAAAACATGGAGTGTTACTAAGTAATTTGTAAGAGGTGCTGGGACCGAGATGTAGACAATTAAATGTTAAGGTATGATGTATGTAGTGTTAAATGCTAAGGTCTGAAATTGAATGCATTAAACGCAAAGAGAGACAGAAAAAAAATTACGTATGAGGTGCTTTAGCTCATCTGTGAGTTACAAGACGAAAAGAACTAGGAAATTATTCATCCATAGCATTATCTTCAATCGTCTGTATTTTGTATATTTGAATGAGACTTAATGGGAATTATTCTTTCGGTTATTTGGAATAAAGGAATACAATAATGAAAAGTCTGCTCCTAATAACAAAAACCTCCTCCTCCTCCTCCTCCTCCTCCTCCTCCTCCTCCTCCTCCTCCTCCTCCTCCTCCTCCTCCTCCTCCTCCTCCTCGATTACCGTTCTACACGGTGTGTTGCACACGGGATAATGACAGTGTAGAGACATGTAGCGGAAAACAAGTTAACAACGACAATAACATTCACAACAACAACAACAAAAACCAAATCACCAGCAGCAGCGACGGATGAAAAGTGATGAACATCCACGTGGAAATATCTGGCTGATTAATGAAAAAGTTAAGGAAAAAGATGAGAGAGAGAGAGAGAGAGCGAAAACCTTTGTTTTCGATGGAAAGGAAAGAGCTGTGTGTGTGTGTGAGAGAGAGAGAGAGAGAACCGTTGTTTTTGATGGATAGGAAAGAACTGAGAGAGAGAGAGAGAGAGAGCCTTTGTTTCAGATGGAAAAGAAAGAACTGTGTGTGTGTGTGTGAGAGAGAGAGAAAGAGAGAGAGAGAGAACCTTTGTTTTAGATGAAAAGGAAAGAACTGTATGTAAGAGAGAGAGAGAGTAATGTTTGGTTTAGTATTTTTTTATTTGCGGCTCATGGAAAAAAGAACTTTTAGAAAAATTATCTTTCATTCTTAAGTTCTCAGAAAGAAAGTCTCACTCACCTCCACATATTAAGACTTCCGTATTTTGTGCCATAGAGGCTGGGATGGGACTAGTTAAACATCATAATAGCAGGTAATGTGTAACCAAAGTGTAGTAATAAGCCGTAGATAATTAGACGAAGCACCTGCGTCGCCAGACGCCAAATTCCCTCCCCCCCCCCTACCCTTTCCCTCCTGTCTCTCCCTCCCCCCCTCCCCGCCCCTCAACACAACCACCACCACCGCCTCCCCCATAGCCAAGCCCTGGTTCTATATGCTAATGAAGGATTCGGTATGCATGATGTGGCCTCCTTTTGTTGATCATGTATGGGTCTCTCTAGAGAGGTATTTAACTGTACGTTATCAAAAGAAGGCGAACTCTCTCTCTCTCTCTCTCTCTCTCTCTCTCTCTCTCTCTCTCTCTCTCTCTCTCTCTCTCTCTGAGAAGTTAAAGCCACTTTTATGTTAACTTTCGAGCACAACTACAGTTTTAAAGGCCGTTCCTTTTTTTATGGAACGCAGGTAAATATCCTTTATGAAGTCTTTGTTATACTCCACCGTTTAGAGGTAAGATGGGATAGTATAGTGCAGGGGATCCCCCCACACTATACAATCCCAGCGGTTTCTGGGTAATTATGGGAGTACCACAGTAATTTTGGAAATTTAAAAGCAGTCCAGTTACTAAGACTTTTTTTAAATTCCACAATAATTCTGGATTTTTGGCGCGAAGGATTCAGAAAAAGAGATTTTTAACTCATATATTAGAAATTAAACGCCTACATTAAAAAGATATCAAACCTGCTCTTTTTTCATATAGATGTATAATGGCATGCACAGGTGATATGTCAGACTCTCAAGGTAGCATTTCATGGTATACATCAAATTTGTTTTAATATTAACCAGTAAACTATAAAAACATTTGCTCATATTTCATGCAGAATTTCCAAAATAAATTTCAAATGCTGTTATGTTACCACAGATACGGACAGGTATTACAAGTTTCTCAAAATCTTTTTAACCCATGTTGCTCCTCAATTTTTTAAATATATCAAAAGTTCCGTGTGGCAGAATATGCTTGTGCTTAGCGTGCTTATTTTACTGATTTTTTTTTTTATATATGAAAAAATGGCTACTCAAAACCAGTGATTTCCTTTGGAAAACACGTAGAAAATTTTATTTTAAAAAATACTGGATTTTCTTCAACAGAGGGTACGGATGGAAAATTGTTAAATTTTTTTAACATGCTTATTACCGGTCTGATACAGTGTGGTACAAAACTTTGACCATTATAAAGAATTGTTTTTTTTAAAGTGATTGTTCTCTTAATAGGAGGTTAAGCATCCAGAATCTGGACGATCCAGTGTAAGCGAATATAGCCCATGAAACTTCACGAACGTTATTGCATTTACCTAACCGTAGACAGTTTATGAATTTTACACCTTGCTCAGCTGTAGTAAAAGAGAAGGAAAAATATTGCAAAGGTGCCATCAGTGTTTGAATATATACATTTACAATCGGCAGTTCTGCTCGATGACTGAGGCAAGTTCACTTCGCGAGTATCATCTCTCGACCAGACAGGCTTGGAAAGAACTGCCGCTCGGGAACAGGATTTTAATCACTGTGCAAAAGAATTATTAAACTATTGGGAGAACGCAGTGGTGCTCACAAGCAACCCCCTCCGTCAGTGCACCTCATGCGATTCACTGTAGGCATTTTAAGGTTCTTTGCTGTGTCCCTTCTGTCCATAGCTGCAGCCCCTTTCATTCCTTTTACTGGACCTCCGTTTATATTCTCTTTCTCCATCTTACTTTCCACCCTCTCCTAACAGTTGATTCTTAGCGCAACTGCGAGGGTTTTCTCCTGTAACACCTTTCAGATCTTTTCACTGACAATTTCCTTTTCAGCGCTGAATGACCTGATAGGTCCCAGCGCTTGGCCTTTGGCCTAAATTCTATATTCTGTTCCATTCTATTCTCACAAGCAACAGATTGGGATCACTAGAGGTAGAATTTAAATTTTAGTAAGAAAGTAAGAGTGAAGTATTATAAACAAAGAGAGGGTAGGGGGCTATACCCACTTGCTGTTTTGCAGCTTATTTTGCTGCATGGTACAATTATTAATATTATTAATAGGAATATGAACCATATTCATATGGAACAATCCCTTTGGAGCCATTGACTTGAAATTCAGGCTTCCAAAGAATGTGGTGTTCATTTGAAAACAATTACAGAAGGAAATAAAAAATATGCAGAGACGAGATCAGTTATCAGAAAAATAATAAATAAAAATTACATAAATAAATAGATAAAAATGTAAATAAATAATTACTGTACAAGGAGAATTGCATTTGGGTAGTAATGAATTGCATCTTCTCTTGAACTTTTGAGTTTATAAACGGCCGAGTTAGTATGTTGCTGTGGTGAGGTGTAACTTTGTTGATATTAAAAAAAAAAAAATTGGTTGCTGGGCTGACGGCGTCTGAGATGGCTGTAACTCTTGTTACTTGCTTAAAGTTGTCCTGATGGGTTTGGGGCGGGATGCACCCAGTGCCTGGCGCTCAACTTTATGACGAACAGCATTATTATGCATTGAACTGATTCAAGACCAGACTTAGGATGTTAATTTTAATATTAGTAATATAGTGAGTAAAGCTATATGCAATAAAGCTATATCCAATAACATTTTCAAGACTTTCATGTAAAATTGCTTTGGTGCATCTGAAGAACTTCCAGTATTTTGCAATCGGAACTTCGCTTGTTCTCTCTCTCTCTCTCTCTCTCTCTCTCTCTCTCTCTCTCTCTCTCTCTCTCTCTCTCTCTCTCTCTTCTATATCTTACGGCCAAATGTTTAATTTCGCAGTCAAATGTCAATATGCGGTGTAGTTTCGGAGAGACTGAGAGAGAGAGAGAGAGAGAGAGAGAGAGAGAGAGAGAGAGAGGCTTCAGGTAATTGCTACCTAGAGAGTATTTGCCTGCGTCTTTTCTGTCGTGTGCACTGTATCTGGATGAAGCTTTTCTTTAGTGGGAGGAAGGTTGAATGTATGTTTCTAACTTGGAAAGTTTCTTTGATGAAAGAAATAAGGAAGGACAAGTCTCTAAATGAACTGGGGTTTGATAGGGATAAGTTCCGGGGTAAATTTGGTTATATGACAGTTTTATAGTTTTGGAGATGCTGTTATTATTATCATTGTTATTGCTAATGTAATATTATGAATGAGGGTTTTTATATATTATTTTTTCCACATCATATTATTACGTTTATATTTACTATTATCATTGGTTTTATTTCATCGATTTGTCTATCACTGCGACAATAAATTAGGTCGAATAATTATTGCTACTGCAAGATGTATTTTCATTGTCATTATTTGATCTCTTGTTGTTGCTCTTTGTTTATTTTCGGTGCACCACGAACACCCCCAGGTACTCCGCATTCTCAGTTCCCTTAGCCATTGGCGAAAGTGGAGGCGGAAACCCACTTGGCCCTCTTTCTCATCTACTCTGAGTCACGCTGTCACGACAAGGGCATCTCTGATATCTCTCACTGTCAGGTTGACTCTCTCTCTCTCTCTCTCTCTCTCTCTCTCTCTGTGTGTGTGTGTGTGTGTTTATAAGAAGACTTGTCTCACTTTCTGACAGTTGTTTTTCGCCTGATAAATACGTACCGGGTATTAAAAAAGTACCCGTTTTATTTTTAAAACTGATGGTTTTCTATCAAGTAATTTTGATCTCTCACGACTATTTTGAATTATTAGGAAGCGCAGTTCAGTAATTTTTGTTATCTCGGGATCACGAAGCTAATGTCGCTTATTTTTTCATTAGCTCATTACTAGTAATAGAAGCATCAGTATTGATATTACTGGCATTAGCTCACTCTCATCAAATACAGCAACGTCATTTTTCCAATTGATATGATTCTTATCAGCGAAGTTTCTAATGGATTGATTAAAATTACTGGTATGTGAAAGTATCTATTATTATTGATATTTTTTTTTATGTCTCGTTATCATTACCGCCGTGAACATTCGTACTTGGTTTATTACCTTCCTGGCAGACAATTTCATCTCGCCCTGCCTCTAGGTGGCAGGGAAACTGGTTTCTGTGTTGCCCTTCGGTCGCTTTTTTTTTTTATGTTTTTGTTTCTCTGTGTTGTTATTATTTTACTTGTGGAACTTGTTGTGGCGAGGAAACACGTAGGTGTTTGAGGCTCTGGAAGGAAAGTTGTCATTTCTGTAATTGCTTTTACAGCAGTGCGTTACTGACTTGCAGCATCGGGATGCGGTTTCTGTATTCAGATTTAATGATACTGGCCGCGACATTAGTAATTATGGATAAATTT
Organism: Macrobrachium rosenbergii; assembly: GCF_040412425.1. NCBI lineage: Eukaryota > Metazoa > Arthropoda > Malacostraca > Decapoda > Palaemonidae > Macrobrachium > Macrobrachium rosenbergii. The sequence continues at coordinate 14,508,610 of NC_089769.1, read as the reverse complement.
GTTGCTCTGAGTGAACTACGCTGTTTCGTTGTCAAGGAAAAGATTTACGTAGATTGTGCAGGATACTAAAGTCATGCGAGGAATGCTTATAGTATGTCCTAAATTTCATTGTAGTCTTCTCCTGCTGACGTCTACAAGAAAACGAATTAGTTACCTGACATCTTTACACTAGAGATTAATATCTTTACTTGTGAGAAGAGAGAGAGAGAGAGAGAGAGAGAGAGGCCGGGGGCGGATAATTTACGTCATTTCGAGTAGTACACCTCCGGTTCGATGTTTTTATTTTCCAGAGAAGCGTCTTGATATTGTATTGACCTTTGAAGGAGAATTGTTATTTTTTTTTTATTAAACGAAGCCCTTACATGACTTGATATGATTTCTACAGCCTATAGTTGTAAAGCATATTTGTAAAGCATATAATTGATTTATTTGCTTCGGATACTTTTCATTGTTCTGGGCAGTCTGAAAAACTGGTTACCGATTTTCTTTATATAAAGTTCTCATTCAGATAATAATCCACTCTTAATACGTAGGGCAACTGGAGGGGCCTTATAAAGATGTTATGTATGTATATTAAAAATTTAGATGAATTTTGTTTTGGAAATAAAAGATGGAGACTAACCAACAAGGAAACGATGTGTCAACATTGAATGTTGGAGTATAATAATGCCGGATAATAGAACACTTGTTTGCTTCGCTTTTGCTTAAAAAAACAAAAAGAAAAAAAAGAAATTGAATAATGGTTAGTAATGGATAGCGATGACGTCACAGAAAAGCTTTAGTTTATTTGCTTTTATCCGCGTGACGCGTTGCCTTCTATTTTACTTCTTGTATACGCTTCACCTTTCAATTTTTAGTCATGACAAGTTTCTGATTTCTAGGGAGTTGTGCCTTCTGGTGCATGATTGCGTTTCAGATCAGATGAGTGGAAAATAAGTCATACCTTGATACACTTTTCTGAATGTAAGCTAACTTCTCATGTATCCCTTTCTCAAGGTGAAGCATAAAATAATGCACATGGGTAAGGATATTAGTAGTCCTTCTTTATGGTTTATAAGATCACAGTCAGCGTTTTATGCTTGTGATTCATAAGTGATTACCCTGTTAAGGCCTCGATATATATCATGTTTCATTATGCTTTATAGTTAAATAAGCCTTGGTCAGTGCTTAGTGCTTATTCCTCTTGTAGTTAAATTATTATAATTATTATTATTTATTGGATGAAACCTATTCACATGGACCAAGCCCACAGAGGCCATTGTCTTGAAATTCAAGCTTCCAAAGAATATGGTGTTCACTAGGAAGAAGTAAGAGGAGGTAAAGGGAAGTACAGAAAGAAGAGGTCTCTCTTATTAAAAAAGAAAAAAAACATGAATAAATAGATAAAAATGTATTAAAATGCAAGAAGAATAGCATTAAGGCAGTAATGCATTGCATTTTCGATTGAACTCCTGAAGAAGTTCCAATTGCACGACATCCTCTGGGAGGCTGTTCCACAGTCCAACTGTTTGAGGAATAAAGGACCTCTGGGATTGAGAAGTTCGACAGCGAGGCACATTTACTGCTGTTCAGCGAAACTGGTTGCTCTCGGCAGATAAAGGGGATCAGGGATCAATTGTGAATGTGAAAGATCTCTGTTGAAATACAAATTATTAAAAGTGACAAACAAGAGACCATCCTCGATGGTGCAAGTCATAACTGCTACTATTAGGAAACAGAAACCTACCACCACGAACCAACACTCTGTCTAAAAGAGATAAATCTCTGGGAGAAGCAGACCTCCACACAGAAGAACAGTATTCCAGTAAAGGAAGAACAAAAGACCTAAAACAGGTTGCATTGATTTTATCACTGTTATAAATATATGAAGCCTTACGAACAATACCTCAACTTTCGTGCGGCATTTGCTGAAGCTTTGATTTGATGTTTCTCAAAAGTTAGATGTGCGTCAAAAGTTACACCTAGAATAGTTAAAGCTTCAGACTCATTCAGCAAAGTTCCATCCACCTGAAGGGGAGGATGGGGTGGGAAATCGGCACGAGATCTGCTAATCAATAGTGTTGCTATCTTATTTATTTATAATTTATTGCTAAATACGTTTGATATATATCACATTTTATCCTAAGTGTGCCGCGGTTAAGAGCCCACCAAGGGTTTTTTTTTATACTCAGTGTTTATAGTCAGTACGGGGCATTGAAAATGTCTCAGCTGATATCATATTAGCCTATATTGGTGAGTGATTTCTTATTAGACACCTTTGAGATACTTTTGTACACTGTTGTTCATAGTTATTACCCTGGTTCAGAACGTAATAAACACCTTTATTTCATCAGTATTTATAGCTCAATACTCTGTTTAAGAGCACGCTACGGTTAGCCCCGGGCCAGGAGGTGACAGCTGGCTTTTACGCTTCAGGCCAGGGGGCACAGCTGGTCTAAATATGGCAGACGAATCTTGCCACGTCTGGCTATTTCCCTTTAAGGAGAAGGCAAAGTTTTGGCTTAGTGTTATTGATGCATTTGCAGTAGTTTCGACGAAGTTTGTTTTCTTGTGACGTCAGGGGAAATGTAATGAAGATCGTAAGTTTCTTTATTTTCGAGTAAACTTTGACAATAGCGCCAATATGATGAGACTGAGCGAGAAAATGCCATAAATAACAGTATCAATAAAGGTAAAACAACAATAATGTTTATTTCTGTTTTACTGGTAATTATATTAATTTTATTCAGTGATGGGTAGGCTTTCTTGTTATATCATCCGAAACCAAATAGAACAACAAACCATCTTTTTATAAAAATTTATAAATCGTGGGGAAAAGAGAAGAAAGCAAAGGATTCCCAAATTTGAGAAACATCTGTTGAGGCGGCCACGTATTACACGCCTGGCCACTGCATCCCGTATGACTGTGGGGCAAAGTTGCCAGTCTTGGCTGCCTCGCTTCAATTGCCAAGCTCCTGAATTCTTCCTGGTTCCGTTTTCTATGGTTTCCGGAAACTTCTCTGTTATAAGGGGGTTGGGGGTGGGGTTTTGATTCTGTTGGTCTTCCTGGCGTTTAGACTCCACGCTTTTTCCTACCTCACCTTTGTCCGAAGTTGAGCATCCAGAATAACCAGCGAAGTGTGTGTGTGTGTGTGTGTGTGTGCACGTGTGTATGTATGTAGGTTTGTGTGTCTGCATAAGATACATAATTACATTTACAAATGGTCTGACAAGTTGATAATAATGACAGTTTAGTTACGACGTTAAGTATACCTTAGTTTAACCAGACCACTGAGCTGATTAACAGCTCTCCTAGGGCTGGCCCGAAGGATTAGACTTATTTTACTTGGCTAAGAACCAGTTGGTTACCTAGCAACGGGACCTACAGCTTATTGTGGAATCCGAACCACATTATAGCGAGAAATTAATTTCTATCAACAGAAATAAATTCCTCTAATTCTTAATTGGCCGGCCGGAGAATCGAAAGCAGGCCAAGCAAAGCGCTAGCCGAGAACGATATCGACCCACCCAGCGAGGAACTATTAAAATTTTATTTTAATTTGTTTTTTTGCTTTAGTCTTATTCACTAAATGTGTCGACACTGTGCCGTAGCGTGATGAACACGCCATCGTGAAGTAAGAGTCCTTTCTCTAACACGTCAGTCGACGAGATACGTGGTAGTAATACTAATTACGTATCAGTTACACGTTAATTCTTATAATAATAAACGTTAGTGCAAGTGACAATGATAATATCAGTAGTTTTGAAAAAGTAATAATAATGACACGCATGGTGACGACGATAACCTTCATTATCGTTATCATGTTCATAATGTTTAATTATTAAAAACTTCATTCGGTTATGTTCATCTGGAGATTTTAGAGCAGAGGTTATCTTCCAGATATCATGAATTATCTTGATGTATCTATCTATCTATCTATCTATCTATCTATCTATTTATCTATATATATATATATATATATATTAAGCTACAAATCCCTTTTAATATTCAATTCGCTACCGAAGGGGAGGTATTACTTCCGGGGTGGAGCGAATGGGATATTAAACGACATTTGTAGCTTTATGTTTGTGTGTATAAAATGTCACGGTGTTGTAAAATACACACACACACACATATATATATATATATATATATATATATATATATATATATATATATATATATATATATATATATATATATATATATATATATATATATATATATATAATATTTATATATATATGTATATAAATGTGTGTGTGTTGAGAGAGAGACTTTTTGCACGGAAAAAATGTTTACATGTACCGATATGTATGTATGTATATGTTGAATATCTTTGTCTGGCGTGATATTTTAGTTTTCATGATATTCTATTAATTTTATCAGTACATTTTATGTTTCTTTCCCTTTCAGAGCAGAACTAGGAAATGATACACTGTGATAAAAGAACACTTGTTATATAACCATTCATTAATATTTCATGTGCTTGCATGCAGCAATCCAGAGCATCGACTTTATTAATTGCCCGTTACGAAATTGAACAGTCAAGTGTCGTAGACCTTGAAACTGGTATGCACATAACCTTCAGTTAATCATAGATGAGCTTTAACCACCCAAAATTACCATTTCAGTGTATCGACGGATAGAGTTGCGTTTGAGTAATTTTTATTATTGACCAAAAACTCCGGCTTCTCAGAAACTGTAGGTGGGATGTACATATCTGTACGTTTTAGTTTTCTGTAAAATAAAACAAACTGTTGTGATAGCTTTGTCCGTCCGCACTTTTTCTGTCCGCCCTCAGATCTTCAAAACTGCTGAGGCTAGAGGGCTGCAAATTGGTATGTTGATCATCCACCCTCCAATCATCAAACATACCAAATTGCAGCTCTCTAGCCTCAGTAGTTTTTATTTTATTTAAGGCTAAACTTAGCCATAATCGTGCTTCTGGCGCCACTTTAGGTACCAACAACACAGGCCACCATCGGGCCGTGGCTGAGTTTCATGGGCCGCGGCTGAGAGTTTCATACCGCATTATACGCTGTACAGAAAACTCTAATACGCCGAAGAAACTTCGGCTTATTTTTTTACTTCTTTCTATTTCAGGTAGAGTTGCTCTTGTTAGTGCACCATTAGTAATTTTACTCTCAGAATATAATGATAAAATATCCAGACTGTCCTATGTGCTAGGTAAAGTGATTAAACTAGGAAAACCCATATATCGCGATTTTTCTGTGTTAGTTAATGTAACTGAACGAGGAAGACCCAAAGTAATCAGGTTTTATGATTTGCTGAGAATCGTAAACATTTGTTTTTAGTATTCATTATTAATTCCCCTGAATATCACTATTCATTAGAACTTCCGGAATTAATGGTGCATTTTGCCCACAGGAAGTATTTATGGGATCGGATCCCCAGGTGTTCATGTAGATATCATTACTTCATGAGATTAAAAAGTCATAATGCTATGGTGTACTGATTATATGCTCGTGAAATTTTATTTCCCAATTATAATTGTAAATTTCCTAGTATCCAAGCGTGAAATAAATAGAGTGTTTTAGTATCTAGTTTTCTAAGGTTTGGTTCCCGTTCATCTAGTGTCTGTGGAATGCGTTGATATTTACCTATCTAGCGAATCTAGAGTAGTAAATGAAGCATTTAAGTGTTCTAGATTGAAAGTAAAGTTATTCAGGAGTATTAGATATATCATTCAAAAATTTTACACCCTAGGTTGACAGTTTAAGATTTCAAATACGCTAGTTAACTAGTTAGGAATTCAATAAGTTAAGTTATAGTTAAAGTAATCAATTTCTAGGTAATTGAAATTGATAATTGAGGTATTCAGTGACCCTAGGCTATAAATCGTGTTAATATAGAAGATTACAATGTTCAGGGGTTTTTGGATTGGTAATTAAAATACTTTCGGATTCTTTATTAATACTTAGAGCACCCCTCGCATTAGAATGGTAGCTATAGCATTTAAGAACCTCTGATTGAAGTCAAAGTATCAATTACACCAGATTTATAGTTTACTTGGGAATTCAGGGACTCTTGATCAGTGTTTCAAGTATTCAAGGTCTTGAAATTATTAATATTTAAAGTGTTGATGAGGTTTTAGAGTGTTACCTGCAACTAATTAAAATTTTTAATCGTAGTTTAGGTACATGACCCAGTCTTACTTTTTAATTTTATAATCTTAGATAGTGATTTTTTTTTTATTTCAGCAAGCATCCTCTCTCAGAAATTTAAAGACTTCCGTAGTAGTGTTGTAGTTCTATTTGTAACTGAAAAGGGCGCCTATGTTATAATTATTCTCTTATTATGTGCACTGAAGCATTCAGGGTTATCAATTCAGAGGTTATGCTAGTTTTTTTTTAAACTGGTGGTGGTATTAATTATAAATCATTTTATTACGTCTGCATATATATATATATAATATATATATATATATATATATATATATATATATATATATATATATATATATATATATATATATATATATATATATATATATATATATATACAGTAATGTTATTTTATTACTCCATACGGAAAGGTAGTTTTGCATTCTCTAGTACCCCATCATTGAATGCATGTAACGAAGAATAAAAATATTCCTCGCACGAAACTTGCGAAGAATGAGTGCCATAAGAAATAATGAATAGATTAAGAGGCCTGTTGACGTCAGTCTTTCGGAACATGAATTTTCATATTACAGCTCTGTGCAGCATAGGTTATAAAGCTAATGCGTTCATTATTTGATGCTACATCAGCGACAGAAATATATTAATATATATATATATATATATATATATATATATATATATATATATATATATATATATATATATATATATATATATATCTGTATATACTTCTTAGCCAAGAAGGTGAGAAGAAAATTGAATATAAGATGAAGAAATCCGTCAAACAGGTTTGTCCTCTAACGGTCTTACTCTTAATGTGAATTGTTAAGGGTATGGTACAAAGTCAAACCAGAAAAATTAATATTTTTTATTTTTTTTATTTTTACTGATTGGATTGCATTGACATTGCTTTTCTCAGGCACTTATATGTAACTATGACTTTGTGTGTGTGTATGTATGTATGTATGTATGTATGTATGTGTATGTATGTGTATGTATGTATGTATGTATGTATGTATGTATGTATGTATATATATATATATATATATATATATATATATATATATATATATATATATATATATATCTGCATTCCTTCTCCTCCACTTCCATTCCCCACCCCTTCCTCCCTATATATATATATATATATATATATATATATATATATATATATATATATATATATATATATATATATATATTATATGTGTGTGTGTGTGTGTATATAAATATATATATATATATATATATATATATATATATATATATATATATATATATATGTTTGTATATGTAAATAAATATATGTATTTATATATATATGTATTAATATATATGTGTGTGTCTGTGTCAGAAAGAAAAATATGAGTAACCCAGTGCCCTTATGAAGAGTAGACCGGAGGATAAAAAGAGGTAGAGTGGAGCATGGCAAATTTTTGACGGGTTGTAAATGATTGAACTTGCTGAACTTCATAGCTTGGCTGAAGAGGACAAGAAATGCCCAATGAACCAATTAAAACCGTTTTTGCTGATCTTGATTGTTTTAGTAATGTAAGATTACAAAGTCCTAATTTTTTTCCAAAATTATACTGTTTAATGTGGCTAGATAAGTTGGAACATGCTGCATTTGGTGATAATTAACTCATAATCCTCACGTTTCCTGTACAGCAAATACGCTCTCATTTATAAATTTCGGTCATGTTTTGAAAGAACATCTGTCATCCCGTCAAGTGTTACTAACCTTGACCGATGTAATCATGTGACGCCTTGACGATGTTATGTACCGGTAATGGGAATTTTAACGAACCCACAATAACTATGCTAAGTGTAAACACCTGTTTAGGAAAACTTGGATAGAAGAGAATCATTTAGCAAGTTCAATAGAAGGGAAAGGTTACTTTTTATTATGTGAATGAATGAGGCATAAAGGAAACGAATTATAATAGACATTATAATATCTTGTTATTACACTAAGAAGATCATGAACACTAGGATCATTGGTGTTCATTTAGCTTCTTTCTCTACTACCACCAAGCTTTGAACTCTCCTCCTGTTTTCGTTTCAGTTCAGTCATGTAACCTTCCCTCTTACAGGAAGAGTCCATTGGTTGATATTTAATTGATATTCAAGTTCTTTCCTTCTAAAACTGTACGAACGCACAACTTACAAGCAGTGAATTGTATAACATTTCTTCAGTGTAAGAGAGTTCGTCATTGACGGGTGGGTACCGTTCTCAGCTAGCACTCTGCTGGCCCCGCGTTCGATTCTCCGACCGGCCAATGAAGAATTAGAGGAATTTATTTCTGGTGATAGAAATTCATTTCTCGTTATAATGTGGTTCGGATTCCACAATAATCTGTAGGTCCCGTTGCCAGGTAACCAGTTGGTTCTCAGCCACGTAAAATAAATCTAATCCTTCGGGCCAGCCTTAGGAGAGCTGTTAATCAGCCCAGTGGTCTGGTTAAACTAAGATATACTTAACTTCTTCAGTGTAAGGGACAGGTACGTCATCCCCAATGAATAGATGACATTGACGCCTCCTGAGAAGAATCCTTTCTTTTCATTTGCTAGAAGTCGCCAGAGTAAAATTTAGTTGTTTAACCCCATGGTCTACTGAGCGTAACAAAAATAAAACAAGTGAAAAATGCGCCCAAGTTTCTTCGGCGCAATCGAGTTTTCTGTACAGCCGGTACAGCATGTAATCAAGGCCACCGAAAAGAAGTCTATCTTTCGGTGGTCTCGGTATAATGCTCTATTAGCCGCGGCCCGCGAAACTTTAACCACAGCCCAGTGGTCGCCTGTCCTATATCGTTGCCAGAAGCACGATTATGGCTAACTTTAACCTTAAAATAAAAACTACTGAGGCTAGAAGACTGCAATTTGGTATGTTTGATGGTTGGAGGGTGGATGATCATCATACCAAATTGCAGCCCTCTAGCCTCAGTAGTTTTCAAGATCTGAGTGCGGACAGAAAAATGTGCTTACGGACAGACAAAGCCGGCACAATAGTTTTCTTTTGCAGAAAACTAAAAATAAACAAGATAGGCGCGTGTTAACCGATACATATATTAATGCGGTCTTGTCTCACTGGTTACGTTGCGTTCATTAACGAGCGGTGCTCAGTACAAGTTATGAATGTTCTGTACTAGTAGGAGTTTGCTTATGACTGCTATATTAACCCGACACATCTGAAGCTACTGGATTATTAGGGGTACTTTACAATTTTAATGGAGGCACTTCACGAGCTATGATTGATAAGGAATTAGTGTCAGCAGCGCCGAAGCTAATTGCGTAAACATGCTCTGCGCCGCATTCAGGTGCTCGCCCTGTCATGCACTCCAAGGTACACATTTGTCATGTTAGTAGGTCATGGGTAAACATGGAGTTGATTTAGGTACTGATCGCCCAGCTTAATGTTTCTATTTTCCCTAGGTTTAAAGTCGGATATATTCCGTGTGCAATGAAGCTAAAATGGTATTTATTAATAAATTTTTATAATTAAATATATATACAGTATATATATATATATATATATATATATATATATATATATATGTATATATATACATATATATATATATCTGTATATGGTGATCATTCCGTGTGCAGTGGAGCTAAAATGGTATTCATTAATAATTTTTATAATTAAATATACTGTATATACAGTATATATTATATATATATACATATATATATATATATATATATATATATATATATATATATATATATATATATATATATATATATATCTGTATATGGTGATCATTTCGTAACTAATTTCGTTTATTTTATTTTTTACTCTTTAAAACTCCTGTAACCACTAACTTTTCACTATTCCGTTGAGCTTAAGTAAAGCGTCCCTCATAAAGAAGCCATGTAACACCTGGCTAGCAGCCGTATCTTTCATTTGCATCCTCGATATCATGAATACCAGGATGGCCAGGTGATCATGTAACTTCTTACCCTCTACCACCAAGCTTTGAACTCCCTTCCTGCTTTCGTTTCAGCGCAACCATATAACCTTCCCTCTTTCAGGAAGAATCCATAGCTTCTGTGTGGGTTAAACCTCACTTTTCATCCCTCAGACTTTTTTAAAACACTATATTTATTATTAGAATTGGTATAGTGACAGTCTTACAGTAATTAGGCCCTCATGTTTCATGGGTTTGAAAAGTTCATCTTCCTTGATTTCTGCATTATATTTTGTTTCTAAAACATGATTATTTTATATCAACTGTGCTTTCTCGCTTCTTAATAACTATTTGTTGTCTTCGTTTTGTGCGTGGATATTATTTACACACTTATGCATTCTCAGTTTGAACCTCCAGACATACTGTTACTCAGAATGCATGTATGATAATGTGTTAATAATTATATATAAATACATATACATATATATATATATATATATATATATATATATGTATATATATATATGGTAGTGAACCCCTTGGTTGACGGAAATGGCTGGTAATTGGCGGGCAGATCTCACCACTGTAGGCCTGTGGCAATCACCATATTCCTTTGTAAGATGCTGAGACATAAGTCAGCAGCATTCCAGCCGCCATTGTCATGGGAAAATCACTACATACCCGGCCCCTGGGCTTTTCAACCGTGTGCCTACTACCTTGTAAAATGAATAAAGGAGGTTATGTATGTGTATGTATATATATATATATATATATATATATATATATATATATATATATATATATATGTGTGTGTGTGTGTGTATGTATGTATGTATGTCTATACACATTTACAGACACACGCACATATGTATATATATACACATACATACATGCATGCATATAGGTATACATATATAATCTCTCTCTCTCTCTCTCTCTCTCTCTCTCTCTCTCTCTCTCTCTCTCTCTCTCTCTCTCTCTCTCTCAGGTGACCCTAGGAGGGAAGAGAATATGATTTGTTAAATGAGGCATTCAATAGCCATTTGACTTGTAAAAGCCGGAGTTTTTGTTTGAGTTAACCTCTCTCTCTCTCTCTCTCTCTCTCTCTCTCTCTCTCTCTCTCTCAAAAGAAGAAGTAAGTTTTTCCTGTTAATGATTTAAGGAACATGATTCCTTAAATCATTAATAATAATGACCATAGTTATAATAAATATGAAGACGGTGAGAGAGCAACGCCAGTAAATATTGTTATCATTAATGATAATAGATTTTTACAATTATACGAATAATGTAATGGCATTCTTGGAATATTTTGTTTTCCCCTTTGTATCTAGTTCAAGAAAGACGAATAAGTTAAATACATTCCAATAGGAAACCCTTCATGTGACTGCCTGGATTCAGTTTTCCGAGTCATAGCTGATTCCATTTTTCTGTCAAAACAACGCTATTTGTAGGTTTCAAGGGAGGGTCATACACTTCTGCCTCACAGGAACGCTGGAAAATGTCTAAACGTTGAGAAAATGCCGTAGGTTATTTATGTAAATGGGTTTTCTCTTATCAGTGATCATTTCTAACAATAAACTAATCATCTTTGTCGAATAACACAATTTGTATTTTTTACGTCGCCATACACTTTGTCTCATAGAATTCTTGAAAATTTTTATACATGGAGAAAATGCCGAAGGGTATTTATATATAAAGTTTTCCCCTTATTGATTGTTTATTACAACAGGTTAATCACCTCTGTCGAATAAGTACCTGATTTAACAATCAGAAATTAACCTCGCTGTTGTTTACATGTTTTCATAATAAACAGTAGTTCGTTTCTTCCATTAAAAAATCCGTAAAATTCCTTAGTATCATAATATCACAGAGTGATATTTTCATGCATTTTGGTCCCAGGTTTTCCGAGCATGGTTCATTGATGAAATGACAGGAAAGCAGGTTGAATCTTAGCGATGGTAAAATGATTATTTTATACATACGTGAGTACATCAATATATATATATATATATATATATATATATATATATATATATATATATATGTATATATATATATATATATATATATATATATATATATATATATATATATATAAGCTTTTCAGTCGAGAAACATGCCAAGTGCCATTTTTAAAATATAATAAATTAAATTAAAAATACTTTGGCCGAGGATGGCGCTTGGCATGTTTCTCGACTGACAGGCTCATATATATATATATATATATATATATAAATATATATATATATATATATATATATATTATATATATATATGTTTGTATATTTGTGTGTTTCAGAGAGAGAGCAACAACAGACTATCCTTTTCATCGTCAGGTCGGTAATGTGACGTCGTTCCGATGATGGTCAAACGTATCCAGAATTTGTGAGAAATTCGAGAATTGAAAGGGCATCGCAGTTATTATATTCACAGATATATAAATGTGTGATTGTGTGTGTACGTATGCAGGTGTATATGTATGTATAATCATAATCCACACATAAAAGACAACAAACAAGCACGCACATTGTACATTTGTGTAGGTTTTATTATTTTAGCTCTCTCTCTCTCTCTCTCTCTCTCTCTCTCTCTCTCTCTCTCTCTCTCTCTCTCTCTCTCTCTCTCTGTTTTGTGTACTTGTCATTTCAACTTGTCAACTGTCTTTTGAACCCTCTGGCTATTATGTTATTCTTGACTTCCTTCTTATTTTTTTATATAATAGGTGTCATTATCCTTTGACCGCAGGCTTATGGCCTCTAGGAATAAGAAATAAGTTTATTGTTACAGGACATGTGGAAGTGCTCTCTCTCTCTCTCTCTCTCTCTCTCTCTCTCTCTCTCTCTCTCTCTCTCTCTCTCTCTCTCTCTCTCTCTCTCTCTCTCTCTGGGTTTTAATCTCTTATTCTTCAGTTTAATCACCCTTTGGTTTGGTTTACACATTTTTGGCATATTCGAAAATTTGTGGATTTTTCGTCATGTTTTACTTGCCAAAGTTCTTCATTTCTTTCCCCTAATTTGAATTAGAGAAAAAGAAATTGTGCATTTTCTGGTTTTTTTTTTTTTATTCTCACTCTCCCATTGTTTTACCAGTGGTTTCGATTTTTACGAGGGAAATTAAATTGATAATGAAGATTCCGTTTTTAGGTTTGAAAAGTTTTGACATTGATACTTTTGTACCACAAATGAAATTATGTATTGTTAAGGTTGGATTATCTTTATTAGAATAAGACGGCCTTGGGCCAGTGAAGGCGTGATGAAAAAACGGACTTCAGGGACATTAGAAATTCCATTCAAGAGAGAATATTTAACTTTGCCAAGTGAAAGCCGGCGCTAACATGCACGATAATTGTAAATGGATAACAATATATCAGTGAACCAAATAAATGGTGTGCTTCATGTTAATCTACAGATTGCTTGCGGGAAATATTTGTTTTATAAATGAACCACCAGAGGACATTTTTTATTTGTTCAGGGAGAAGGCACGAAACTGTAGTGGTTATTAGAGCAATCATATTTTTGTTTCTCTCCGTAATGGAATTTGTGACAACTTTCGTTGTTGCCTAAGGATATCTGAATGAGGATATCGTCCGTGACTACATTATTATTCCTCTAAGATCATGCCCAACAACTGCATCTGCAAAGAGCATTGTCCTCAAGACGTTTATCGTTGTTGCCAACATTTCGCTTGTGAGTATCTTAGAGGACATGTGTTCTCAATATATCTGTCTTGTCGTCATCATTAGAGTTGTATTTAGAATTATACTCTCTCTCTCTCTCTCTCTCTCTCTCTCTCTCTCTCTCTCTCTCTCTCTCTCTCTCTCTCAGCCCAAAGGCAAGATGTTGACAGCGCTGGAAAAGCAATCAGGTCACTAGATGAAGCGAGGACGTGAATGTATGCCTGGAGCCACGCTAAATCATCCCTCTTTCCTTGTCCTTAAAAATAATAAAGAGGAAGGGTTAGTGTGTAGATTTTTTTTCTACCGGGTTGATGCTATGGGCCATATGAACGAAGATGGAGTACTTAATATGCGTTTAAAAGAGAGAGAGAGAGAGAAATTTTTCTTTTTCCTTAAACATTAGACGTAGAAAGAAAGACACTTGTCACAGGTATTATTTTCTGTTTTGTGTGAAAAAAAAAGTATACCATAGTTTAATCAGACCACTGAGATGATTAACAGCTCTCCTACGGCTGGCCCGAAGGATTAGATTTATTTTACGTGGCTAAGAACCAACTGGTTACCTAGCAACGGGACCTACAGCTTATTGTGGAATCCGAACCACATTATGACGAGAAATGAATTTCTATCACCAGAAATAAATTCCTCTAATTCTTCATTGGCCGGTCGGAGTGTCGAACGCTGGGCCAACAGCGTGCTAGCCGAGAGCTCTACCCACCCTTCCGATGAACATGTAGTTTAATGTTTCCTTGCAGTTATAGTATTTTACATGTTACTAAATTAATTCAAACTATTTTTTATGGATAACTGATTATTACCAGTCTCCATCGATCACTCTGCGTTGGTTTTTATTGTTCCATTTTTCTTGATAAGTTGCCAAACTTTACAATATTTTACCTCATAAATTGTCTTGAACATTCAAGTCTTATTGCTTTGCACTTTTAAGGAACTGTAACTTAATCAAAGGTTCGGGGTACGTGAACTGAATTTTCTTCTATCTAGTTTGAGCCACAAGACTAGGTTCACAAGAATGAGGAAAAAGAAATAAGTGCTAGCCCTGAGGAAGCCATCATGCCGCCTTTAAAAAAAAAAAAAGTATACCTTAGTTTAACCAGGCCACTGAGCTGATTAACGGCTCTCCTAGGGCTGGCCCGAAAGATTAGACTTATTTTACGTGGCTAAGAACCAATTGGTTACCTAGCAACGGGACCTACAGCCTATTGTGGAATCCGAACCACATTATAGCGAGAAATGAATTTCTGTCACCAGAAATAAATTCCTCTAATTCTTCACTGACCGGTCAGAGACTCGAACGCGGGCCCAGTAGAGTGCTAGCCGAGAACGATACCAACCCGTCCAATGAGGAATTGCCGCCGCCAGCAGAGAATGTTATAGACCTCGGAGAAGCCAGCAAAGTGGTGAGAATTCCATTGATTGGAGTTAGAAGGAAAGAAACGGACGCATTACCCAGCAGTATTCGGGAGTGCTGATCTTTGTAGAGTAAATTGAGATGTGAGCCATCTGAAGAGCGTTGCATGGCCTCCTGCAGAATACAGTGTTCCTTTATAATGCCACATTTACACGTGAGAGCTCCCAATCAATTTTCCACAAGTCAGTGAACACCGCAATTAACAGCAGATACCTTGTTCAAATGCGGCCCTAATTTCCCAGCGTCATTTGCTGAATGTTTTCGTAAAGCCTTGATAGAAAAGCTACAGATGTTAATATTTATCAGAGGTCTCTCCCTCCCACTCCATGTTCTTATCTGATATTCAGCAAATTAATCTGACATTCTGTAACTAATAGTATTCCAGATCTTTGTGTATTTTAATGCTTAGTTATTTATGCATCTAAATTGCTCCTATCTTGACTTGGTCAGGGTGAAACAAGAAAAAAATGCGCGAGTAATATCCAGCCCTGAACGAAGCCATAACCCCACCTCTTGAAATGGGACAAGGTGGATTCCGAATGTCGGGTTATGTAAAACGGAAGTTACTCAGCTGGAGTATACAGAGTTGTTCTCTACAGTAAATTTGGAATTTCGTTATGAGGTCATCTGTCGGCAAACTCTTGTTTACTTAGCGGCATTGCTTTGATCCTTGGTACTACTTCAATTCCCAAGATTTTGAACAACTGTGCTGATGATGTGTAATCTTTTAACATTCTACTTTCTCGTTTGTGCATTTGTACGTATTCACCCGCATTCATGCATGGACTTGAATGTGTCGAGTTTCTTTACTTTGTGTGTACTGAATGCAAATGTTTTCTGACAGAAAATATGCTATGGCTAACTAAGATCGAGTGGGACCAGTAGACCTTGCCCATTTGAAAATTTCGCGGCACATCAGCGAACCTGAATAGAAAATAAGATGAAATCCTATAGAGGAGAGAGAGCTTTACTTTCATGACGAGTAAAGTATAACAAAACACTTTTGTAGCCATGTTGGGTAAATATTTATTTTTCGTTTGCTCTATAATTAAGTACAGATTCAGACAGCTTTAAAATCCGTCATTCTCGCAGCTCATAAAACCGTCCTCATTAAGAATGGGTAATTTTATACCTTTTCCTGGCTTCTCTAAATCAAATTACCTGTCTTGTAAATGAAGCCTGGTAACATGCTGTTCACGTGACTACGCTGGTGAAGAAGAGCCCTGAAAGTCCCTTCACCAGAAATATAGAAATGAGTGTTTTTCTTCTTGGGCAAGGGTAGTGTATGTAAGAAAACGGAAACGACGCATTCCCCAGTGCTTATAATTATAAGCTACTTATATGTAGCCTAATCTGATTTTATACTGCTGAAGTAACACCTTTTGAATGCACCAGACAGCGAGGGATGACTCGAAATACATTGAAAGCTGGTTTTAAAACTTCTTTGGTTTCTTCTGCTTTTTTCTGTTGCCTCTTCAATCTCTCAATCCTGTTTACGGGTTTTTCTGGAAACAATGGTCTGGATAAGGTGTGTTTATACAGTGCGTCGACTTATATGGGTGTTTTAAAAGGGACGGTTACGAAACATGCGGCCCCCCTGCTGTAAACGTCACAGCCTTCACGAAAGAGGTTGTGGGGTGGAAATAGATGGAAAATGTACATGAAGATTGAAAGTACCTAAGAAATTTGATCAAGGGACGATCATAAGCGCACGTCTTATACAAAGAAAACATAGAAGTAATTGAAGGCAGAGATTCTTTAATAATTGTCGAGGTGTGTTGGTAGGTCCGGTAGGTAGGTGACATACAGGAGCTCACGATGGAAGACAATTTGCGTTGCAGTTCAGTGTACTGTGATGAAATTTTTTTACTAAAAAAAAAGATTCACTTTTATTTCATCACGATTTCACGATGTTTTTGTGGACATTCTGTGAACCCAAGAAAACGGCTTATAATTAAGAATTTAAACGTTTTAAGGTAAAAGACAGTTAGACAAAGATTATTTCTCTGCAACATATTTTGTTAAGTTGTGCAAGTTCTGTTTTAAGCTCATTGTGTCTTCTTATCATTAAATTTGTCTCTGATTTCTTTCAGGTATGTGAAGGCTGGATTACCTCGATATTATTTGCCGTCAAGGTAGGGTGCTTTTGGAAGTGTGGTTACATGAATGTATAGGAGGCATGAAAGAAAAGTTAAGTATACCTTAGTTTAACCAGACCACTGAGCTGATTAACAGCTCTCCTAGGGCTGGCCCAAGGATTAGACTTATTTTACGTGGCTAAGAACCAACTGGTTACCTAGCAACGGGAATCCGAACCACATTATACCGAGAAATTAATTTCTATCACCAGAAATAAATTCCTCTAACTCTTCATTGGCCGGTCGGACTCGAACTCGGGCCTAGCGGAGTGCTAGCCGAGAACTCTACCGACTCGTCCAACGAGGAACTGGGCATGAAAGAAACGTTGTGCTTGGCGAATATATGTTCATTTTCCTTTCGTCTTATTAAGTGTTTATGCGGTGCAATTTTATTGCAATAAATGTCTGTAGCATACTGAGACTTGTAATCAATTAAAGATGAAGGTTTTCGGAATTGTATTATTCATAGGTAACGTCTGTGGAGGCGTTGATGACTGAACCATGTTTTCCTATGTAGTCATCTAATCTTTGCATGTCCTCTTTCTTGTGATAAAATGTGTGCGCGTGTATACGTGCATGCTAACCATGCATAATTGCAAAAGTGACTAGTATGTACGCAAGCTATACGAGTGTGTGTGTGCGTGTGAGTTTGTGTATATAGTCTGCCGTCAGCTTATTTATTCAAGTTCACTACCTCGCCCATCCCTCAAAACCCAGAGAAAATTCAAGGTAGAGAGAAAAAGGCATACCCTTGTAATGAAATATTGATATGTTTTTGTCCCTCTGAAAGTTGGCTGTATGTGGGCTTGATGTGGTATCAGCTGCCGGTGAACAAGTCTTGGTGTAGATATTATTTTGAGTTTATTTTCCCCGTTTGCATTTTTGGAGAGGTAATGTGGTTTTCCACATTGAAGGAAAACAAATCTTCAGATGTACGTTATCGTTTCATATTTTTTATAAATATTTGACAGTTTACGTAATAATGCTGAGTGTGGTTATCAGTCAACACAGTATATTTGTTAGTAGTTAACTATTTGATTAATTAATTAAAGAATATGTTATATTTTCGAGAGGCTTTACAGAAGGAGCAAGTGTCGAACTTAAACGTCTGTTCTCTTCTTCCTTTCGTAACTTTAAAATTTTACTTTGATAGAGAATAACACCCAAGAACATTGTGTATATATATATATATATATATATATATATATATATATATATATATATATATATATATATATATATATATATTCTCTCTCTGAATACGAGTGTTAGAATGACGCACCATGTCCCGCCCTAGACAGTAATGTACTATTTTATGTATAGGTATGTTTTAAAATTATTTTGAAATGTGGTAATTGCTGAGGCCTTTTCATAGGATTTACCACAAGCGGTTGTTGTAATCTTACTAGAAGTAAGGTTGCATCGGATTGAGTTAGTATACAGGATGGAGAATTATTTTCAACCTAAAAAAAAAAATGATGAAAAGTAGTGATAAAAAGTAAGGTTGATTAAAAAGACAATGATTAACAGCTCTTTTAGGATTAGATTTATTTTATGTAGCAACGGGTAACTTATTGTGGAACCAAGATTTATAGCGAGAAATGAATTTTTGAAATAAAGCTGAAGATTAAATGCAATCGAACGCGGGCCATAGATTTGAATTCCAATGAGGAACTAGTAACTTGCAAGATATCTTCGATTTTTTAAAGCTGAAAATTAAAGCAGTTTTACATTTGATTATTTTCAGTAACTTGCAAGATTTCTTGCAATCATTTTATATTTGCAAGAGAGTGGAGAATAATTGTAGTTTTGCAAGCACGCATGTTATACTGCACCAGGAACTAGTTTCGTATTGTTATTTTTCCTGAGCTTTGCTTTCTTTTTCCACTGCTATATTGATCAGTAGATAAGGAGGTACTTAGAGCTGCGCCCGAGTGGCTGTGTCAACAGGGCATTTCGTCTCCGAGGTCGCTTTTGCTTGTTGTCTTACACAACGTTTTCGAGGGGGAGACCGTGAAGGTGCCTCGTTTGTATAAACAGTCTCTCTCTCTCTCTCTCTCTCTCTCTCTCTCTCTCTCTCTCTCTCTCTCTCTCTCTCTCTCAATTCTCAGTGATTTTTTCATATTTCATAACCCCAGACCCCATCTTGTTACTTACAGTATATACATAATGTACGAGTGCATATATATACATATATATATGTATATATATACACATATATAAATTGCTGACTCACATCAGGATCGAACCCAGGTCTTTCAATCGAGAGGCAAGGGCGCTGCCCACTAGGCCATACAAGTCATAAAAGAAGTTGGAACCTGAGGGCAAGTGCACCCAAAGAATTACCTGGGCAAGCTAACTGCTTGCATCCAGCGTGTTTTCCCCAACTTACCCAGGTAATTCCTTGGGTGCAGTTGCCCTCAGGTTCCAACTTCTTTTATGGCTTGTATGGCCTAGTGGGCAGCGCCCTTGCCTATCAATTGAAAGACCTGAGTTCGATCCTGATGTGAGTCAGAAATTTATTTCCGTTCTACACGTGTTTGTGTGTTGATTATTTCCATATATATATACATACATATATATATATATATATATATATATATATATATATATATATATATATATATATATATATATATATATATATATATATATATGTATATTTAAACAAAATCACCTAGCCTTCATTTCAGCCAGATCAACCAATGTAAGTACTTAGAAATTATTCACACTTTTAGGACTTCGATACCAAACACTTAAAAGTGAAACTAATCAGCCAATGTGGGATATTCCCCGAAAAGGCCTCAGACCAGCCATCTTCAGTGGCTCGACCAATTTAGCTTTAAGACTTTGAATTTCTGAAATTGTTTACTGAAGGATCACCTTGTGTATTTCAATTTGGGATGTGAACCCAGTCACATAAACCTGTTTTGTGAATCCCAAGCCTCTCTTATTCCTTATATACTGGTATTGTAATATCTCAAAATCAGCTAATTTTAAAACCGACAAGATTTTTTTTTTTGGCAATTTACAGCGATACTCATTTTGTAATAAATATTTAGCTTACAATTTCTCTACTTGTGGCTTCATGCCTATCCTCGGGATTTTAGACCTAATACAAACAGGAACCGATGTTATCGTTACGTTGATGAAAAATATTAAGTAGGTGCCATTGTTCCATTTTCTAGCATAATAATGAATTTCTTAAATGCTAAACATACATACAACATTATTTTACTTTTTTTAATGAAGCGAATTAAGTGCTTATAGATCGCAAGAAACAGCGCTTGTAGAGAACTAGTGAGACCTGTAATAGCACGTGACGGCAATTTGCCCTGTGTTTTTGTAAAATTTCTGAGGAGCCCCTTAATTCATAAGATACTATGGAGTACATAATTTATGTATACTGTATATAAAATGTTGGATATGTGTGGGTAGGCAAATCACAACATTTTAACTCACGAATGCTTACTTATCTATTATAGAATGTTCATTTCATTGACAATCTTACTAGTTTCTGGTTCGTGGTCATGCCTGACTTTTTGATTATTGAGAGCCACGCATGTTTGGCTGCAATCTTTTAGCCGCATGCCTCAATACGGCCATTAATAAGACCCCGTACCAAGAACAGTTGCTCATCCCCATCCTTGTACCACTGTATATAACCCTTTCCAACTAACTGTTTTCTTTTCATAGTGACTGCATCCGTTGTCTGTCGTCTCCTTTAAGCTGAGAAAGAATAAAGATTTCCATTGTCTTGAAATACTTCCTCCTTTATACTTGCCTCTTGCAAAGTATCATATTCTATCTCTCCGTCCGACTTCGGTGTGTCCCACGGGATGAAACCTACCTCAGATAGATTAGCATATTCCCGAACTGTTGACGTCCGAGGAGAGCATTAAATGTCCGAAAGAGAAGGGTCTCCTGGGAGTGAAGTGTTCGAGGGATATTAGCATAGCGATCATTTAAATTCACTGACATTAGCTTGATGAATGCTATTTACAAGGGAACAGAGTTAATGCAGTGGATTACTTTTGATAGCATAGTAAGCTTATTTCCCATGGCCAGCGGCTAACACAGTGCGAAAGTAATTTCCAACGCAATACCGTTAGTGGCATATATATATATATATATATATATATATATATATATATATATATATATATATATATATATATATATATTTATATATATATATATATATATATATATATATATATATATATATATATTATATATATACATATATATATACCCACATGTATGTATGCCCTTACATGCATACATACAACATACATACATTCATACACACATATATGTAAATATATATTACATATATTTGCATTTATGTATGTATGTAATATATATATGTATGTTGTATGTATGCATGTAAGGGCAAAAAGGATAGTATATTCCAATACTATACAGGAAAGAAACGTCAGTGAGTCCAGTTTTATTAAAGAAAACCTATGTGCTAATATGAATATCAGTCAACGCATGCATGAACTTGATTCGTTAATTGCAAAAGAAATATGTAAAATGTGTAGATTTCAAGGTAGGCCATTGACATGGAACGATAGCAAAGGTGTGAGTCCTCCCTCATTTGTAAATAGACTTATAAATGGAGTACTTACCTCAAACACCAACGAGGTTAATGCTATTTCCTCTCTTTTCCTACTTGGCAGGTGTGACTATTTGGTTTCTTGCTATCTTTAAGTTTGTTTGTACGGCTGCTCCAGCATATAGATTGTAAATTTCTACCTCTGTGGTTCAGTCCTCTAGGCCTTGTGTCTCACTTGCTATATATATATATATATATATATATATATATATATATATATATATATATATTTATATATAATATTATATAATTTATATAGACTAAATATATATATATATATATATATATATATATATATATATATATTTGTAAATTTATATAATTTATATAGACTAAATATATATATATATATATATATATATATATATATATATATATATATATATATATATACATATATATATATATATATATATACGTAGGCTATGTATGTATGTTTCGTAATGGTTACAATGGCCTCTTAACGTCTGGATTCCATAATATATCTGAGTACATTTTCTACTGAAAGCCTTGAAAAAAGGAAGGAAATTATTGAAGAATTCTTCAGGCCATATTGGAATTGAAACCCACATTTGTTAAACAGCTGAGATCAGTGCTGTTCCACTACCCCACCAATAAGGATAAGAACGTTATATTCATATACTTATATGTTATGCAACATGAAGTTCTTAACGTCCATTTTTTGAAAACTGTATGGATACAATGTTAGAGTAGATAACGTAAGAAGTTAAGACTTTTGTATGTATATATATATATATATATATATATATATATATATATATATATATATATTTATATATATATATATATATATATATATATATATATATATATATATATATATATATATATCACATTACCACAGGTGAAAAATAAGAGACGGGATGTAGGTCCCGACCGGTTTCAACTTTATTTCCAATCCATTGAGTCCTTCGTCAGTGGCTTGAAATAAAGTCGAAAAACCGGTCAGGACCTACACACCCGTCTCTTATTTTTCACCTGTGGTGATGTGATAAATGAATCGTACAAAAGTGATAATAATCATATATATATATATATATATATATATATATATATATATATATATATATATATATATATATATATATACATACACATACACTGTTAGAGTAGATGATGTATTAAGTGAAGAACTTCCTGTTTTATACATATGTATATATGTGTGTATGCACATTTTGTGAAATAACTTCACATTTTACTGTGGAGGAACAGATCCAGCTGCTGAATACAGAAGGCTGTCAGCTACCTCAGCAACCAGTACTTTGGAAATTGATTCTATCGGTAAACTCTTGACTTCCTCTGGTGGTGGAGGTGGCGCTTGGAGTGAAGAAGAATTAACGTGGGCTGCCGATACCAGTCCATTTTGTACTTGTTTTGTTTGTTTGTGCGTTTCTTGAGTCCCTTGTTTCTTATAGTACCATTTTTGGTTAGAGGCGGCGCGATTTGTTTCTCAAAAATATCCTCTTGTCGTGTTTCTTTTTTCTTTGTTCGCCCGTAGATTTTTTCTTTACTTCAGGTTTGATTTTAGTATTGTTTCTTATGTGTTTTCTCTTTATGTTCTTATTTTTTTGAGACTGTTTTGCGTAGGGGCTTGTTTGTCATTGTTTCTTGTATAACTTATCTTGCCATCTACTTTTTTTTTTTTTTGTTTGCATATATTTATCCTTTTGCCAATCCGGTTTGTTTCACGGACCAAATTTTCATGCGATGCCTTTAGTAGACTTTTCGACTTAATTAGCGAAATATTCAGTATACTTTAAATATTTCTTTACTGAAGGTTACTTTTATGGAGATGAGTTGATCTGAATGTCTAATTTAAATGTTTTTAATGAATAATTCGGCAGTTTGTTCATTGATTGGTGTTGACATTTCGCATGTTTTTAATCCATATACGTGGGATAGTTTTTGATGTGTTCTCTGCTTAACAGTTAAGTATTTTGAAATACTCTGCTTTAAAGTTTTTTTTTTTTTGTGTGTGACCTGCATGAATACAATTTACATCTTCATGAAGTCAGTTAAGTGTTTCAGAAGTCCTTATTGCTGACTTTAAAATTTGGATTCGTTAGTTCATGTGGTTCTGGGATCAATAAAAATTGTAAAAAGTATTTACTGGTTTGATTTCTGGTAAAGCCTAGAGATTTACCATTTGATCAGAGTTACATAGCGAATGTTATGTATGTTGTATTAGGGTCATTAATGTGTCGTTCTGTTCAATTTTGACTTTCCAATTGCTTGAGGTATTTCCATGATGCATGCACATTTGCCACTGTGTCAGTACAAAGTTATTGAGAGATACCTGTTTTGATTTTACCTAAATGAACTTGAGGCTTAAAAACATGTCAGTTGGTTGAGACAACCACTGGACTATACTGTGAGAACCCGGTATGAATTTTATCATTCTAGATCCGTTAATTTCTGTCAATTGCAACGATTTCAGAGGCTCGTAGGTTACAAATCACAAAACATCGCAAGCGTCATGTCCCTGCCAAAGCATACGTGAGAAGTTATTAATAAGTGAGGATTAAGTAACGCATCGAAGTAACCCTTAGAATTAAGTCAGTCTTATCTAAAAAGAAACCTAAGCCAGATGTTTAAAAGACGAAAAGCATACGGTTTCATATTTTACGATATTTGAGACAAAGGACGTCTCTTTTAAAAGATTCAATTTTTTTCTGCTGCGTTTGTCACGAGGAAGGCTTTTGAAGACAAGAATGCATCTCGCAAGGAATGTAAAGGATAACTTCAAGCTATCTGTCATTTGTCTTCCTTGCTTCTCGCCTCTGGCCTTGTTATCGCAGCTGAGTTCTGGTACATTGGTCAGTAATTCGTCAGTTGTGCTCTTAGAGCCTGTCTATAGAGCTATATGCACAGCGCTTGCTCTGCGAAAACTTACTGGAAGTCTTGTCATTAATTTTGTATTCAACTGCAATCACATGACTGGGAGAAGCTGTTATATGAGAGTGACTGATCTTCGTATATTTGAGTGAATTTAATGTACTGTCATTGCATGATAGGTTAACAAATTATATTTTAGTGCATTTGATGAATGCACTTGTATAATGTGACGGTTATTGGTTTTAAAGTTTCCGTTTTCATTATGTTACTTGGTTAATTGACAGTTTTTCTCCATGCACCGTCAGGTAGTGAAATTCTCTCTCTCTCTCTGTAAGTGAGAGAATTTCACTACCTGACGGTGCATGGAGAAAAACTGTCAACTAACCAAGTAATATAATGAAAACGGAAAGTTTAAAACCAATAACCGTCACATTATACAAATGCATTTGTTAACCTAACATGTGATGGCAATTTATCAAATACACTAAAATATAATTTGTTAACCTAACATGCAATTGTAATACATTAAATTCGCTCAGATATACGAAGCTCAGTCACTCTCATAGGGTCCTATAGTCTTTCTTCAGTTGAGAGGATGATATATCTAAGGGATTAGACCCCACTCTTTTCCTGTTTTTCGGACTTTGGCCAGTTAAAAATATTAAGTTGGCCGTCACTTTCGACCTTCTTACAGAGAAAGAGTTCTTATTATAATAGCTGTTATATTTATAAAAGGAAATATAGTAATTTCGGCACTGCTGAGTCAAGTGATGGATTATAACTTCATACTCTACACTTTCTTCCCACAAGAAAGGTCTCTCTCTCTCTCTCTCTCTCTCTCTCTCTCTCTCTCTCTCTCTCTGAAGAATTTTTTTGTTGTGGTCAACTCCCCCTTATTTAATCCATTTATGAGAAAGAAACGATTTTCTTTTCCCAAGAGGTTCAAGGTGAATAATTCCAAACAAAACACTTCACTTATATAAGCGGTTATGGAAGGTTCTTGCTGACTAGGCCGGGTGTTAATATTGATTAGAAAAGGGTAAAAAGAAAGAAAGAAAATTATCGTCTTCGATGTTATGCAAGATTTCTTTTTCAGGTATACACTTCATAATTATAGATAAAGTTAGAAGATTTAATATATTTTAACCGGATTTATGAGAGTGTATGGAGACACTACATTGATTTTAAAACGCCTCACGTTCTTGGAGCCTGAGTGATGGCGTACAGTAATTTCTGAGATAATTTCGTCTCAAGTGGCAGGATGTCTGAGGTGGGAAAAGTTTTAGCTACAGTGACAAAACGACAAAAGTAAATATTCATTGGTTTTAAAGTATCTCGCCTTGTCTGGGGAGGGGGGGCCTGTGTTAAAAAAATATATGTAATTGCTTATAAACAAAGTAAAAATTTGACAACCCGTGTTCTTTCGGGTTTGTCACCAAAACACTTGAAAATTCAGGAGTTTGATTACTGTTGTTTAAGCCTTTAGGTTCTCACTGGGTCTGTATCCTTTAAAGTGAGTATTCAAATCTTTTGATACTGTCCCTTCATTCAGTTGTTATTTTCTTTGCTTTCTACATACGCGGGCATTGTGACCTGAGAAAGCTGGCTTTGGAAGCCAGTAACGTTTTAGGCTTGTGATTTAGTTCTGAGTAACGTTATTAATAATGTTCGCAATCGCAATCTTAATGTTTTAGAGTTCTTACTTAAACTTCATTTTCTTTTGCTACTCACAGAGCCATATTCTCAAGGAGTAAACATCCTCCAGATACCTTTGTAGATTTCAGTACAATAACCTGCAGTTTACGATTTTTCAAGCTAAATAAAAATATATATATATTTCAAGTAATGAATGTTTTTTAGAATTCTAAACTTTTTTTTTTTTTTTTTTTTTTTTTTTGTCAGTCAAATAGAAATTGTTTTGAAAATACTTACTTTGAGACGAAATAGCAGCATGCAATTTCTGTCGTCTATGTAACCAAAAAACCGAGTACTAGTATTTTTCGGAAAGAATTGCCTTTCACATGCTGAACACATTTTAAGTAGCCCTTACCAGATAGAAAGGAGACCCTTTGGGTTGTTCACGTACATGACCGAAAGCTGCGTCATTGTGGAACTCGCGTAATATATAATGTACGTTGCAACTTCATTGTTGTTTTCAGGAGCGTGAAATGCAGTAGCCATGCTGTGTAGACTGACCGGAAGTGTGGCCATTCGTTCACATCAGTATTCATTATTATTATGATTATTATTATTCGCGAAAGCTTATCACGCTCTAAAGCTGTGTCTGTAGATTTTCTTATATCTTGACATCAAAATTATTGTGAATTTTATTCATTATAAATGTTGTCACGGTTGTTACTGCTTCGTTCATAAATTCTGGTGCTATGAAGAATCTGAAAAAATTCTGCGAAATTCTCTTTGGACATTAAAAAGTTATGGTGGATATAAAATTGCAGGACGGTGCTCTAGCGTCCTGCATAGCAAAATTGCAGGACTGAGAAACACTATCCTTTCTGTGCCTGCGGCGTGGTAAGCTTATTGGGTGACGCTCTTACGCGCGCGAGGAAGCAAATTATAATTCATGATTAATGATGCCATTCACTAATGAAAACATTAGATACAATCGTGATGCTAATCGGGCCTGCTCATTTTAAGAAACCGAGACTGGTAAGACTGAAAGAGAAGGAAAATGTACTTGAATATCTGATATATATATTAGGAATAATGTAGAAATGTCAATCTGTTTGCAGTCCTCCAAGGCTGTAAGTGACATTATTAATTTAATGTGTATTGATCCGGACAAAAGAATGCAAGTAGAATTTGCCGTCTCATTCTTGCTTATTGTTGCGCATTCCCTTCACTTTTAACTCTCCTGTGTGTGGAGTTTGCGAATTACTTGGTATCCTTTGAACAGGAGGGATAGATCATAAGAGGGACGGAGAAAGAATATATATAAATATATATATTATATATATATATATTCAGTGTATATATATATATATATATATATATATATATATATATATATATATATATATATATTGGTTTATGAAACTAAGTTAAAATCATATTTAATGTAATTAAATTGATTGGTGATATTATTTAACTCTAAATAATTAACCGATCTTATCATCGATGAAACCTTCAGTCTGGTTATTTTAACCCTTTTTTCAAAATTAATCGTTGTACTTTCATTTCATCGTTGAATATTATTTGGAGTCGTGAAAGCTTGGAAAAGAAGCTACAGTACAGTAGAAGTGAACACAAGTTTGAAAAACAGTACCCTTTGTTTTTGTATACTTCAGTTCATAATGATTTAAGTTTCACTCAAGCCGGACACACGTACTTGTCCACATTATTACATACATACGTACATGCGTTTATTTATCAACCTTTCTAGTATTTAGATAGACACACCCAAGGGCGTATATAGGCATACATAGGCATTCACGCATCGGAGTGTTTAGTTCTGTAAACTTTCATACATTAACAGTACAGTGTCATTAGATATGCATACGCCGTGCATGGATGCATAAACCAACCAGTACATGTACACCTACCAACGACAACGCTTTGAAATGAGTACATTTCCTCAGGAAATGTACTCATTGTCTTGATTGTGCGTACATAGCGTGACCAGCAACAATCTGGGCGATTCTCGTAGAATTAAGTAGAAAAGGAAAGAAAATAAAGTCCAAAGAAAAAGGCCATCATCTTTTTCACAACCCGTATTTAGACTCCAATTCACTTACACCTTCACTCACGAACACACTGTTGAGTGCGTGTACTCACGCTCGGTCCTCACTCACTTCCTCTTTCACTCCTTTTTTTACTCCCCCTTTCCTTTTTTGAGTGTTGGCGTGGTTGTGTGTGTATGTGGTGGTGTCTGCGAATTTACGATGGGATTGCAATAGTGCCGTACCAGTTATTTTCTTCCCGTTGCTGAAACAGTCGGTTTTGAGATTTTATTGCTTTGTAGGTGTTATTGATGCTTTTTTTTTTTGTTTGTTTTGTTGTTGTGTGTATTTCTGTCAGAATTTTGATCTTTTGTCTCAGTAACTGGGTTTTATAGTTATATCATTATTGGTATTATCGTTAGTAGTAGGAGTAACGGTTACAAATTGGAGGTAATTGATTCCCTTTATTATTATACTAGCCTTGGAACTATTTACATCTTGTTTACTACATTTTGAAAATAACGGGTTTTAAGTTACATGAATATTAAAGTGGATTGGTAACGGTATTCTTTTATACAATAATTTCGGATTTGTGTAAAAGTCGATAATAGAATAGAAAGTGTATAAAAGTTCTGTGCGACTGTACTTCACAATAAGAAGTACGTATTTGATATTTTGCTTCTTCAAACATTAAATAGAACAAATAAAATGACTATGAACTTGCATAGCAAACTTCCTCGGTTTTGGATAACCGGATGTGAGAGGCGAGTAAGCAGAGAAGATAAAAGCAAATGAATAAGGAATAAATAGAGAGATCAGCTGATCTTGCTGAGGTGCATGGCCATCAGTATACCTGCTAGGAAAACCACGTGACCGTATCCCCGTCAGGATTATTGACAACGAATAAGAAAAATTATTGAAAAAACTGTCATTTCATCCTAAATTCTTATACGTTCTTGTTCCAAATTAGGAATGGAATGGAATATAAAGTTAAGGCCAAAGGTCCAGTGCTGGGACCTGTGAGGTCATTCAGCTCAGAAGGGAAATTGAGAGTCAAAAGGTTTGAAAGTGCAACGAGAGAAAAACCTCACAGTTGCACTCTGAAACAATTGTTAAGAGAAGGTAGAAAGTAAGGTGGAAGAATGGGAACACGAACGGAGATACAGTACAGGCATGAAAGGGATTGCAGATAGGGGCCGAAGGCACGCTGCAAAGTTGCTCTTAATTAGCAGGACATAGAGTACTTTTTAGAGGATTATTGGCATTTACGTTTTTTTGTGCTTGACTTAATTGGTTTGGCCTGGGGCCTCCCCTGTGCGTGAGTGGATGCTTTCGCGGTCGCCAGAATGAAAAACTTTTTTTTTTTTTTTTTTTTTTTAGGCATTCAGCCGTAGACCCCAACACCATTACATATCACGTAAGTCGTTTCTCTCTCTCTCTCTCTCTCTCTCTCTCTCTCTCTCTCTCTCTCTCTCTCTCTCTCTCTCTCTCTCTCCTGCATATCCACTTAGTTTTTATTTTTACTTATAGTCCTTGAATATTAGTTTTTTTTTACTTATAGTTCTAGATTATTTTGTGTCTCCTTCATCGTTTGCTTTTGGCTTTCATACTCTTTTATTGAACAATTTCCTTTCGTTTTTCCATGTTGCCCCATCAGTACCAAACAGAGGATGTTTAACAAACATAAATACACACATGCCTCATTAATTCGTATAGGTGTACCTAGAGTGTGTGTGTTGTTTGTTTTAGAGTACAAGCACAAGAGATCTTGCGCTTGCCAAAGCAAATCCTACCGAGTGTCTGTGTAGAGATTCAACC
The DNA here is from genome assembly GCF_040412425.1 of Macrobrachium rosenbergii. Lineage (NCBI taxonomy): Eukaryota > Metazoa > Arthropoda > Malacostraca > Decapoda > Palaemonidae > Macrobrachium > Macrobrachium rosenbergii. The sequence continues at coordinate 14,478,349 of NC_089769.1, read as the reverse complement.
GAATCTGGCAGAGTTGCGCCTTGATCATTTTCCTGGAGAAACTGCCCCGTCAGGAAGTGGGTGGGTGGTACTGTCACCACCGACCGGGGAATATGGGGAAAGCTTCTACGGTAGATTGCAAGATGACATTCGAACGACGCCCTGACTGACAGCTGAGTGGCAGGCAGTTGGTGGCATCTTCTGTCAGTGCAACAGAGCAATAGCACAGACACCAGCGACAGCGACAGCAATAGTAACAGCCACTGGCGACTTCTCGCTCACCTTGGGCGGCCGCATGAAGCAAAAGAAAAAAGGAACAGAAAGAAAAAGAAACCTGTCTCGCTTACTCTCCTTCTCTTGCTGTCCTCCTGTTCTCCCGATGAGTGGGTCATGTGTGTGTGTCTCGTTTGGTGTTGTGATTTGATGCTCTCTCTCTCTCTCTCTCTCTCTCTCTCTCTCTCTCTCTCTCTCTCTCTCTCTCTCTCTCTCTCTCTCTCTCTCTGTAGATTTTATTTCATCTGGTAGTTGTTGTTCTGTCAATTGAAAGCCTAAAGACTTGCCGGTGAATTGTACTTCCAGAATACACTTATGATGGAAATTAAAGTATGTATCGCCTGTTTGCAAATAGAAAAGGTCTGTGGAGAGAGAGAGAGAGAGAGAGAGAGAGAGAGAGAGAGAGAGAGAGAGAGAGAGAGAGAGAGAGAGAGAGAGAGAGAGAGAGGTGGGGGTGGCATGAGTAATCACAAAATAGCGAATTTGTGAAACTCCCTTTTTTCTGTATTTAAATCCCCCTCTTTCTGGCCATACTTGACAACAAACGGTCGCCCATCATTGAGACCAATCCTTAAGCAAAACTGAGCGAAGCTAGGAAAGATAACTAGCAAAGCCATTGGCCAAGAAGCTTGGGAGCCGTTGAAAGGAATCCCTGACACAAGGGCATCTCAGCTATCCGGGTGGACTGTCCAGGATTCGGACGAAATGCGAGAAATCCTTTGCAGAACAGCCGGATGTGGGACAACCGGATTCAGGCTCACATCAGTTTGATTTCTTTATGGTAATCGAGAAAATTATTTTTTCTCATTGCTCTGTTTGTGGATGTTATTCATGATTATAAGAAATTTTAACGTAGTGTGGTGTTTTATTTTGGTAATTATTGATATAGAGATTGTACTTATAAACGAAATCGTATATATTATATATATATATATATATATATATATATATATGTGTGTGTGTGTGTGTGTGTGTGTGTGTGTGTGTGTGTGTGTGTGTGTGTATATATACAGTATATATATATATATATATATATATATATATATATATATATATATATATATATATATATATATATATATATATATGTGTGTGTGTGTGTGTATATATATTGTTACGCGGGTCCTTTGGCTAATGAGTTTAATGATTAAGTAATTGGATTTATATTGCCTTGCTCTACCTGGGACCCACATAATTCTGCCAATTAAGGCTAAAATTAACTCTAAAGGACAGATATTGAATAGATCAGGTCACCAGTTAACACTAGCTAATAAAGAATAGAGGTTTATTCATAACCACATGAATGAATTCAGCAAACTTACTGGAACACTAGTTTCAACCAAACGAGTAAAATAAAATGAAATGGATTATTTACAGGAGCTAACAGCAGCTCAGAATATTAGTCTGACTTAGGACAAACCTCATTGCTACATAGAATGAGCACAACAACTTTATGTGCCTCTCAGACGCTTTATCAGGAATTTACTGCAAGGTCGACTTAAGGCTTCTTGGTACTAATGATGCAGATTCTTCTCCAAGAAACAGGTTGTTGAGCAGGACCAAGGCATACACAAGTCTGGAAAAGACGTATCCAGATAACAATCTTGCATTACAGAAACTCACTTGTCATTGCTTAATCACAAGGGGATGATTTCTCAAGTTAGGAGTAATAGTTTCAACACCATGGAGGATACGTTATGTGACTTCACTAGACAACAGTGATTGTACATGACAGATGACTTCATAAATGGGATATGTTTTATCAGGCTTTCTTAAAGTCAGCGACTGTTTAAGAGAGGAAAATTTGAACAAGGGGAAATGAGAGTTTCAGTCGAGGGGAAAGAGAACTGGGAGCAATTGTCAATTCAGACTTACTGCTAGGTTAGCTAATGCAGTGATCAGTTGCATAAGATTCCTTGGTCCGTTGAAATAGCAAATTTCTCCTCAGTTTGAAACCAAGGAGGGAAAAATAAAGGATGCTTGGATGGCAGCCCTGTCACATCTGGACGCTGTGGCGGCTGCGTGGAGAGTCCCGAAGCTGGTGCAACGTCTTGTTGATTGCTTCGAAACTCCACCTACCCAGGGCTTGACCTGAAATGGAAATAGTCTCGCCATTACACACTCTAGAGGAAATTGGGCTTTAAGAACAGAATAACTAAGATCTATTCTAGCAAAACTGTATCCATCTATATATATATATATATATATATATATATATATATATATATATATATATATATATATATATATATATATATATATATATATATATATATGAATTTTTGTCACATGCCGGTAACCTTGTGCTATTTACAAACATTAAGCTACAAATGTCATTTAATATCCAATTCGCTCTACTTCGGGAGTATCACAGAAGGGGAATTACAATTGATAAACGATTCAGTGCTTTGGAGACTCGAACGCCAGACAGTGCATGTCGACAACTTTCAGTCAACGTCGGCAACCATATATATATATATACATATATGTATATATATATACACTATATATATAATATATATATATATATATATATATATATATATATATATATATATATATTATATATATATATATATGTGTATGTATTTAGTTATATGTATGTGTGTGTACAGTAGTATAGCTGTGTGTACAGTACATGCATTCAATTTAATAATGTTAATTTATTTGTCCCTATATTCATTGGAAACATCTTCGAACAACAGATGGAAGCAATGCTCATATGTTCTCAGTATTCCCAGAATTATTTTTCCTCTTCTATTAAACTTTCGGAGCTTTGTTTTGGCGTCGGGTTCGTAAATTGATTTCCATTGTTGCGCAATAATTGGTTTTGTTGATACTGTTCCGATGCAGTCCCTATTTCTGAGGCGCTTTTACTGGGAATCTCTTTCGGGTATTTGTTTCTGTCATTATTAGAGTCTCTCTCTCTCTCTCTCTCTCTCTCTCTCTCTCTCTCTGTATAGCAGAATTTTTCCCATAACTTGAAAGAAGTATATATATTTTTATTTATCAAAGTTCTGTCTTTCATTAATAATATTTGATGCGTCGTATGGTTCAAATTCTTTCGAAGTAAAAAGATGTTAAATTGTTACCTCTCTCTCTCTCTCTCTCTCTCTCTCTCTCTCTCTCTCTCTCTCTCTCTCTCTCTCTCTCTCTCTCTGTATTGCTAGCTCCATATGAATAGGGTTCATCTTCTGAATAATATATATGTATAATATATATATATATATATATATATATATATATATATATATATATATATATGTGTGTGTGTGTGTGTGTGTGTGTGTATACACACATATATAAAATAGTCTACATAGTCAAGTGGTTAAAACACCCGTTTCACTTGCGAGAGACCCTGCACCCAGACCCCAGCTGAGTATCCTGCGAAATGGTATGGGCACGTTCCATTAATGCTCATTAACATTCAATTGAAACCAGTAGTGAATGCTTCCTAATGCTATAGTTAATCACCTGTAGTGGTTAGCAACAACAGGGAATAAGGGTATGGCTATACATATATTTATATATATGTGTGCTTGTGTGTGTGTGTGTGTGTATGTCTGTCTGTGTCCGCGCGCGAATAATGTGCGTAAAATTGAGAGTCATGATGGCACATCTGCTCGTAAGTTAATAGAGCTATTTTTTTTTATGTCTTATATACAAAAAAGTCACCCAATTTGGAAACTTTTGACATGTGTGCTGGGCATAACAGCGCTATGAATGAATCTAAGTTTATTGCGTCTGCGCATCATGCTTCTCCCAAGGTCTCTAGACAAAATCAGTTCCGCAACTATGTTTTGCTTTTGTTGTGGTCGGTAGAGTTCGACTTTCTTTGTTATTCGTGTACATTGGGTTATTCAAGGTCAGACATTTCAGTGTTTGTGAGTTTGTTTCCTCGGCGGTTTTAATTATTATTTGAAATTAGTCGTTCGTCTAAATTTAGGACTTGCAGTTATTTGCTCCCTATCTTTATTCATTGTCAGTACTTCTATATTTTTTCGGTTTTGTAGATATCTTTTTAGCAAGGTACATATTTAATTGTTGCGTTCCTCTACAGGTTTGTCTAGTACTTCAGTCTTTATATATTCAAGCCTGCTCCTTTTAATATCAAGATGGCATTTATTTATTTTTTTTTTTTTCTTGTCAACCCCCTTCCATCTTCTCTCCTTTGCACCCCTTCTCATCTCACTTCTCCCCCATGTTGCTCCCCCTCCTTCTCTTACATCGCATGTTCCTTTACTCTATTGGCACGATTAGTTTCATTGAGGATGCAGGAATGTCGTCCTTAGCGGGGCGGGGTATCCTACTAAGGACAGGGTGGGTGTTGACAAGCTCGACCCTCTTCCCCCTCCCCCCGTCTCTCTCTCTCTCTCTCTCTCTCTCTCTCTCTCTCTCTCTCTCTCTCTCCATTGAAAATTATAGTATACTTTACATTGTAGATTATTTCTCCATGGTATGCCTTTCTTAAGCTTCAGAGCATTTAGATATTTTTGTCATGAGTAAATTGTTTTTTCTCTCCAGATGGGTTGACATAAGAGAATATCCTCTGTAACTGTCACAGCTTAATTCGTCCTCCAGTACAGAGTCAGAGATGAATTTTCCTCTTAAAATTTTTGTTACTCCATTGTCACTTCATGCTCTTTTTTATTATTATTATTATTATTATTATTATTATTATTATTATTATTATTATTATTATTATGGATAATAATAATACGAATAAAAGACGAGTAACGGAAAACACTAAAGAACACATCAATACATCAGCTCGCTGCATAAGTCAAACTTGCATTCAGATAAGACCCGGATAGATATATCTTGCAGGCTGCTAATTTTCCCCTGGCCGTCAACAGACGCCTCTGAGCAGAGGATACATTCTTGACATACTGAATTAATTCAGTGTTTGTTTTGATTTAATTCGAGAACTCAGATGAATCTATCAGAGGATTGCCTTGTCGTGTTTGTTCAAGATTTTGTGTGTCTTAATTCATCTAGGATTTTTCAGAAGCTGAGCTTTCGTCAATCTGGGTCTTTTCAGCGATTGTGAATGTAGTAGAAAAATTTAGAGACTTCAATTTATATTAATTTATTCTAAATGTTTTAGTACAAGGATTCAGATACGTTCAGTTGATTTGAGAATTTTGACCTATGAGATTGTTTGTGTTGGGTGAATTCTAGATTATCGTTGACATTTTTAAGGATTTTCCAACTATCCTAGTATTGGTGTTCGCGTTATTCATGGAATTACCCTACTCCAGTTACATATTAAAATATTTCATAATATCAATGGAATTTATGCAAGATTTATTTCATAGTAGTTCAAGATTTTTCTGCATTGCGTAAAGGTCTGTTCGAAACATCTTTTTTAGTTAATCAGTGAAGTTCTAGGTTGTCTGCAGTGTAGAGACTCGTTGTTTAGTAAATATACACAATGAAGTTTAAATGCTGGTATTGAGGAAGAAGCTGTGTAGACTTGTTATTCTTTTCTTCAGGTAAACCTTGATTCGGCAGTTTTAGAGAGAAACTGTGGCAGTGATTGATGGTTTGATTTTCTCAGGGACCACCCCTTTTACAAGATAAGATTATTGATGACAAATATTTGTGCATGTGTGTGTGTGTGCGTGTTTGTTTTTGAAGAAAAAACTATAGACAGTGTTGGCAAGAAAATACTAACTATAAATTCTGTATTTGGTTGACTATCGTTAAGTTTGATCATATATTAATGTATAATGGTTTCATTATCCATTAATTTAAGATGAAAATACGCAAGAATGCAACGTTCTGGTATGTATTAGAGCAATATTCTTAATTTGGAGCTTTCATAGGTGTACAGAATAAATGATTAATATATCCTAAATGGCACAGTACAAGTTGAAATAAATTTGATGAATAAAACTTATTAACTGTGAATAAGTACCTAGCATCTAGAACATAATTCAGTGTAGTGCATCATTCACAGACTTAAATATAGAATGGAAGGTTGTCCATACCGTCATTTTAATAGGCATCAAACTTTACTTCAAGACAGTTCATGAAATTTTTATGTATCTTAATATGCAGTTACTGAGGTTAAATGTTTTGTGTTAAGTTAATGTAACTTTCATGTTTAATATGAATGTTAACAATAGGTTGGAAATTGAAAACATTAAAGAATATTTTCTTACTATGTTGCTGCAGCAGCATTACCTAATTTACCAGCTGTATGAAAGCCTGGTAGGAGAAACAAATAAGTAAATAAATTATCAGAAACAAATGAAGTGAATAAATAACAGTTTTTTTTAAATAACGAAAGAGAACAGAGGTCATTTAACCCGAATATGCATAGTCTCTAACACGCCAAAATGATATTACTTTACGTCCCCAAAAATACCTAAACTAACATATCTTACGCCATAGGAAAGTCCGTAGATGAAGCAAAATCTTATTCATCGTTGATTGCGATAAGTCATTTGACAACTTCCACAGGCAAATATTATGGAAATTTCCCTCCTCATGGATTTTATCACAAAAAAAGAGTAGATGGAGATGGAAGTGAAAGTTTAGATTGTGTTAATGGTAGAAACTTGACAGAATAGAATCTGCTGATGGTGTTGTTTTACGTTTTACAAAGTTTGGTTAATATAATGCTATGTATATCAAGGGGGATGGGACTCAAAACAAATCTAATAAAAAGGAGAGTAATGAGGTCGCAATATGCACAAAGGGAAGAAGTAACTTTAGGAAGAGTAAGGATTAATGAGATTGAATCTTCCCAACTTTTAGGAACAGTGATATCTAGGAAGGCTGAATAAGGTTTAGAAAGCAAATAGGCCGATATTACATGTGGAGGTAAGATTATACATTAGCGTGACCTGTATTGTTATATTATATGGACATGAATCGTGATATAATAAAGGAACTGAAATATTTTGACAATTTGAAAATAAAGGTTTAAGACGAATATTAGGAGTTGGATGGCAGATAGAGTTAGAAATGATACCATAGGTGAAATTACTTAAGTCCCATATGAAGATGAGATAACGATGAAAGGGAGATGGAGATGGCTTGGACATGTCAGTCACTCCACCCTCAGGGAGGATGATACACGATGGTGTCAGCTTGGCTCCTGTGGTCACTGGGAGAATTGGAAGACCCAGACCGCGGAGACGAGAGCTGCGGGACGACAGGAAAGACAAGAGTAGCTGATATTTACGTATATATGAGATGAGTTGCATGGTGTTGTAGGCAATGAATGAATCTGTCTGTCTATCTATCTATCTATCTATCTATCTATCTACACACACACACACATTCGCGCACACACTCCATACAGGTAAGGCCCGCACAAGAAAACGACAAAATCACCTCGCAGGTAACACTCCATTATGTTAGCCATATTTGTTAACGATAGGAACGCAAGACGTAGAATGTTTTTAGTGCAAAGCCTCCCCTTTTCCCCGTGAGATAAGGAAATCGCTGGGATGGGGATAAGAAAGTTCGTCTCGCAAGGAGGCCGAGTGTGGCGAGTCCGTTCTCTGGATGCAAATGTTGTGTCGCCTCCTTAAAAGACAATATGCTTTGTAACAGACTATTTTTAGAGTTTTTGCCGTCATGTCCGGGATCCCTGTTTGTTGCTAAGGGTAAGAAGACCGGTAGAAGAAGGGTGTGGTGTGGGTGGTGCGGGGTAGAAAAATACAATACAATAATGATGGTAATAACTGCTGAGACAGATTTTGATGGAGGTAATGATTTATGGTAATAATAATGATTATGTTAATGGTGTTAATTCTAGTAATAAAGGATGATATAGGGGATAATGTTAATGGTGTTAATTTTAGTAATAAGGATGATATAGGGGATTATGGTCTTAATAATGATAATATGATAATAATAACTTGATATCCAGAACCGATTGTGCAACGAAAATAAATTTTTGTCCTAGTCTTTTCGTTACTTCTCTGTTTGAAGTTTGTGTTTGAAAGTGATCAACTGATTTCCATTACAGCTATTCGAGATGGAATAGCGCCTGTTCTCCGATTGGGTTACTAATCGAGTTTTCTGTACAGCGCATAATCAAGTCCACCGAAAATAGATCTATCTTTCGGTGGTCTCTGTATAATGCTGTATGAGCCGCGGTCCATGAAACTTTAACCACGACCCGGTGGTAGCCTATCCTTTAGCGTTGCCAGAAGCACCATTATGGCTAACTTTAACCCTAAATAAAATAAAAACTACTGAGGCTAGAGGGCTGCAATATGATTTGTTTGATGATTGGAGGGTGGATAATCAGCATACCAATTTGCAGCCCTCTAGCCTCAGTGGTTTTTAAGATCTGAAGGCGGACAGAATAAAGTGCGGACGGACAGACAAAGCCGGCACAATAGTTTTCTTTTCAGAAAACTAATAAGTACCAATAAAGAGAAAAGAGTGGCATGGCAGGCCTAAAGGTTCAGGTGTTGAGAAACAGTTTGAGTTTGAGCTAATTTGGTTAAGAGTTCATTCAGGCTTGCTTCCTATACCTGTTATATATGGTTTGTTCATATTTGATATGATGCACGTTCAGTTGTAATTTGCTCTCCTTTTAGTGTTATGTTGTTTCTTATATTAACCCAGCGATTCCCAACCAGGGTTCCTCATGAAATAGTGAAATATGTTTGTATTACAAATGACGGTGATGAAATATGTTTGTATTACAAATGACGGTGATCTGAAGTTACATAGCTCGATTTATACTAAGAAATTTCTTAGCTATATATGTGTATATAAAATATGTATGTATGTATGTACACATGAATATATATATATATATATATATATATATATATATATATATATATATATATATATATATATATATACATATATATACTGTGTATTCTCGTATATATATGTATACGCATATGCGTGTGTGTACTGTAGATAAAGGTCCCCTGGACTCTGAAAAATGGTTTCAGGTGTTCCTTGAATGTATAAAGGTTGGGAATCACTGATTAACGTATCGGACATTCTAGTCTTTGGAAGCTTGCCAGGCAAATTCTGGTCTTTCAGATTGTTCTGTATTAAATGATAATAATAAATAGCATTACCTTCAGTAACATCAGGCCTAGTTTTTGAACGGAAATTATAAGTCACCACATTCTTATTCTCCCGTGAATATGTAAGTTGGTCCCTACAACACCAAGTGTTAAAAGTCTAACTACACTTGCGTCATGCCATCACGGACACAGGTGTAACCTTCATCTCATTCATCTGGGAATCTTGGCTAGGTTCGTTTGTATCGTCTGTAGTAGAATGTTTGTTCTTTACCTGGTGAAGATTGGCTGATTCTCTCTCTCTCTCTCTCTCTCTCTCTCTCTCTCTCTCTCTCTCTCTCTCTCTCTCTCTCTCTCTCTCGTTCAATGTTCAAGATGCTTTGGTACACAGTTGATTTTATTATTATTTTTGTTGTCACAAACTGAATACTTCTTTGAGGTGATACATACATACATACATACATACATACATACATACATACATACATACATACATACATACATATATATATATATATATATATATATATATATATATATATATGTATATATGTATGTATGTATGTATGTATGTATGTATGTACAATATATATAAATATATATGTGTGTGTGTATATATCCACGCGAAAGGTCACGTGTGTTTTAAATAAAAATATACATGTTATTTGTTGTTGCAGTCGATTATAGTTTTTACCCTCTCAGATTTCATTATGGAATTGGAAAGCTGTTACAGAGCTATGCAGAATTTTACGTTTTAGGAACATCTTTGTAAACATTAAGAACTGACAAATGCGTATTCTTGAGAAGGGTTAGGTAGTCATCGAAGTAAACTAATTAAAAATGGTTTGTCCTTGAAAATTGATAATCAGAGATTAAGTCTGTGGAAATCCGTTCAAAGTATTGTAAGTGAGGCCTCTTCTTTGACTGTCGTGTAAATAATACGCAGTTAACGGGATTAAAGGGACAGTACACAAGGAACGGGGAATTACGTAGCGCACTAAAAAAACTATTTCATATTGAACTGCTTTTCACTCTTTACACTGTAATGTTAGCATACTAAGAAGGAACAGGGTTTGTCATATTTATAGATCCTTCCAGGTAACTGAAAATTCTTAAATGTTGTTTATTATAAAGGATTTCAAGTGATCTAAAGGTAGCATCATTTCTATATGTCTGCATGCCCTCAAGACCGACAGTTGATGTGGAATTGCGTAAAACTATGTCAAGTATAGCGATTCATCTAAAATATATTTCTTGATGGAAATGTCAAGTGCGTTTCGGCAAAGGGTTCACTTTTATTACGCACCTGAGCTTAGTGATGGTGTTAGACGTCTGATAACGAATACCAGAGCGTAACCAGAGTGACACATGACGTCGTTCCTGTCCTGCGTGATGAGCCTTGAAAAGATTTTTATGGACTGATACTAAATTATGAACAGTTTTTATAGACTGATTCTAGATTAATTTTTGCTTGTTGAAGGGCCGCACAACCTTTACTTAGCACACTGTGGGCCCAGCTTTCGATTCTCCGACTAGCCAATGAAGAGTTAGAGGAATTTATTTCTGGTGATAGAAATTCATTTCGTCATAATGTAGTTCGGATTCTTCAATAAGCTGTAGGTCCCGTTGCCAGGTAACCAGTTGGTTCTTAGCCACGTAAAATAAATCTAATCCTTCGGGCCAGCCGTAGGAGAGCTGTTAATCAGCTCAGTGGTCTGGTTAAACTAAGATATACCTGTTTAACTTGAGGAAATACTTGGTCTATAGCACATACTCGAGAAAGCGGTTTTAAGTTAACCATGAAATTATAATTCTGTGTCATGACAACTATGAAATAAAATGCTCATATGCCCTAGTGGCAGTGTGAAGAAAAGAGAGAATATATCATATTTTATATTGCTGAGTTTCATATACCAGTGGTAAATGTACTACCAGAGTAATTTCCATACCTTACCAGTGGGAGTGAGACTTTACTTTGGAAAAGGAAACATTTTTCCCAACAGGACCTGTGTCCTTTCTCAAGTAATGCTTGACTCGTTCTTAAGCTACCTAATTGATTTAGGATTTAAGGGAATTTTTAAGGAAGTCCTTCTGCTAGTAGCATTCGTGAATGGGATACTTCATGGTTGTTTTCCGTTGTCACTGTATAGCACAAGATTTGTTGCTCTGGGAAACGTTTTTTAGCTGAACCTCGAAATCTGTGATTGTTTTAAACCATTTTTTCCCAATACCTTTAAACTTGATGGGATTAAATAATACCTCATGTAGGCTTCTTTGACATCAAAAGGTTAATTACCCAAGTTTTATATCCTTTGATCTCTTATGTACTGTTGCAAGTGATGACTCTACCGTTGCTCTGATTTTTATACTCAGGCCCCAGTACTTTTACTTCTCGCAGATTTTTTCGTGTACTTTTTCAGAGCCTATTGTAGTGTCATGCTTGAAAGGGTAATATTATTCCGTTTGCAGTAAAAAAAAATTTAGAAATGTGAAGTAGTTTATGAAAAATCCTTGATAAACCTATTACGAAAGTTTTTAACACGTAAAGTGGTGTATTTAATATGTTATTTAAACACTTTCTGTATTGCTGCACTGTATGTATTTAAATCTTGCACAGTATTCATAAATAATATGGAAGGATATTGGCTGTGTTCTTCAAGATATACTCTTATTTCAATATAAAAAAAATAGTTTCCCATTGATCACTTATGTGGCTGGTATTCAGATCTTCACATCATTGCTCTTTTGAGTTCATTTAAAGTCATTACATTGTTATCAGCAAACTGACACTTATTTCATATCAAGTCTTGCTGCTAAGCTCAACTACAGTGTCCTCTCTATCAGTTTTCACAAGTTAAATTATTTAAGGGTATGTTCTTGGAAATGGAGTAAAACGCCCACTAACCTTCTTCAGAGCTATACTTATGATGTTCTGTTTACCAACAGGGACATTCTGTGGGCAAATAATTTGAGCTCGGTTTATAATGTTCTTTTTGTAACTTTGCAAATTTGAAGAAATTATTTTGATTGTTTTATAACTTAAAGTTTTGATTTTGCATCTATATCCGATGCAAAAGGCTCCTGCAGTATTTGCCATACGTTCTTTTCCCATTTTCATAAGCCTTCTGCTTTAATTCCAGTGTATTTTGCCTGATTTAGTTCATCAAATTTTGTCATTTCCAATTCGTTCTCAACCTTCAAACGTTAGTATCTTCTCCCATTCTTTCTTTACTTTTTACCTCCCATTCCCAGGCTTTCATCACTCTAGTTCATATTTTCTTTCCTGCATCTCAGATTTCTGTTTTATTGCTGTCCCCTATTGTTAATGAACATTTGTTTCTTTGCTCTGAATTCTTCCGGGGGGGAGTATGTCTCAGATTTTGGTGCCGGGCTCTCCTGTATTTATCGTGCACTGTTGTTAATATTCGGTTGCATTTTCATGACTATTTATTCCCTTGGCTGTTTGCGAGTGTATTTGTTGATTTATTTCTGCTGTTTTACTTCTGTATTTAACTACCAGCTCTTCCATTGTATGGAGTTACAGCAGCATGTCTGCCTGTGTTTGCGGGCATGTTTGCCTGCCTTCATCGCTCGTTAGAAATAAGCGCATTAGAGTTCCAGTCATTTTTAAGCTGCTTGCCTGTTGTGTTGATAATGAATGAATAGTAAGCAACAAATATTTTGTTTGTCGAGGAGAAGCGGCATCGTGCATCAGTGTTGCCATACAGTTGCCAGCACTTACCACTGCTTCTATTCTGGCGTGCGTAAAGGGGATGGTTATGCTGTCCATTGAGAGAGCGACTTGGGCGGGGTGGTGTGGGCGTTTCTCATGTTTGTTGTATGGGGGAGTCTGACGAAAAGTGACGTTAATTTTTATGTTTTTTTATTTAACTATTTAGAGATGCACCTACTTTGAGAAAGATGTGTTTAATAAATAGTTAATTGTAATATAACAATAATTATTTAATATAGTTCAAACTTTGATGACTCTTTTGCTCTCCACCTTGATTATTCTTGGGCTTGTCGTTTTAAGAGAAGGTGACCATTCCTGGTTTTGTAGATGTTTATTCAGTATCATCTTTTGCATATTTATATTTATTGCAAATGGCATGAAGTTCGTTTCATGTATTTTATTTAGTTTTAGTTATTATTATTATAAAAGGTACGACTAATGAGAGAGAGAGGAGAGAGAGTTTGCAGTCGCATGCATAGATTTGCCATTTCACAGTGTTTTCGAGAACGTTAAGCACATACCAAATTCTTTAAAGACGAAGATAGATGATGACCTCGAGAGAGAAAGAGAGAGTTTTTGAAGAGGAAGACACAGCATCCATTACTTTGATTGCTTGCTACGTACCTGGCATAAGAATAGACAGCTTTGAATATCGATTCAAACGTATGATGTAAGACTTGCTACATAGCTGAGGGATGGAGAACCGTCATTTATTCTATTAATTGATAAATCAAGTAATGGAATAAGTGTTTTGAAACGGGCTTCTC
>NC_089769.1:14454583-14462083 GCF_040412425.1 Macrobrachium rosenbergii | reverse complement strand
GTTGATCATTTATAATCACCTGAGCATTGCGCTAATAATTGGGTCATGTGCATGTTTATTATTGCATCGCATTAACGAAGCGTTCAATCAGTTTTCGATATATTTCTCTATTAACTGGTTCGTTGCTTGATGTGTCTGTCCAAAAGTTGTGCTATTTAGATCCACTGAATATGTGTTCGTTTCGAAGCAGTGAATATGATCTTCATCTCCATTGTTTACTTTTATATTTTGCCAATTTGGGAAACTCTTTCTTCTTTGTGATAATCTGCAATAATAAGAGTAGATCGACGAACGATAAGAATGCGAACATTCAGAAAGTAAATGATGAACCGACTTAAATATCATTTGCGGTAACTCTGGCCTGCATTGATCACGTGATTATTTTTCTTCAGGAGCGCCAAGTGTTGTTGTGCTAGCAGCCGAAGTTCTTATTATGGCCTCTTAGATGTAAGCATCACTCAACTTTAATTAGCTAATTATAGGCGTGGAATTATTATTCCCCTGTACTGCACAGTCGTGCGTGGCTTTGAAATAGGTCTGATGGATTTTTGGACAAATGCGGTTGCTGTGTCGTGTAAATTAGAAGGATGCATTATATTGTTTTTTTATGTTGCTTTTGAAATGATTACTATTGTTTTAGTTTCTGTGTACATTTATAAAGCTAATATATATATATGTATGTGTATAGATACGTATATATATATATATATATATATATATATATATATATATACAGTATGTATATATATTTACATATATAGCTCGATGCAAAAACAAACATTAGTGTTATTAGCTTTTTCGACCTTTCCTCCCATCCACGAAAATCATGAAAGATTGATCAGTAATTTTTGTTATGACGTGAGAATTATTGTCATGATAACGTAAAGAGCTGAAGCAGTGTACAGTAGTGTTATCTTACGACGACCTAAACACAAGCTGTTGTTATTGGCGATCACGGTCAGCTTTTAGGCTTACGCAGCTGTTATCTGATTCTCCTTGACAGGAATTAATCTTCAATCACAGACACTGATTACAGGTCGGTTTCTTTATCACGTGTTAGACAGATGGCGAGTCTCGTAATTTTGTACAAAGTATAAATCAAACGGTACAGGATCCAGTAGGTTTTGGTGTTAGACTGATGGTGAGTCTCGTAATTTTGTACAAAAGTATAAATCAAACGGTACAGGATCCAGTAGGTTTTGGTGAGGAAGCTTTTTCACTTGAATTCTTTTTATAGTTGTCATAAAATTAAGGATAATACTAAAGAAAATATTTCACCTGTTTGTACTTCATTAGCAAGATAGTTTATAGCTATGAATCGATATAAAAACTATAGTAGGTTTAAACTCAGATTGAAAACATGATTAGTTAATTGATGACTTAATCAACAAATTTCTTGCGTGCGGAATTATTTCAGTGAAATGCAGAAATTTGCTCTTATAAATTATTGGAGATAAAATTTTCAGTTTTAATTTTGAATGAAAATGAATGTTGCCCTCGGTATGGATTCACTATAGCTATTGATATTTTCCTGGTTACTGCTGATTTTATTTTTCCATAATGATTTTCAAGGAATATATGCCAAGTGTTTTTATGATATGCCCAACTGTTATGTAATACTTTTTCTGAAAAAAGAAAGTGACAATTATTGCATAGCTTGTAATTTTTTTTCCAGGCCGGTGTAACATAATTTGATAGAACTTTCTTGACATTAAAAATGCTTTTATGAGAAGTAGCTGAACTAGTAAATAGTAAATATAGTTGCCCGTCTAGTAAGTATTAAAGAGAGAGAGAGAGAGAGAGAGAGAGAGAGAGCGTATTTAGCCTTGTAGTTTTAACTTAATATAGAGGTAAAGTACATGAGACGAAGCACCAAGCATTTCTTGTGATCTCTCGCAGCAATGTCTGATAAGAAAATGGACTGGTTACTGCTTAGGCTCGCGATCCGGTGTATTGCTTGCAAGAAATTGTATTAACCTTGGCCATGCTGCAGAAAAACAGTATCCTCACACTTGCCTTTCAGCAGTGTCAGTAGAGCAATGCCTGACCAAAGTGGAACTCCTTATTCGGACAGTAAGGGCTAGCAGCTCTCGTCCAGTTTTCGAGATGTAAGGAAATTACCTTTGATAGTTAGAGTTAACGGGCTTATATTTGAGTGTCGTAATTAACGTAATATACAAATAGCTTAGAGAATGGGCGTTGTTCGTAAGGTTCAGTTTTTTTTTTTTTTTTTAGGGACAGATGTAATAAAACAGGTAAAGGGCGTTTCCCCTAGTAGGAATGATTCCACAGCGATGTATATCGATAGGTTCGAAATCCTTAAAAGTCAATTCGAATGTTTTGCCTTGTACGGGTAGTTTAGATCTCTGTAAATTGCAAATAGGCTATTCATCCGGCTCGACTGTTTTAGTCGTTTTTTGGTAACCTTACAAGCTTGATCATTCATTTTAGTTTTCTGTAAAAGAAAGCTATTGTTATGGCTTTGTCTGTCCGTCCGCACTTTTACTGTCCTCCCTCAGATCTTAAAAATTACTGAGGCTACAGGGCTGCAAATTGTTATGTTGATCATCCACCTTCCATTCATCAAATACCAGATTGCAGCCCTCCAGCCTCAGTAATTTTTATTTTATTTAAGGTTAAAGTTAGCCGTAATCGTGCCTCTGGCAACGATATAGGACAGTTCACCACAAGGGCCGTGGTTAAAGCTTCATGGACCACGAATCATACAGCATTATACCGAGACCATCGAAAGATAGATCTGTTTTCGGTGGCCTTGGTTATACGCTGTACAGAAAACTCGATTGCGCCGAAGAAACTTAGCGGATTTTTTACTTGTTTTATACTGTTGATAAAATTTCCATTTTAAGCCTTACAAACAAATATCGAGAAGGAGAAGCTATACGCGGTATTAATGCCCCAGTATCATTATTCTTCAGAGCAGGATTTATATTATTTGTAAGTTTTTTAAAAGATCTTAGAATATAAGAAGCTTGATATGCTCTGTGCGAGAATGATGTTATATTCAGCTGTAATATGATAATTACAGCAAATGTGATGGGACAGCGATAATTTTAGTTGTACAGGTGGGAATCTCTGAAATTTGAACATGAATCTTAGCTACACCCTTTGGAATCTCGACCAGTTGTAGAAGTTCAGTTTTAATGGGTGAATTTCACCTGTAATTGGAGAGTTATTAACTGAAATTGTCGCAAATTCACATAAATTGTCTATATTGTCAGGCATCAGTGTGCAGATTCCTTTGTATATATTGGCTACAATTTCACTTAACAATACCTCTTCATGAATTCAGACGGTAATGTGGATAGTCTGCTTAGTATTTGTCGGAATTTCAGGCGTACTATGTAGTTTCCGACGCAAATGTGGGGAACCTGGTCTATATATTTTGCGGGAATTTCAGTTATAGGAGTTGGATATGTGGCTATACGTGCGTAAAATTAACTGCTGTGACATTCTCGGCCTTTATGAGGTAAATCGCAGTTATAACAGTAAAAATATATGACGTTTAACGTGTATTACTCCCGTAATAGTGTAATTTTTATTTTCTCACTGTCCTACGAATTAATCAACTAATTTTGTGTTGTATGAAATTGTGTTGCTAAATTTACATTGTTTTACATAGAAGTACAGTCATTCCTTCATTTCCATACCCACAGTTAGATAACATTATGTATTCAGACTATGAAATCCACGGTCACATTCACCAGAAACATGCAAACACAGCTGCCATGCAATTAACCTTTATCCTGTAGATTTCGTAGTCTTTGGATACTCCCTTTTAGGGGCCTGCAAATCCAAAGTTGGAAATGTAAAGAAGAATGAAAAACTTTGACAGTACCAGTGCACTGATGTATTTTTCAACGTATATACATTTTCATTTTACTTTAAAAGATCTTCATCACCTGCGGAGGCTATTTATTCACAACAAATCACAAAAAGATATTTCAAAGGAGGAGTGATGTATTTCTTTGAAATTTTATGGAGATGTGGGCTGAGGGAAAATTGTAAAATTTAACGATGAATGTCGATTTATATAATTTTTTGATTGTTTGTTTACGAGCTATGCGCTCTGTCTGCTCCGTATAATTTTGACTCTTTAAGGTTTCTTCATTCTGGAGGTATTTTGTTATGATTTCTTCCTATTCTTCCTTGTCTTGAAATGATGAAAATATTTTAGGCCCTCCATTTTGTCTGTGTCGATCTTCAAAAACAAACAGATTGAGGATGTAAGAGAGAAGCCTCTCAGCAAAAACATGTATTTGAAACATTGAAGGAAATTATATGAGGCAAAACCGGTTGTAAGGAAACTTTTAAGGAAGAACATATTTTGGAAGTTGTTTTGGGGGCTGGGGGCGGTGAACCGCGTTAAATCAAATCAGGGGGGATTCAGAGTTGTTCCATAAAGGACAACGTCGGAAACGGATTAAGTGAGGATAGAATATCGAAAGTTTTCCAAGGTGGTAGAAATTTTGGAAGGATGCTCTGGACAGAGCACATTTTATTCTATATTATTAAATGTAGGGTACAGTGTGTGTGTGTGTGTGTTGTGGGGGTGATGGGGGGATTGTTGAAAGCAATAAAAAGCGCGTGGAATGAAAACATGATGAACTGGTAAATTATTCAAATCAGAACAGATTTATGAAGTTGGTCTGACTAAGAAGTAATGTGTAAAGAGAGAATTGTTTACGGTAGGAAAGAATTCAGAAAATTGTTTAAAGCATGAACCGCTGTTTAAGACGGGACAGTTCTTAAGTATGCCCTTTACAGCTTGCTCAGTTCTCTTATCCTCTTCCTTCCCCCTTGCACTGTTGGCATTTCGATGTCCTCCTTTGGGGGATTGCTGTCTCTTTTCGTCCGTCGTAAAGAGTCTGGTGTCCTTAGTGATGTGGGTTTTACCATCTGCTTGTGTTTCTTCGGGGCCCTTCGTTTCCGCTCAAGTATTTTTTATTGCACTCTCTTGATGCTCAAGTGAGCTTGAAAGAAATAGAAAGCAGGGTGCATAGATGCTGATTCTTTCTCTCTCTCTCTCTCTCTCTCTCTCTCTCTCTCTCTCTCTCTCTCTCTCTCTCTCGCAAAAATTTCTTTGGCTTGACATGAATGTTATATATACATTATATATAAATTATATAAATATATATAAATATATATATATATATATATATATGCATGTATGTGTATATATATTTTATAAATGTATATATATAATGTGTCTAAGATATTTTGCTGTGGAACAGTTTTGAATAAAATTTCAGCTAAAAAGTTTTGAGTATTCAGTCGTTTCCTTAGATTTATCATAGTATTATCCCACGTTTAGTTGAATTTTCATTTTTGTTTTGTTTATATTCATTTCTTTTACTGATAATTGATAAATGTAAAATCCATCAGATATAGACATACTAAAGTATCATTAATTGACTGAATACTTTTCGTCTTAAAATAACATGCTTATTTAAGTAGGCATTTTCGTTTGTTAGATAAGAACGTTATAACAGATATCGATGGGTGGGAATGCTGATTAGCCATTTTTGTCGTTTAGGAGTTAAAATAAGTGTTTTTTTATAAGTACGAGTTTTTATAAAATCTAGTATCTACAGCGTATTAATTTTATGCATCAGCTAGACACAATGTTTTTATGCAGAGAAAGGATCATATTATCGAAAGGCCTTTTGAGAATTTGACTAGGCTGTTTTCAGAAATTTGCATCTAAAAGCTAAGTATTTCATTTATTTCACAATGATCAAAAGTATCCTTATGTAAAATTTTCTCCCTAAGGTAGTGTCCCTTGGAGCGTCCTTGGAACCTTGTGTAGAAAGCGTAGGTATATACGTTGTTCCGACGCATGTTTATAGTCTGTAAGAGTAGGGCGAGATAGGCTATCAGATCCCCAATTTACAAGTATAATGTGTTTTTATCTGTCTTCTTTATGTTTTTTATCATTGTTTTGGATGGAGTGTGTACGTGTGTGTGTGTCTGTGTCTGTGTATGTCTGTATGTACTGTACGAATCATTATTCTTGCCAACTTGAATGCATTTCAACTCAAGCGTAAGGTCGCTGCTGCGTGTTCGTTCTGTTGACGTTAGTTTGTCCATTGCGCTCGAGAACTTGTCTCTTTCTGGTCGGACACGTCGGAATTTTATTTCGCTCACACTTCCTAGATGGTGCTTAACTCGAGGTACAACTGGTTTGATAAGGTTCGTAATTCATTCACTTAATAATGTGTAAAAATGTCTTGAATCTCTCTCTCTCTCTCTATATATATATATATATATATATATATATATATATATATATATATATATATATATATATATATATATATATATATATATATATATCTTTTTATAGCCTCTTCCATCTTAGATTGAAAAGTTATTTCTTGTAGCAATACACGCTCTCTTACACATAATATACAGTATGTGTATATATATATATATATATATATATATATATATATATATATATATATATACATATATATATATGCATGTGCGTCTGTGACTTGTTTTTGCTAGCAAAAAAATTGTCCTTTATGCTTATTGTCTGTCTTGGCAAGTTGCTTGATTTTCAGAGAGCGGCAGAAACGAAAAAGAACATCATCACCCTGTTGGATGTATAACTATGGTGTATGGTTCACGTATTATCAGAAGTAAGCCACAGAGATTATTAGGGCTACGGATCATACATTAAGCACTGCCATCCTTTGATTTCCTGGAAGCCGCTGTTATTCATTCGTTGTCCTTGCTGTTAAAGAGTGCGTCGCAGGACTGCCAAATACAAACACACGACGGGTATAATCTGTATGGGTGTACGCCCGTATTTACGAGTGCTGAATCATACTTAGGTCGAAAGGAGAGAGAAGAATTGTTAAAAAAAAGTAGACCTAGCGCACATGTGCTGGGGTATATGTACATGTGCACACAGTCATTATAAGAAACTGAGTCCCAAACAAATAGAATGATTATCATATGTATGCCCACACAATAATAACATAATTCGGTGCTCATAACAGCATTCCAAGGTAATGAATTTTATTCTTGGCAATTTCTTTGTTTTTTTTTGTAAGCCATCTATACCTGTTTGTTACGTTTTAGGCTTAAGAAAATTGGAGTGTTTTGAAAAGAAATAAGATGGGGTATTTTAGGTGAATTTTCTCGTTGAAGGAAAACAGTGTTTGTGTTCATGGCTGGATTGTTAATTATGCGATTTTTTTCAGTTGAAGGATTTGACATTTAACTCTCAACTCGTCAACAGATGGCTGCCTTCCGATGTTGCGACGCCTTGTTAACTCCCAGTCAGTCAGTCAGTAACTGTCTCGTTTACTATCTTAGGACCCATAAAACAGCGATAACTGGATCAGACGGTGGTGGTGTTTTAGCGCTGTGTGTAATGTCTTTCATATGAAGCGGGTTAGCTTACATTATTTTTGTCAGAGCACGTGGCCAAGTACTGTTATGAAAGTGAGAAAAAAAAGAGAGCAAGGA
>NC_089769.1:14409583-14449583 GCF_040412425.1 Macrobrachium rosenbergii | reverse complement strand
CTCTACTGCCTCGTTTGTGGCTTTTTAAGTCTGCGTCGTGTTTAGAAAGTGGGCCCCTTGGACGTGAACACAAGAAGAAATGAACACGTTGAGTTTTCTTCTTGTTTTGTTTTGTTTTTACTTCAGTTTAAACTAGACGTAGTTGGAATATGTGATTTTTATTTTTTTGCAAAGATAATATTGGTAAATTTAGCTTTTTAAGATTTTCAGGTTTTTTATTATGCAGATTCTACGATAAAAGTATAAGACTGTGATATTCATGTGTTCTGTAATTATACATGAAGTTATTTACTTCATCTAATTGTCTTTTATGTACAAAAAAAAAAAAAAGCATTCCGTTACAGGTACATCTTCTTTTGGGGATGATGGAATGTACATTATGCAGCCTTTCTTTTAGAGCAGTAAATTTGCTTTTCCAATAAAAAAAAATAAAATAACGAATAGGGCTTCATACAAAATCATGCAGTGTAAGACATCCCAAAACGTTTTGTAAAAGTATATCACCTTTATTTAATAACTAAGCGTCAGGCCCCTCAATGAACCTCATACCCTCGCAATGATGAGGTTCGTTGGCAGTAGTTTCCCTAGAGGTTGCTCGGTAGAGCTGCATCCATCTTTAAGTGAGTGGTTAGAGATTTGTCTTTAATCTGCTGTTGAGGACATATATATATATATATATATATATATATATATATATATATATATATATATATATATATATATATATATGTATGTATGTATGTATGTATGTATGTATAACTGAATCACGAAAATATGGAACGTGAGGAATATATAAATAAAGGCAATGCCGCGAAGAAAAGTGAAACGACGGAGTAGTGCTAGGCCTTTCGACTTACTGTCCTTTATTCGAAAGGCCTAGCACCACTCCGTTGTTTCACTTTCCTTCGTGGCATTGCCTTTATTTGTGTATGTATGTATATGCAGACTGATAAATTTGAAGGCAAAGTACATCCAAAGCATATTTTCAACTTTATTTTTGACGTTTCGGTACAAATCTGGCACCACTTTCGACAAATCAGCTGAAATGAGCAAATGATGTGGATATGGTAAAAGTATATATACAATATTGCAATTGCAAAATACAATAAAGGTCTGAAAATTAAAAAAAAAAAAATTTTTAACCTAGGACATGGTGATATAAAACATATTTACATTATGTACAAAGGAAATGAACTGTCATCAAGGTTTAAAGCTGGCATATTTAATCTAACCAATATAGATTCTAAAATGCATATGTATATATATAATATATATATATTTTTATATATATATATATATATATATATATATATATATATATATATATATATATATATATATATATATATATATATATATATATATATGATATAACTTTATATATTTATATATATATATATGTATATATATATTTTTATATATATATCCTTGATTCTATAACTTTATATATTTATATATGTATGTATATATATAATACATATTTTTTATATATGTATATCCTTGATTTTTTAAATTTATATATATATATATATATATATATATATATATATATATATATATATATATATATATATATATATGTGTGTGTGTGTGTGTGTGTGTGTGTGTATTTTCATTCTTTACATAAACAGCAGACATAGAGATGTATCCTTAAAGGCGTATAGAAAATGGGAAACGTAGCCCGAAACGAATGTTGATAGGAAGCGGTATCTTCAAAAGAGAGAATGAGAGAAGATGGCTAACGCGACAAATGAAAGAAAGACATTGCTCACGATAAATAATGTAAGAGAGACATTACCCCAAGTGAATATTGAAAGCGAAACGATACCCCAAATGAATAGTGACCGGGAAACACTGCCTCAAATGAATAGTGAAAGAGAGGCGTCAGCGATAGACCCTCATACTCGTAATGAAAATGGAGATGTATCCTTAAACGAGCAGAGAGAGTGAGCCATCGCTTGTAGAAGGGAGAGTCTCTCTCTCTCTCTCTCTCTCTCTCTCTCTCTCTCTCTCTCTCTCTCTCTCTCTCTCTCTACCTATCCACTGACCTTTCGGAGAACACCGTAACCTCTTCTTCACCTGCTAACCGAGTTGTGGGTTAGGAGGAGAAGCGTTATGTATGCCGACGATGCTCGTGGTCGCCGGGGCTACCAGTCACCCACTCACTCAGACAGTGATTTTTTTGCTCTTTCTTTCTTTAATTATTTGAATTTAAGCGGATGTCATTTTTCGTACTGGGTATATGATAAGTTTTGGTTTGTTTTCGGCTGATATGTTGTTTGTGAGTTTTGAAGAATATTATTATTATTATTATTATTATTATTATTATTATTATTATTATTATTATTATTATTATTATTATTATTATTCGAAGGGAGAAGACCCTCTTTGAGGCAAGTTTTGTTAAATAAAATGGCTGCATTTTGCGAATTGATTTTATACTGAGTTTTCTCAATTCTTTTAATAATTCGCTTTTCCATTATTAGAAGAATTGAGAACACACAGTATAAAATCAATTCGCAAAATGCAACCATTATTATTATTATTATTATTATTATTATTATTATTATTATTATTATTATTATTATTCAGATGATGAACCCTATTCATATGGAACAAGCCCTCAGGGGCCAGTGACTTGAAATTCAAGCTTCCGAAGAATATGGTGTTCATCAGAAAGCAGTAATAGAAGGTAACTGGAAATACAGAAAGAAGAGACTTATTTTTTTAATTTTTTAATGGGGAATTTTTACGCAAGTATTATGGACTGTCTTTTGTTTGTGTTGATAAAATTTTTGTCTTGTTTTTGTGAGTTTCAACAGGAAATCGAATAGACTGGTTTACAGATGGCATGAATAAATTCCCCTCCCCATTCCTCTCTCTCTCTCTCTCTCTCTCTCTCATACTCAGAAGAGGGTGTTGAATTCTTCATCATCTCGACATTCTCTCTCTCTCTCTCTCTCTCTCTCTCTCTCTCTCTCTCATACTCAGAAGAGAGTGTTGAATCCTTCATCATCGCTCGACATTCTCTCTCTCTCTCTCTCTCTCTCTCATACTCAGAAGAGGGTGTTGAATCCTTCATCATCGCTCGACTCTCTCTCTCTCTCTCTCTCTCTCTCTCTCTCTCTCTCTCAGTGATTTTGACATTTACGAATCAGCGATAATAATTCTTCTCTTTTGTGGCTAATTGTGGACTCATTCGTTTCCTGCTCAACTTGAAGCATTGACCTTTTAAAAGCCCAGAGGATGGGCGTCGACCGCAGTTAGCGCTTTCAGCAGAGGAAATAAGATGTTATTTTATACGCGATTATTTCTCCGCGCAAGAAGCTGCTTTTGTGTTTGATCACTCGGTGTTGTAAGACTTTTCCAGGCTGTTACGCAAACTCCAGGTCTTGACTTGATCACCCACCACACCATGGGTTCCTGGGCCTTATTGTGGTCCATTGCCCTTAACAACTGACAACTCCATAGCTGTTGGTTTGAGCCATGTCAGTCCACCCTTCTCAATTTTTTATTTTTTTCATTGCTTTCTAAAATATCGATATATGCATTTATGTTCTTTTTTAAGAAAATCCGTTGAAGTACCGTAAGTGAATTAGCGCTCAGTCCTAATTGTGTTAAAAAATGTAGTTGAACACATTTTTAAATATATTAATTAATATTCTGCATCCCTCTGCAAAGTTTCTTACTAAGTTCAAGTATTTTTTCACTGCTTTCTAAAATATTGATACATGCAGTTGTGTTCTTTTGTAAGAAAATCGTTTGAAGTACCTAAGTGAATTATCGCTCAGTCCTAATTGCGTTAAAAAATGTGGTTGAACACATTTTTAATTATATTAATATTCTGCATCCCCTGCAAAGTTTCTTACTAGATTCAAATAGTT
The DNA here is from genome assembly GCF_040412425.1 of Macrobrachium rosenbergii. NCBI lineage: Eukaryota > Metazoa > Arthropoda > Malacostraca > Decapoda > Palaemonidae > Macrobrachium > Macrobrachium rosenbergii. Next base: position 14,445,699 of record NC_089769.1, on the reverse strand, counting down.
CTGGAAGGGGATTAGCAGCAGAATGCTGTTAAGGTAACTCACGCGTTAATCGGACTCTTTGGCAAGAGAATGTGTAGTTGCCCTGTGAGTTGTCTGAAATTTCTTTGGAATATTTTGCAATTTTATTTAGTGTTGAACTTTCCACGAAAATACTATTTTTATATACTATTTCATGCCTTAAGTAATCCTTTTTGAATCCCGATGTTTCCCGTCGATAGGTGACGTGCTTGTCCCTTCCTCAGGTATTATTTCGGCCAGTGTTCCTGGAGGTAGACGAAAGAGTTTCCTCACTTCCTAAGAAAATATAAAGGATTAGGTAGGCCACCACGTCCTTATGCTTAGAGGAAATAAGGCAATCTACGGTTATCCTCATCCATCAAAGACTATGTTTATCCAGTTACCAAACTTTGAAATTCAACATAAACTTGCTTTGTTCCCTCGATGGCAAGATTAAGATAAATGATGACGAAGCTCTCGTGAATAGGATTAGCAAGTGGTGTAGTCGACTAGTATGAGGATTAACTCGAGTCATTCTAAGACCTGATGCATGAACTCGATGATTTACGATGCACTTGGGTGATCGGCCGATCATGTGTATACTGACATGCTACATACTCCGCGATTCTTTGTGTGTTGGTAATATTATATAAAAATGATGATTCTGAGCAAGGTCACGGCAATGAAAATTTTATTTAATCTCTTGTCCTTGACTTTGAGAACCTGAAAAGACTTCAGTTCCACATGACCCAAGTAGTGTACACGGTAATTTAGCATCGAATCTCTATCAGGTTGTAATAATAGCAGTTTATGTTAATATTTTATCTTTTATTAAAGGAAATAACTGTTGTGTCGGCCTATTCAAGTATTTCTGTATCTCTGTCACCCAACTATCTATGTATGTATGAATCTGTCTATATATATATATATATATATATATATATATATATATATATATATATATATATATATGTGTGTGTGTGTGTGTGTGTGTGTGTGTGTGTGTGTGTGTGTGTGTGTCTCTCGCTCCATCTGCAGATACCTTTCTCTCTCTCTCTCTCTTCTTCTTCTTCTTCTTCTTCTTTTTCTTCTTCAGTGTCACGTAGTGTCGGCATCACTGGTTAAAGTTTCGTCAAGGAAATTGCAGTTGTAAATGGTACTCGGTTTACATCGTCAGAGTTTTTATGATTTTTTTTATTTGTGCGTGTGTGTGTGTGTGTCCAGGGTAGGTATTCAGACCGTTAAAGTACAGGATGTGTACTTTTTACTCTGATCAACGGAAATGTCTTTTGGTGACCCCTTTTTTGCTATTTGAGATGAACAAAGTAGGAAAACTGTCACCATTCCGGTAACCATTCCGGTAGGCAGAATAACTATATTTCTCTGATTCCGTTGAACAAATTCGTTTAAACATCGGAAGGTTTTCAAAAATGTCTCTCGATTTGTATTTTAAATCATGTAGCCATGTGCCTTATCTCAGTCTTAATGGCATTTATAAATAACTACAATTCATATATAATGGATGGTTCTTAATTCATAATTGTTAACTAACTCTTTACCAATAAAAAAGGGTGATCGCCAGTCCAATGGCTTATCAACGATCCTGGGTAAACCACTTAACCATCGCCAAAAAATTCGACCGGTGGAGGTTCCGGGGATATATCCTAGAGTGCAGCAGCCTTTCCTGATGTGGGACTATCCCCAACCCCTCCCCAGCAGCCTTCCTTGATGTGGGACTATCCCCAGCCCCTCCCCCGCAGCCATTCTTGATCTGAGACTATCCCCAGCCCCTCCCCAGCAGCCTTTCCTGATGTGGGACTATCCCCAGCCTTTCCTGAAGTGGACTATCCCCAGCCTTTCCTGATGTGGGACTATCCCCAGCCTTTCCTGATGTGGGATTATCCCCAGCCCCTCCCAGCAGCCTTTCCTGATGTGGGACTATCCCCAGCAGCCATTCCTGATGTGGGACTATCCCCAGCCCCTCCCCAGCAGCCTTCCTGATGTGGGGCTATCCCCAGTCCTTCCCCAGCAGCCATTCCTGATGTGGGACTATCCCCAGTCCCTCCCCAGCAGCCTTTCCTGATGTGGGACTGTTCCCAGCCCCTCCCCAGCAGCCCTTGTGGGGCTATCCCCAGCAGCCATTCCTGATGTGGGACTATCCCCAGCCCCTCCCCAGCAGCCTTTCCTGATGTGGGACTATCCCCAGTCCTTCCCCAGCTGCCATTCCTGATGTGGGACTATCCCCAGTCCCTCCCCAGCAGCCTTTCCAGATGTGGGACTGCCCCCATCCCCTCCCCCACTTCACCACTCCCCCTTTTCCAGTCGTGATATATGAATACCTATATTTGTGGCTGTGTTCGGACGTAGTCTGTTTGATAAAACTGCGAAAAATTCGTTTTTGATTTTGCATGAATTGCTTTAGTTATCTGCTGAATGGCGCATTTCTCTGTGGATAATCACATATTTTTATGCGAGTTGCTGCATTTTTTTATACTAATTCCTCGATTTATTTATGAATTGATAAAGTCCGTGTATATGTTATCTGTACATGCGTGGTCTTATTTTTTTTACTTGAATATCCTTGTCCGGATCGTCACATGTATGTATGTATGAATTTCCTTAATTCTTGGACAAATTTCCCTTTAATTACATGTATGTATGTATGAGTTTCCTTAATTCTTCGACAAATTTTCTTTCTAATACATGTATGTATGTGTATGTGAATTTCCGTAATTCTTGGGCAAATTTTCTTTCTGTTACATGTATGTATGTATGTATGTATGTATGTATGAATTTCCTTAATTCTTGGACAAATTTCCCTTCAATTACATGTATATATGTATGTATGAATTTCCTTAATTCTTAGACAAACTTTCCTTCTTTTGCAGTGAGCTGATGTCTTGTAAGCTATGAATGTCTACATGCCTCCTATGTTTCATTAAAAATGATCTAACTCTTGTATGTAGTGTTTTCTTTAAATAATGAAATACCATATTGATTTGAACCTTCGTGTATTAATTTTTGTATATATCAGTATCAAAACTCTCTGGGTTATGTCCTGTATCCTATTCAACATAACTCATCCAAAGAGACCATATTTTGCCACATAGATTAATATATAAGATACAGCGAGCGTGTCTGCCCCAGTTTTCTCTTTATGTTTAATTTTTCTCTTTCTCCATTAGCCTCCTCTCACACTGCACTGAGAGGCAAGTGGGTTTGTCCCACTTAGCCCAGGCTTAAAGGAGATGAGGACAACACTTGCGTGCATTGCGTCATGCTGACTGACTGTCAATGATGGTGATAGATTGATCGATTTGTCTCGCCGAAATGGACACTCCGCACATGCACTTGATTCATTCTGGTGTAGGTGGGTGGGGTTCGTGAGGGGATGGTAACTAGTCTCTCTCTCTCTCTCTCTCTCTCTCTCTCTCTCTCTCTCTCATATTAGTGGTACTGACTTTGCATTTGGTAATAGCTAAAGTTTTGAGGTATCTTGTCCTCCTTTTATTCAGAGTACTCTCTCTCTCTCTCTCTCTCTCTCTCTCTCTCTCTCTCTCTCTCTCTCTCTCTCTCTCTCATATATTAGTGGTTCTGGCCATGGATTTGGTATTAGTTAAAGTTTTGAGGTACCTTGTTCCCCTGGTTTTGAGCTCTCTCTCTCTCTCTCTCTCTCTCTCTCTCTCTCTCTCTCTCTCTCTCTCTCTCTCTCTCTCTCATATTAGCGGTTCTGGCCATGGATTTGGTAGTAGCTAATGTGTGAAGTAGCTTGTTCTCTTTATATTCAAATTATTACTCTCTCTCTCTCTCTCTCTCTCTCTCTCTCTCTCTCTCTAAAAGAAATCATTCTCATGGTTTTCTGTCTTACCCATACAAACACATACAAATTTATCATATTTTGTCCTTATTCCTACTTATTTAGCATCGGAAAGGTAAAGTTGAAAAAGGAAGCTCTCTCATTCCTTCTTCCTTCTTCCTTGTTTAGGATTAGACGAGTGGCCCTTTTCTCTTGTATATCAAGTCGATCAGGGGAGTCTCTCGAAACCTTAAGCGAGAGGCTCGAGTGTTTGCACTATGCTTGACCCTTCCTGCTCTCTCTCTCTCTCTCTCTCTCTCTCTCTCTCTCTCTTCCCGTTTTTTTTCCAGTCTCATGGGGTTTCCCTCTTCGCCGCCTCTGCCCTCGTCATCTGCTGATGCTGTTACGGCCCCTGTTACTGAAGGGCAGGAAGGGCTCTTACGTCAGCTGCCCTTAGTTTTCCCCTGCTACTGTTGTTTTCCATAACTGTTACTTAAGGGAAGTTGGCGCGGTCAATTCGTCTCTCTGTTGTTGCTACCACTGTTACTTGGTGTAACTAAGGAAGCGTAATTCGCCCGTCTTTCTTCCTCTCTCGCTGTTACTTTTCTTGGCGTTACGCCGTTGAAACTGAAATTAGGACTTTGGTATCAGCTACCCGTAATTCATTCCTTTCTTATGATTCCATTTATCGAAAGAAAAATGGCCTCTTCTACTCGTATTGCAGCTGCTTATAATTCAGAACAGAGCTTATGCTTGTATCGGTTGTGCGATTTGCACACGAATTTTTGTGAGATTAGCATATCATCAAATCATGAATATTGTTTTATAGCATCATCATTAAAAAAAAAATTGAAATATTTTAGGAAAATGAGCTTATTCAATGGATATTGTTTTATTTATAGTAGCACATTTTATTGAATGCTTTCGAGGTTACGGAAATGGTTTTGACACTGAAATATCAGGTTTGTGTAATTGGAATAATGTAATAAGTGTAATATGGCTGTATGCCAAAAATAACCATTATTCATTGAGTGGCTAGTATGGTTGCATATGGTCTCAAGTCAGTCATTTACTGGATATGCATTTTCAGATGAATGCGAATGAAAGTCGAATTTTCATGCTACAGAAACCAAAATGGGTAGAAATGAGAATGTGAGGTAACAGAAAGGTATAAGCAATTACCTGAGAGAGCACTGAAATTATTTCATTCTAATTATATATAGTAACATTAGAATGGAAGGACGATAAATCTTTTGTATTTTTTCCTTACCTTTAATGTCCATTGTACAGCAAAATCTTGATAGCGGGAGCTTACGAGGCTTCCCAAAGCTCTAAGTGGAAATTCTGATATAACTGAGTTAAGAACAGTATATCTGTACCACTCCTGATGAATTTCACCGTTATTACATCTTAGTATTTACTGCTGAGGTTATATTTTTTCTCTCCATTTTGTTACTTAATTCTTTTATCTCCTTGCGTTTTGGGTTGAAGTTAGGAAAAGGTCTCAAATTACCGTGTCTAATAACTTTTTATTAAATAAAAACATTTGAAGGGAACGCACCAAATTAGGCTTTCTATGGCATCTCAGGAGACACGACCCTCATAAAACACGACGTAGTCTTTTAAAGTGATTAGTGGCGGAATGTTACGAGGATGAACTCGGTCGAGTGGTCGACAAGGACGAACTCCGTCGAGCGGTGGAGATATTGCACAAGAATAAAGGATGTAGGTTATTTTGGTTGGGGAAGAGGGGAAAATTTAATGAAATAATTAGGCCTGACAAACTGCCGCCGAGAGAGAGAGAGAGAGAGCGTTGGAGTGGATTGGTATGATAAACTGTCACTGAGAGAAAGTGGTAAAATGAATTGGCATGGTAAATTATCGTCAAGAAAAAGAGAGGGGAAAGTGAAATTGCATGGTAAACTAACGTTGAGAGAGAGAGTGGATTGGCAAAGTAACAGTAGCAAGTGAGAGAGAGAGAGAGAGAGAGAAAAGGAAAATTAAAGGGCATGGTAAGCTAGCGTTAAGAGAGAAAGGGAGAGCGAATTGGCATGGTAAACTAGCGTCGAGAGAAAAATTGGCATATGTTAAATTAGCTGAGAGAGAGAGAGAGAGAAGGAAAATTAAAGGGCATGGTAAACTAACGTTAAGAGAGAAAGGGAGAGTGAATCAGTATGGTAGACTGACTAGCTTCACAAGAGAGAGAGAGAGAGAGAGAATGAATTGGCAAAGTAACAGTGTCAAAGAGGGAATGAAAGGTAAGTGGCATGGTAAACTAGCGTCGAGAGAGAGAAATTGGCATATGCTAAATTAGCTGAGAGAGAGAGAGAGAGAGAGAGAGAGAGAGAGAGAGAGAGAGAATTGGCAGGTATACTGCCGTCGAGAGAGAGGAGAAGAGAGCGTGCATGTATAGATATATCCTTTTGTTAAAGAATAGGAAATTGTGGATGAGAAATTCCTTTGTTCTCCCCCCTTTTTTGCATCTAAATAAAGAAGGATTGCTTATTATGCTTTGTGTATTGAATTCTTGCATGATTCCTGTTTTGAAAGGAGACAGGAAGACGGGTTATTGGAAGGTTTTGGTGATAATGTGCGGTTTTCACTTTGTTAATTATTTTTCTGACTGTCTGTCTGTCTGTCTGTAATTATTTTGTGCATTTCCTGAAAAATGATTTCTGACTTTGAAAATGAAAAGTAATCGATTGTGAAATGATATTCAGATCACTTGCTTTTTCCTCTCTCTCTCTCTCTCTCTCTCTCTCTCTCTCTCTCTCTCTCTCTCTCTCTCTCTCTCTCTCTTTTCTAATTCTATTGTCTAATTATCTAATTACCTCTTATTTGTCCTTGTGTTAATTTCTGTTATATCGCACGTGAGGTGTCAAGAAATGTCTGTCTGGTATATAATTAAGGTTCAGTAGCAGCAATTGTTTATTTACTGGTACAAAGAATGTTTAATTAGTTCTATAACTGGGTACCAGGAACAACAAAGCATTATAAGCATCTGTTTCATTATCGTAGGTAAGAGTGTTAATTAAAAGCAAACAATATCACTTAAACATGATCATTTTTGTGGGATAAAGATTATCAGATATACAGTAGGTATTAGTTTTCTAGTATTTGAAATGGCAGCCATTATCATATAATAGCACAGAGAGTACCAGTTGCCTTGTATTTGAAGTTACAAACCTTTTCTGCTGTTGGTGCAAAGAAATTAGTGTAGGTACAGAAATATTATTATTTGATAGGTATCAGTTATTTTGAAGCAAAACACTTCAGCTCGCAGGTATCAGGTAGGTAAGGTAATTAAAGGTGCATTCTCCGACTTGAAATGTTAATGGCACTCAACCTCCCCATCCTATTATTGTTCTTTTCATTATTATTCCATTTTTGTTTTCGCCAAATTAATTCCAGTTTTTATGCCCACTCTTCCTTTTCCGCTTCCCCCCATGTTTATTGTTTTGACCTCTTCCATTATATTTTTATTTTGTTGTGTTTGATTCTATTTCTTCTTTTCCCGCATCTTTCTCTTCAACCTACTGGAGGCTAAGGACGATTCCTGCATATATCGCGCACCTCTTGTGTCCATATAAATGTCACAATGAACGTCATATCAGGCGTTTCCATTAGCTTTAGTGTCGAGGGAAGCGCTCTTGCTGAAAAAGCGAGCTTGCCTCAAGCGTATAGTGTTACGACAGGTGAGGTGTGGGGTTAGCTGTTAATTTGGTTTTTAAGTATGTGTGTGTGTGTCTTATACAGAACATTTTTTTTAACCGTTATTAATATGAGAAGGTTGATTTTTCCGATGTCTTATCCTGTAATGATAATTTTTTTTTTTTTTTGGCGTCCATATTAAATTTGTATTGCTTGATGGTCAAATATTACTGTATTTTATTTCAGTTTTATCATGTCAGTATCTTAATGGAAATATTTTTGGTTTTTTACGCTATTTGGTTGATTTATTGGCTCAAAAATATACTTATTTTTCTTTATAGAAATGAAATTTCCAACATTAACCTCGCAGGAATATAATTATTAATAAATGTCACGCTTCACATTATAAAGAATGGCTCTAGCCATTACATGATTGAAAATAATATTTACTTTTCTTTACAGAAATTAAGTTTTCAACATTAATTTCGCATGAACATAAATTGTAACGAATGCCTAGCATCACACTATAAAGAACGGCTGTCGCTATTACATAACATGACAGTAACTGACTTACCACATAATAAATTAGTATTTTGCAGCTGAACGCCAGGTATTTGGATAGAATTTTTTATTGTGATGCTTGTCGATCAGTACCCATTTGGATCTATATTTACACTTCAGGTTTTGTGTTTGATATTGACAGTGAGACGGTCTTACTTCATACGTCATTCCGCTCCGAATTAGAGGAATTTATTTCTGGTGAAAGAAATTCATTTCTCGTCATAATGTGGTTCGGATTCCACAATAAACTGTAGGTCCCGTTGCTAGGTAACCAGTTGGTTCTTATAGCCACGTAAAATAAATCTAATCCTTCGGGCCAGCCCTAGAAGAGCTGTTAATCAGCTCAGTGGTCTGGTTAAACTAAGATATACTTAACTTCGCTCCAAGCGTCGTTGATGAAAGGGGGTTTTCCGTGAAAACTAGACAGCAATAATAATAACAATAACAGTGTCTTGGCATTGTATTTGGAATTCTTTCTAAATTTATTTTTGATTACACGGGAATAATTTGTCATCCATCAGATATTTGGTCAGAACATTTTGCTTGGAAAAGAAAGTCTTGACAAGTAGTCACTGAGCTTTCCTTTTGATGAGCGACGGAAAAATTATGAATCGGCAACTTTTATGTTTTGTAAATTATTTTGCTTGTATGTACAAAATGCAAGTTTACACTGCACTTCAAAACTGTCACACAAATAGAATTCGAGTTGGGAAAAAAAATTCTTCCTTGCCATCTTTTGTAGATGAACCGTTCATCGTTTATATTCAGATAATGAATATAATGAATGCTTGCTGTTATTGACAGCCGAACTTTCACGTGGTTAAAATTCCATTGGGCATATTTTAAGGAATTGCTCTTTTGTTGTTTTGTTCTGAGAATTTTTATAGTGTTTTGATAAAACTATAATGAATTAGAAACATGAGTAATTGTCGGAAGATTGTGCTTAAGCTTTTGACAAGACAATAGGAGTGAAGTGGGGGTGGGGGGTAGGTAGTGGATCTCAGGAGAGACGGGAAAGTTATGAGGTTGAAGGTAAAGAAAAGTGTGAAGGACATTCCTAGGGGTTTTAACCCATCTTTGACTATTGTGTCAAGATACTCTGATGAGATAAGTTTGTAGGGTGGAGCTGCTCTGTCTTTTGGCCTTTTCATCAGCGCCAAATTCTCCGTGGGGGGGAAGGGTAGTGCCGTCAGGGCACCTCACGCGGTGCACTTCAGGCGTTACTTAAGGTTCTTTGCGGCGTCCCCTTCGGCCCCTAGCTGCAACCCCTTCCATTTCTCATACTGTATCTGCGTTCATATTCTCTTTCTTCTATCTTACTGTGCACCCTCTCCTAACTATTGTTTCATAGTGCAACTGCGGGGCTTTCCTCCTGGTACTCCTTTAAAACCCTTTGGCTCTCAATTTCCTTTTCAGCGCTTAGTGACCTCATAGGTACCAGCGCATGGCCTTTGGCTTAAATTTTATATTTCATTCATCTGCACAAAACTGGGAGAGCAAATGAAGACTTTTCAAGACAGTATGTTTCAAGACGTATATGCCTGAATACTTGTCATATTTCCTGAATGGCAACAAAAAATTTTATGAAATTTGGATATCTTTTTGGTTTTCCGCACGAACCGTCACCTACTGTGTATGCCCTCTTGTAATAAGTTCAAACTTCTAGAAAAAAAAGATTTTACAAAGTAATTTTCAGGTTTGATGACTGATAAACAGTTTTTATGGACGGTTAATTAAACTTCATAAAGTTCGCTGAATTAGTGTTAGTTTTTACGAATATCTGGAAGACTTGCGCATGAAGGCTCCATAGACATTGCTGATGTGAATATCTAAATAAAGTTAAAAGCAAATGTGTAAGAAATGGATAGATTATTGGCAATTTCAGAAAAAAAGATCAAGGTTTTTTTTCCTGCTGTGAGTCTGATTTTAAGTAAAAGCTTGATTTAAAAACATTACTTTTGCCTTACACAAGTTACAATAACATGCCTCTCGTAATTACGTCGGTAGAGTGATAGACTTTGATAACAGTGGACGCCAGTTCGAGTCTCCCTCAAGTTGCTATTCTTTTGTTGTGCAGAAAGGGGAGTCTCTTTCCCCCTTATGGTTGCCTGTTACTTCCCTTGCCTTCTAATGCAGTCTGGTGGAAGCTGCAGTGGGTCCGATTAAGGTTTGAAAAGCAGTGCTTTAAATGACTTGTTTATGACGAAGGAATTTCGCATCTTGTAATAAAATGTACATAAAAAAAGGAGAATTAGTTTAAATGTTCTGTTTGTCTTTCAGATGCTCTCCAAATCATTAATAAAATCTCTCTCTCTCTCTCTCTCTCTCTCTCTCTCTCTCTCTCTCTCTCTCTCTCTCTCTCTCTCTCTCTCTCTCCTGTTGAGTATCACTTAATCACATGTTTGCCATTCAGTTAGTTTACCTATCATTACTTGTCTCTTGTATCGTTAGTAATGAGATGTCAACACGGCATAGATTGAGTGTTCATTTGATCTTGAGCTATGTGGGTGACTGGGAAAAAAATATCATGCTATATTATGGAAAATTCATTCTGATTCATTTTATGTATTTTTTGCTCAGTGTTCAGTTATTTATTTTTGAATGCACTATCATTATTAATATTTCTAGTTATCAGTAACTTATAATATGAAATGTTCGGTTCAGTATGTAGCGATTCTTAATATAAAATGAGTGTTTTGCTCAACGTAAGCTTTTTCCCACGAATTGGGTTATTGGCTCAACAACCCCTTCATACATCCCCACCTTGGTGTCCGTGGACTATGAATGTCTCTTCCCAGTCACATGCACGTATCCTGTTGCCTTGTTTGCTTCTCTTATCCTTTGACTTGTTTTGTTCTCATCGTACATCCTATAGCTACCTTTAGATGGGAACTCATTCCTAAATACGAGTTACTCTTTATCTGAACCCGCTTCTTTAACGTGCTAACTGTTTAGAACTATGAAAACATATAAAACTCAGAAGCATAAGAATGTACAAACTTAGAAATATAAGAATATGCAAAACTTGAAGGCGGTAACGTTTTGCAATAGGTAATTTTTAAAAATCTCGGTATTTAAACCCCTTGGTTAGAAATATTTCCATTTCTAAGTTGTTTCACTTTTGAGCATTTTTCCCTATCAGAGAATTTGAGAATTTGGTCATCCATATGAGCCTTTTTCTTCTTCTATGGTTGTCTCACATAAAGATTGTTTTTTGTGGGGTTTCCTTTATAAATATTTCCCCACCTCATAATTACCTTTTCCTTCTGAGGATTATTTCTTCTCTGCTGAAGATTGTTTTGCATTCTAATGATTGTTCTCTGTGAGACTAAATTTTCCAGTGGGATATGCAATTTGCCTTTTGGGATAATGTTCCTTACGGAGGAGTTTCCCTATTAAGATTTTTCCTACTGAAGGTTTTTTTTTCTGCTGAAGATTATTTTCTCTTACGAGTGTTTTACCTTTTGTGGATTTTACACATCTAAGGGTATTTTCTCCCGTCTCAGAATTGTATTTTTTCCTAACGGTTTTCGTCCTTTTCCTTGTCGAGTATTATTTTTTCCTTGTGAGGATTATTTTTCCACTTTGAGAATTTTTTTACTTTCTTAAGATTTGTCTTCCCACTTTTAAATATTTTTTTTATCTCTGGGGAGTTTTTCCTTTTAGGATTTTTCGTATCTTTATCGAACATTTTTCCTTTCTTGGGATTATTTTACCCTCCTGGGTACTATTTCCCACTTTCTACAGAATGTTTCTTCTTGGAGATGATTTTTCTCCGTTTTAGTTTTCTATAAAAGAAAACGATTGAGATGGCTTTGTCTGTCCGTCCGCGAAACTTCGGCGCATTTTTTACTTGTTTACAATTATTATTTATCATTCTGAGGATTGTTTTTCCCCTTTTAATTATTAGGTTTTTACCTCTGATGTTTTTTCCCTTCTCAGACAATACTTGTTTCCCACAACCGGATTATTTTCCTTTTTTATGGGTTCTCTTCTGGTTGTGACGCCCTCTGAGAAATGTACTTCTTCTGATGGACTTTTATTTCTGAGGTTTTTACAACTTCAGTAGATTTTTTCGCGTCTTGTTCCAGGGTTTTTTCCTTTGAGGGTTCTCTCCGCCTCTGAGGATTTTTCCTCCCCTCTGAAGTGTTTCCCTCCTCAGGGTTTGAGAAAAGTATCCCAAGCATTGAAAATGATCTTGTTTAGCAGTAATTGTGTTGGCTTGTCTTCATGAATTACAGCCAATTTGGAAGAAATGTAAAAAGTGATGTCTGCACGGAAACAGGAGGGCTGAACGACGTGAGCAGTCATAAAACAAGTGGTGGCGATGTAGAATGGCAGCTAATTAGAATTGAGAGAGAGAGAGAGCGAGAGAAAGAGATTTCCCCGTTGTGATTTCTTGGGATTTGACCATAGCGTGTGTGCCTATATGCACATTTTGAAGCTGTCAGTCCATGTTTGATTTAATAGGGTACTGAACGACCACTGTAAGGCTAAAGTTGTTTTCCTTGAATTTCCATCACCATGAGAGTGTTTGGCATTGTCGCGTTTCTCAAGTTACTTCTTATAATCATAACTCATGTACCCATACCTTCAAAACAGACGATAGTACAAGAGTGGGTCAAGATGTCAAGTCCCTAGTCTTTGGACAAGATCCTGAAATTCCGGAGAAGGCACCATCGTTCTGCATACTTCTGTAGGGTCTACTTGTGAATGAGGCTGGTCCTTTACTGGACAGCGGCACGTCTAAACGTGAATATCATTGCCCAGAAAACTATCTCTGTTACAGATTGAATAAATGGGCTCACATTATTATTATTTTTTCCAGTGATATCAAATTAATTTCCTTTTTCTTGTACCCGGTAGTTAGAATAAATGGATAAAATTATTATTATTTTTTCCTGTGATATAAAATTAATTTCAACTAATTCCTATTTGGGAAAAGGAGGCTGAAAATTGTTGGATTCATCAGAAAATAATAGCACAGATGAACTCCCTCCCGAGCAAGCAAGCAGGGAAGAAAGGGGAACACTAATAAAGATGTCTGGTTCGGACGTTTATATCACAGGCAGTGCCTCGTGAGTTTTAGTGTTGGAGACTTCGTTCTTATCTGATGTTTTAATTATTATTATTATTATTATTATTATTATTATTATTATCTGCCCCACTTTCGTAATTATTTTTACTTGTATTTTTTCTTCTGTTAATATTAAGTATTCATAAGTCTATTATGTACAGGACACTGTCAACGTTGTAGTTTATTTTTTTTTAAATCTGGATTTTTATTAATTTTCTTTATATATATAGATACAGCACTTTGAAGGTCTTTTGATTTATCCGCATGCTGGTCATTACCTTCTCAAAGGCTTTCTGTCGTTTTGCCTCGTTACCAGGATTACGCTGCAGTTGTAAAATTTGACCCAAATCTGGGTCGATAATTGGCAACTATTAATTAGATTTTGGAAGATGGCAGTGTAAGTTTTTGGCAGATGGGATTTTCTTTACGGTGTACGGAGGGAAGTGTATTGCATAGCTTAGTTTTCAACGTTCCAGGCTTACAGTGCTGAAACCTTGCGCACCGTTAGCATACTTCTGGCATCCATTTCTTAGTAGATTATAACACCTGCAAGGGAAGTCTGACTGGAAGTTATAATGTCACCTCTTAACCTATGAGATCACATTTGAGTCTCGATAACGAAGTGTTTATGGTCCATTTAATATGTGGTGTATGCTCTGGGAGTGCTTGTTTGTTCCTGCTTGTTATGCTTTGAGGCTCCGTTCTTATGACGACGTCAAGCACGCTCAAGAACTTTTGGGCGTTTGATAAGCGTAGTCGTTTTGCTAATGTCACGTCAAGCAATTTTTATTTTCCCCTCTTTTGACATGAAACTCATAGTTTGCATTACGTATCTGATACGCTCCCTTTCGTTGTAAAAGATTGTAATGCATTTCTTTCTTAACGGAGAAGTATATAAATTCTTGCCTCTGTTAAATTTTAATCAAAGAATAATGAACGGGCTATTCTGTGTCTCTGATTTATGTATCTTAAGGTTCCATAGTATAGTATAAGTGCTTATCATCAAGTGTGTTTGTGACATGTGTATAACCTTGCAAATATAGGAAAACAGTGCACAGAGCCTTTCTGGTGCTCAGGGTAGAATGTTGTCTTAATAGTCGCCAGAAGCAAAATAATATTGCAAGACTGAGAGAAAGCCGTTAGAGAATAATGTCACAGATGTTTTTATTAGCTTTATGTTATTATATTATCGTACTAGAAATGTTATACCGACCATTAACGTCAGTTTCAGTGGGGTGAAGGTAAGACCAGACTTTCTACAATTACATGACTGATCGGTATTACTGTTTATTTCTCAGGTTTTAATCCGGCTTCATTCACTCCAAATTTGTGTCGTGCCTCTGGGCTTGGCCTCGCGGTCTTTTCTGGCATTTTTCTGTGATTTTTCAGCCTCCTGCCGCCAGACTTGGCACAATGTAGCTGATATTGGTTGCAAAATTGAAGTCTGTCATGTCCGTCCTCATATGTCATCACATTAGTTATTTTGTGCGACTTAAGTTTAGTGCCAGTTCAGAACAAACATTTAAGTGTTGCAACGCATTTTGTCAGGGATTTAGGGATCTCTAGCCAGGCGTCTTTACGAGGTGTGATTTTTTTTTTTTTTTTTTTTTTTTTTTTTTTGCTTAGACAGGGTGGAGATACTGTTACAAAATACTGTTGTTTCTTGTTTGTAAGCATGTGTCTGCTGATTTGTGAGTTCTTGTACACTTCCTTGCGCTGTCTTACGCCATTATATTTTTCTCGTGCGAACAGTGTCAGATGTATTTGTACTGTCGGATTAAACTTATTTTGATAGTTGGTTGAGTAACTTTCTTGTAGTCTGTATCCATTTACTGAATTTTTTCACCCTGCTTGAGTTTCCTTTTTATCTTTTCTTCAGACTGTACTGACTAAGGACATTTAACTGCATGTCCCCTAAATAACCACATTAAAAATACTTTAAGAAGTTGGAGATCGTTTTACATTAATTATAATGTGACTTTTCAGCTATGAGCCAGTTTTAACACTTGAACATTTTCAAACATTACGCAGAGCAAATTCGTTAACGATATGAAAAAATTGAATGAAATATCTGAAGAGGTTCTATGCTACTCTGCCTTGTGGAAAACATTAGCTACAATTATTACTCTTCCTTCAGGTGCCATGTGGCATGCTATCTACTATGGTTCATTCATGGTTGTTATGGATATATGCTTTAAAATCTCTCTCTCTCTCAAAAGACTTCACTGCTGCAAAATATAGTATTCTTAGGTTCCTCCGTCAGAAAACCATTCTTTGCTTAATCTAACACCATTTTTGTTTACCGTGAATCATTGTTAGGGAGACCCAATATGGGAGTTGCTTCGCGCCGGGAAGGGGGATTTTATAGCTTCAGTTATAGTCGCAGAGATGCTTCTTAAATGGCAACGGTCACCCTTACGGCAGTTACCTGTGAAATTGCATCATTGTTAGCTGCTCTGATAACATTGCTTTTCCTGTGGAATTGCTATTCCTATTACCTGTTAATATAGAATGGACCGGGTGTGAGGGTTGCAGATATTCGCGCCTGAACGGGCGTCTGCTTTGTGGTATTGCTTATTTTGTGGCGACGTAAAATTGAAGCTGCTCTTACGCCTCTTGTAACACCGCCGTAAAATGTCAACGTTTCTTTTTCCGCGGCGTCTTCCTGTACAAGATGGGCTAGAAAGTTTGAGTAGGCCAGTAGTATTCATAAAAATGGAGCGAATGGGTGTGTTCCATTCTTTCTTCCTCTGTTGCTATTATACACTCTCTTTCCCTTCATGGCTAATTATATATACCCTTTTCCACTTAGCTTGACGACTGGGTTTATTGCCTCCCAGTTGAGTTAAGCTGTTGCTAATAATAATAATAATAATAATAATAATAATAATAATAATAATAAGTAATGAAAAGAAACACCTTCTCCTAGGACTCAGTTGGGAATTACTTACTTCTCTCTTGTTTGAAATGAGATGAGTAAGTATGCACAGCTGTTTTTGTATGTGTAGCCTTATATATATATATATATATATATATATATATATATATATATATATATATATATATATATATATATATATATATATATATATATATATATATATATATATATATATATATATATATATATATATATATATATATATCAAACCACTAGAATGCTTCATGATTGAATTGTCCTTATTGCATGATAGCTCAACATAATGTTGAATGCTTAAACGAAATTTGTTATGCCTATCGGTACCGGATGGCTTCTACAAATGTTGTGATTTTTTTGTTGATAAAGGTATTCCATGACAAACGGTGGAATTCTTGAAACAACATTAAAGGAAATTTTAAAATTATAAGTCTCTTTTGTCAACATAGTCAAGTACGATGTGTCATAAAGTTAGAACCTTGGTAGTCGTGATGGTTTTTCTCAGCAAGTCCTTTGGGATGAGGTTGTTAGACCCATGCCCATTCTTACCTTGGTTACGGCCACGACAGCACCTAAGTAAGTGACTGTCTTCGGCTACAACGCTTCAGATGGGCTTAAGATAGTCGGTCCATCTGCCCGTCCTCGCTCAGGATTCGAATCCAGGTCCTCTTGCTTGAAAATGTGTGTGTGTGTGTTTGTTGTTATATACGAAGGGAGAAAGAATGTTGAGAGCAGTCTGTAACCAGTAACTTGGTATTTAGTGCAATTTTTTTTTTTTTTACACATCTCAGTTCCCTGAAAGTATTTTTTAAATTCTGACCGCATTGGTATATCAGCTTAAGCTCCCCTCAGCCTTCACGGAACCAGACATTTGCTTGTATATCAAACATTAACTGTAATCTGCATGCCTTTAGGTTTCTCGGAAACAGTAGCAGGAGAGAGAGAGAGAGAGAGAGAGAGAGAGAGAGAGAGAGAGAGAGAGAGAGAGAGAGAGAGAGAGAGATCAAAATGCGGACCTAAACCAGGTTGTGTTCGTTTCAAGGTAACTGGTTTTAAAAGTATCATTAGCTTAGGGTGCTTTTAGCAGGGGCGATGAGGTAGAGCTGTTTGATATGCGAGTTTGCATTTAGGTGATTTTAAAAGAAAAAGAAGGGGGAAGGTTTCCAAGATATTTATGTACGATTAGAAAGAGAGTTGCTTTGATATTCCACGAATCTAGAAACCATAATATAAGAAGATAAATAAATAAATCTATTCTCGATTTTGATTCCCCTTTAAATATATATATATATATATATATATATATATATATATATATATATATATTATAGATTATATATGTATAATATATACAGTATGTGTGTGTGTTTGTTTGCACGTATGTATGTATATATGTGTGTATACGCACATAAACTGCAGACACCTTGTGAATTCCTAGACAGGTTTTGCATGTCTCTATCATCAAATTCTTCATATGTTTTACAATAAGAGTCCTGATTTATACCTGTATATTTATGCGTGATCTTTTAAGAGACGTTGCGTGGTTGCGTGCCTTCATTTAGTCGTCAGTGGACCATTAGGCTAAAGCTGCATTTTATAAGAGAGGGAATGGCGAAAGCCTTTGCTTAATTTTAGTATCTGTAATGTGATCATCATGTTCTGTTGCCACGTGAAAAGGTGCAATCTATGTATTCCCATGATGGTTTTTGTATTTACATGATATTTTTTCAATTGGCTTTGCATTTTCATTATGAAATTTTTGAATTTTTTGTGAATGGCTTCTGTTATTTAATTTATTGTAATTAGATTTCTTTTTTGATTTATTCTGTTTCCAGGTTCATTTGTCATACTTAATAGGAAAGGAGTTCTTACCAGGTTCATTTGTCATACTTAACAGGAAAGGAGTTCTTACCGAATTTAAATCAATCGTTGCTTACTCAGTTGAAGTACAGTTTCTGTTTCAGTAGAAATTTCTGCTTGTTTAATTCTACAGGAATCTTGGTTGTGTTATATGTTTGTTGTGTCAGTAAACGAATTAGAGTCCAGTTTACTAAGATCGCATGTCATAATCAAATCTGATACAGAAACTACTTTAATATATGGCCCAGAAAATTGTACCGTAACGGCAAATAGGTCTTCCTCTTTTCTTCCATTTTATTATATCTCTGCTTTTCTTCGTAACTGTGACTTGTTACTAATATTCCCCTTCCTCCTTATCGCCTGAGCGACTGGTAGTATTAAGGCCTACAAAAAAATTAAGCGAAGCTAAGCATAACGGAATTCATCCTTTATTACAGTTCACAGTTCAGTTATGACCTTAATGAGAGAGAGAGAGAGAGAGAGAGAGAGAGAGAGAGAGAGAGAGAGAGAGAGAGAGAGAGAGAGAATTTCGATGATTTAACAAGATAGATAGATAGACAGAAGTCTTTAGTGGTACCCTAATGAGAGAGAGAGAGAGAGAGAGAGAGAGAGAGAGAGAGAGAGAGAGAGAGAGAGAGAGAGAGAGAAACGAGCCTTGCTATGAATGAACAAATTTGGATAGAAAGAAGCCTTTAGTGGTACCCGAATGTGTGTGTGAGAGAGAGAGAGAGAGAGAGATAAGCCTTCTATGGGGTATTAAGGATAGGTAGATACACAGATAGATAGAATCATTCTGTGGTGCCATAATGAGAGAGAGAGAGAGAGAGAGAGAGAGAGAGAGAGAGAGAGAGCCTTTCGCGGCAAACGATAAGAATCCAAATATCCCACGAGGGGTATTCGTGTCCAGTCAACCCCTCATATAGCCACAACATTCTGGGCAGAGCGAATATTAAATGCGGTTGTTTGTGTGTACCTAATTCGGCTCTCCGGGCTGGACGCCGGGTTTAGAGGCTTGGAATGTTGCATTCAGATTCGGTTTCGCTGAAGCGTAATTAAAGGGAGGAACCTTTGGTGTGTTTTAGGTATGTTAAAGTTTGTGGTTAGTTGGAAGGTATTTTAGGGACAGTTATTAGTTTATCGCTTGTAATTCACGTTTCGTTTCTGTTTCTTGGTTTGTACATTTTGTTCATTATTATTGTTATTGTTGTTATTAGTGCCCCTTTTACAGAGTCAGGTGAACAAAAGTTTTCCCCCCGTTTGAACGTCTGTCTGATTGTTCGTCAGTCCAACTGTTTGTCATTCATTATGCCATGACTGTCCATCATTGCGTCTGTCACGCTTGCCTTGTCATTGCTGTTAAGTTGTTGAAGTGATTTCAGTCGAACCTGGTACAAAGATAGACCATTATAGATGCATGTAAAGGAAGCTTATCTGTCTGCATGTTAGTATGAATGTCTATCATGCTTACCTTTGCCATTACAACTGCTCCTACACCTCGGAAAGAATTTTACTCAAGCTGAGTGCAAAGGTAATCCATAGTGCATAAATGGCTGGAGAGGAGATCGTCTGATACTCTGTCTGTCGGTATATCTGTCAACTCTTCTCACACGGTTAAATGGATTTCCGTCGTCTTGGTACAAAAGTAGACCATCGTGCACTGACGTGCATATGGGGAGATCGTCCGTCTGTTATCTGTCCGGCAATGTGTCTGTCACACATACCTCATTATCCTGCAACGAAGTTTTATGGATTCCAAACTTGGTATAAAGGTATTCCATCCATATAAGAGGTGTTGTCTTTCTTTGTGTCCGTCAGTGTGTGTGTCCCACTTACCTTGACATCAAAACTCCTCCTCCTCCTCCTCCTCCTCCTCCTCCTCCTCCTCCTCCTCCTCCTCCTCCTCCTCCTCCTCCTCCTCCTCCTCCTCCTCCTCCTCGGTTAAAGGTATTCCAGTCAAAACCGATGCAAAGGCAGACCCAAGGTTAGGTGCACCATCATACATAGATTTGCATGAAGGAAAATCAGCCGAGTTTCTGTTCGTCAGTGTATCACGCTTTCCTCGTCGCAGCAAATAAAGCAGCTCTCTTTACACTCGTTATAAAGATAGCAACTCGATATAGAGCTAGCCCATCATTCTCATAAGTGCAGAAAGGAAGATCGACCACCTGCTTGTTCCCATGTCGTCTGTCAGCGTATCTGTCGCAATTGCATGCCATAGGAACTCTTTCTACACGGTTCAGAGGATTTCAGTCAAGGTAGATGTGTATGAAAATAAGCTGCTTGATTTAGTTGATCGGAATTCTCTAAGAAAGAAGTTGGCCGAGTGTCAGTAATGTCATGTATTGCTTTAGCAGCATTCTTATGACAGCCATGATACTAGTAGTGATTTTCTCAAAGCTTTAATATCTGCTATTACACAGCTCCCTCTGTGACTAAAAAACTGGGCTTATTATCTGACTGTAATTAGGCAGAATGACATTAAAAAGCCCAGTAATCTTAATGACCCGGCAGACGTATATCATCTCCGCAATAAAACGTTTCCTGTAAGGGCTGGGTTTCTCAGCCTAGGGAAGATTACTCCTAATACCTTTGTGGTGTAAACAGAGGGCAAGAAATCAAGGGTTAAATTGCTCTGGTGTGTACAAAGAAATAAAAATTTTTGTTGTTCCGAATCTGCCAAAGTTGTACGGGTCAAATGGAAATACATGTGTTTATATATATATATATATATATATATATATATATATATATATATATATATATGTGTGTGTGTGTATGTGTGTGTATGTATGTATATATATATAAATGTATGTATGTATGTATGTGTATGTATATATATATATACACATATATATATGTGTGTGTATGCATGCATTTCTTGAGCATGTATACCTAAGGCTGTGACACATACGGAAAACAAATATTCTTGGTTAAACATTACAGCGTTCGTAATTTGGAAAATGTCGATACTGTTTCTCTTTTCGGGATCTCGGAAGATTCTTAGAAATTTATTCCAGTTTGTTTCTCCATTCTGTTTTGGTTATTTTCATATTTATGTTTCAATAATTTCCAAACTGGAAACAGAGTCTGCACGAAAGCTTCATTTTTTTGTCATTTTATTTAGCTTGTTTGTGTACATCAGAGTTTTAGCAAAACATACGGCCGGTGCTTTTTATTTTGCTTTAAAATATAAGCGTATTGAATCGTAAAGTATTTCATGATATATTTTATCAAGGTTTATTTATTGCATTATTGTGCTTTTTTAACATTATGTAGAATTATACTATGAATTTTTTTAACAGAGCATACTTGCTGAGACCTTTAATGTTGCTTGTTGAAAAATGTATAGATTAACTAACACGACATATTGATCATATACTTCAACTGCTGAAATATATATGTATATGTATATGTATATATATATATATATATATATATATATATATATATATATATATATATATATATATATATATATATATATATATATAGTATATTCCTTTTATTGCACTATTGTATAAGCAGTTTGAAAGTCCTGGGCTACATGTGAAGTATTAATTAGTAACAGTAGCCATTTAAAAGTCTGCTCTCGAGGTATAGCCTTCGTCAAATAGTATGTCGAAGAGTGTACTCAACTTCCGGTGTCGAGGCGGGTCTGACATTGAGTGCATTGATATTGGGAGACCCCCGAAAAAGGTCTGTCTGTGTTTGACTTCCGTGTAATCTCTGCTTGACATCGATTTCGCCTTCGGTTACGTCGGCTGGATTCCACATCGACGTATGTTTTGACATCATTTTGAGCTTTGCGTGACTTTAATTTTCGTATTTGACTTTTCCTATTTTCATTTTCATTATTTTATTTCGTATCCATGTGTATCTTTATTTCCAGCTTTGATTTTAGTTTTAGTTATTTATTACTTGAACATGTTTAATTTCGTTCATTTTTTAACTTCGTTGTCGTGATTGTTTGACTATTTCATTGTGTGTGACTTCGTAAGTATCGTTGCTTGACCTGTTCCCTTTGTTTAATTCCACGTTAGTTATCGTTTGCCTTCGCTTTTTTCTTGTGATTGACTTCATTTTCACAGTGATTCGTTTTCATGATTCGTGATTGTATTTTGCTTTAAGTATATGTATTGCATAATTGCTATCACTTTTTTGACGTCAGCTTGCTGTTGACCGATATCCCAAATCACGTGACAGCTTATTGACTAACACATGAATACAGTAATTGAGATTAAGGCAGTAGCATTAATTGTATTATGGATCCTTAATTAAATATCCATAAATTAAATGTTTTTTTGCAAGAAGCTTAATGTAATAACAACAAATTTAATTAGATGCAGAATCATTTGCATTGCAAAGTAGTATACACCACCTATGTGCAAACATAGTGTGTTATTGTTTTGAACTACAAATAAAATGTAATATCTCTAATGAAAAGGGAAAACATTTTTTTCTCCCCGCAAAGCGATCGATGGATATCGGTAAGTCCTCCAACCTATCTGCTCACACTGTGTATCTGTCTCCCTGTCCGTCACACTTTTTTTTTTAATTGAGTTCTAATGATATTTAGAGCATAGCTTGTACTTGATATGGTTTTGGATGGGTTGTGAGAAGGCCCAGGTTTGACTTGCATTTTGGTTGAAGATTTAAATTTTTTATTCTTATTGTTATTATTATTCAAATGAGGAGCCCTATTCATATGGAAGAAGCCCACAGGGGCCATTGACTTGAAATCGAAGCTTCCAAAGAATATGGTGTTCATTAGGAAGAAGTAAGAGAAGGTAACGGAAAATACCGAAAGAAGAAATCTCGCTTATTATATTAAAAAAGAAAAAAAATAATAGTATATTAATAAATAGATAAAAATGATAAAAATGCAAGGAGCATAGTATTAGGGGAGTAATGCGTTGCATCTTCGTTTGAACTTTTGAAGTTCCAGTTGTCAAAGTGGCATGCTCTCTTGTTCACAGGTAGCAAGTAATTCTAATTATATTTTGCGCATATCTTGATTTTACCTTGGTTTTGAATAACTTATAAGAAGGGTCAGTATTTGAGAGCATTTTTGAGGAAAATTTCAAAGTATTATGAATGCAAAAACTGGTTTGTTTAAGCGCTTACTATCTTTAGGTTGAGAGTGATTGTTACCAGGTTGGAGAATTCTTGGGCTAGGCGGTGCCTCTCTTCATTCGTGCTTTTATGACAGTAGAATATTTACGATCTGGTAGAGGCAGTGATAGCATTGATAATAACAATTAGGGAGTGGAAATTAGGCCACCTAGTTTCACGCTATTTGACAGGAAATTTGTTTGAAAAACTTCACTGGAACCATAAACTTAAGATAAAATAATTCGAGTTAGTCAAAAAGTTCCTAAGTATTTGTTTATCTATTTTATTTTTCTCTAATTGTATTTTGTATTTTGAATTTTTACTTTTGTATTTCTGGTTTCTTGCTTTCATTATAATTATGTCTTTCTGTGTATTGTTTAATTAAGATGCGTATAAATGTAGCTTTGTCGTTTAAATTGGAACTACATGATAAAAATTTAATACTGGATAGAGTGGATTTCTTGCCTCCATTGTTTTTGAATGAATGTCATTACCCAGGGGTTATGGATTGTATCTTAGGTCCATTGGAATCGGAAGTGTAGTCCCCAAAACCAAGGACTAAGGAATGAATGGTAAAGTCCCTGGTTTAGGGCATGAGCGCCAAGACCATATGATTAAGGATTGAATTTATATCTATGGATAGATATATCAGTACCAAACTACACAGAGTTATAGCTTGATTATCATGTATCTTTAGCTTATATAATAATTATAATATATACATTCAGTTAATTATGCAATGGAAGCCATACAGCCCATTGGTTACACAAGGGATGCCTGTGCTCCCTTGGAACATAAAATTCTACCCTCAACGTCACTTCCAACTGGAATTCTTAAATCTTTGTTCTTACCCTCACCCTTTCTCGTCTTCCTTCTACCCCCCCCCTCCCCATTTCTCTTTTCTCCACCCCATCCTCCATTACCCATTCATGGTTTTCCTCCTTCCGGTCTGTTTCTCTAATTTTCCGTCCAGGCTGCCTTTAATTAGCTTTCCAGACCAAGATATTTTAGGCTACTACTGATGTTGGCTGGAAAAAAAAAAATTGCAAAATCAAGAAGAAAATTTAGCAGTGCCATAATGGAGTTGTCGTTCTTTGTTCACCATGTGTCATTAAAGGTTGTAATGGGTTGAGTGAATTACAGCTTGTTCATGTATAGTATCTCTCTCTCTCTCTCTCTCTCTCTCTCTCTCTCTCTCTCTCTCTCTCTCTCTCTCTCTCTCTCTCTTTGTATGTATGATATGTATGTGTGTATATATATTATGTACATATATATATATATACATATACATACACAAATATATACACTACATTTGTTTGTGTTTGAGTATTCGTGCTTACGTGTGTATTGCGTGTGTTTATTTGTTTATCATTTATTTATGAATGTGTTTGCTTGCGTGTGTTTAATAGTAGTGCATGTAGGTAGTGGGACAGATTACTATATTAACAGTGCTCAAGAAAACGTAGTTCGGCCAGTACGTTTTAAATGTTATATTGAAAGCAGTAGGTTTTCCTATGTCGAAATATGCATGTATTTGAATAGTGTAAATACGCTTTAAACTAATATAACAAGGATGCCTTGTCTAACTATATATTTTTAAGTTGGACATATGTAATGGAAGAGCAGTTTATTGATATTAAGATATACAGGAAAAGTTGAAAAGTGTTTGATGGCATTGAATTCTTTAAAAAAATTTTGTCAATTTTTACTAACTTGTTCCTTCACACGGAATATACATTTTTAAATTATTGATCGTTTACATAAAATCTTAGCATTAAAGTTCTTATTTTTAATATATTGTGCATTCTATTAAAATGTTAGAAACATTCTTCACTGTCGATGATTTTAATTTGCAGTTCGTTTACGTCAAAACAACAAAATTCTTTTGGAATTTGGTAATTATTATGCACTTTATTTTCCTTCCTTCCTTAAAAATAACTTTATGAAGCCATGTCTTTCGGGTTCTTTTTTTTCATATATTTTCATACCAGCGCAGACATGGACTTTATCATGGCCAAGTTAGGGGAAGAGCTGTTCCATTTTGCAATTCCATTTAACTTATGAAGAAACACGAGAGCAGCTCGACAGTTTAAAAGTTTCCTTTTTTTTTTTTTTTTTAACTCTGTCAGGAGAGAGAGAGAGAGAGAGAGAGAGAGAGAGAGAGAGAGAGAGAGAGAGAGAGAGAGAGAGAGAGAGAGAGAGAGTGTGTGCTTATTTACCGTCGATATATTCATTTACATGTTCTTTTGTGCGTCATCCAGCTCGTGCGAGAAATAATTTCATTGATTAATTATATTTCTTATACAGCACTAATTGTCGATTCAAGTTAATAACTTTTGAGACAATATACTTGTAAATAAGCAAATGCAAAACTTTCTAATTACATTAATTACTTTTCTTTAATTTCGACGAAAAAATTTCTTGCACCATCTCAGATTGAGTACGTTGTAGTTGTAATGACCTCGGTGATAGTGACGCCAGTGTTTAACACCAGGTTAAGCAAGAAGCATCTTATATTTTTATTGTCTCAATCTTTTTTTTTTTGAGTTTACCGTTAATGCAGGAGGGAGGAGTAGAGAGTAAAGAAAAAATAACAATGTAAAAAGTGAAATAGTCAAGTCTTGCATTTAGCCTACGATATAGAGAAATTTTCGTTAACTCATCGTTAGAATTATGTCATAAAGAAGTAACCTGCGAAGTAAATGATGAATATAGTGGCACAGTTCTCAATTAGTCAAATACCTATGTGTCTGCAGCTGTATGTACAGCTTTTATTTGTTTACGTTTCTTGGCAAATTGAAATTTTTATTTATATATATATATATATATATATATATATATATATATATATATATATATATATATATATATATATATATATATATATATATGTGTTGTGTGTGTGTGTGTTTGTTTATTTATTTATTTATTTATGAATGCCGCTGAAAACAAAGGAAAACCATCACAGATAAAGGCGTCATTCATTCACAGACGTAATCACTTTTCCATTGATGGGGTCTTCCCTAGGTGTTAGGTAACGAAAAGATGAATGAGAAATAAGTGAAAACATTCCTAAAACTTGTGTTATTGTAGAGTTATATATTTAAACACTCACACACACATGCATCTATATATATACATCTATATATATATATATATATATATATATATATATATATATATATATCTGTATAAGAAGATAGTTTTAGAAATGTTTTATTTATTTCTTATTTAACTTTTCGTTACTTATCACTGAGAGAAGACTTCATTATAAGTCATTTTGTTTGCATGTCAGTAGACGGTCTTAATATCGATGGTTCCCTTGTTTCCAGAGAGTATATATATATATATATATATATATATATATATATATATATATATATTATATAAATATTCTCTATATATATATATATATATATCACTTAGAAAATTTTACTTTTCTATTTTACTTTTCACTTTGTCAGCGAACGAATGATGCCTCCATTTTGCATGTCAGTGGACGGTCTTAATATTGATGGTTTTCTCTTGGTAGTGGAATTTATTTCTTGTCAACGTTAGCCACTCAGTAAACAACAAAAAACAAGAATATAAACGTTCGCGCGCAAAAACAGATTCAGAATAATAACAAGCGCAACGCCGGTTTAAACTGTACAGTGAATGTATGAAACAGCAAAAACGGCATCCAAAACAACAACAACAACAAATATTTAGGCTGCAGCATTGGCAGATTTAAAAAACGACACTGACAGAACCGAAAATATTTTTTCAGAGTACTGCGATAAACAGAGACGAAAATATTTACCGAAATACTGCATGTACAGTCGAAAGAGAAATAACAGGTGGAGATATATTTTATCGAAATTTAATATCCATTTCATCAATATTTTATCAAAGTGTTTAGTTTATGTATTGTCGTGTGCTGAATTTTGACAGAATATTGTTGTTTATGCCGTTTGGCGAGCCATTTAGATTAGTTGATTGTATTAGTTTTTCTATGACCGATTACTGATAAAAGTAAACTCTTGCTTAGGTCGTAACAGAAATGGAAGCTGTTTGTCAAGTTTATGAGCAACTTAGAACATATTACCTAACTCCTAAAACTTGGCCGCTTTGTAATTTTTATGGAATATTTACCTTTCATTTTTTTTTTTAATTCAGACATGGAGGCTGTTGTGGACGAAACATAGAGCTTCTATGTAATTTGTCACTGTTGTTTTAGGCCTCACTGCTTAGGTATCTGGGAGATATAGCAAATATTGTCTATCGGTCCTACCGTCACAGATGATTGTGTGACAGTGATTGGGTTTCTAATATATGTTTAGCACATAAGTTGAATTTCTATTAAATTTAGCACGTAAGTTGGATTTCTATTATATTTAGCACATAAGTTGAATCCCTATTATGTGTAGGACATAAGTTGGATTTCTGTTATATTTAGCACGTAAGTTGCATCCGTATTACATTTAGCACATAAGATGGATTTCTGTTATATTTAGCAAACAAGTTGGATTTTTATAATATTTAGCACATAAGTTCTATTTCTATTATGTTTATCACATAAGTTCTATTTCTATTATATTTAGCACATAAGTTGGATTTCTATCATATTTAGCACATAAGCTGTAACTATTATCAATCCTTAAGTAGTCTAGGAATGGCAATTATATACGAGGCAGTTTGAGGAAATTTTAGATTTTTTGTTTATATATTTTTTTACATGCAATGATTTGATGATGTTATTTTACAATTATATAATGTGTAGTGCTCTTTAAACTGTGTTTTAGAGTGAGTAATAGGAACGACTGAAAAATGATCGTAGAAATGATTGAGTTTCCGTGATAGCATTTGAAGGGTAGCGTAAAGGACAAACATAAAATGAAAAATGATCCTCTTGAACTCTCTTACAAGTTTCAAGTTCCTCGCAGTTCATCTTTTTCCAGAACGTTTTCAAGAAAAGTTGTCACGCTCAGTATTAATGCTTGAAGGAATCTTGTATCAAGTTTGTTGAGTCAGTAAGCAATATTTTTGCGAAGTTGAGCAACATTGGATTATTGTTATCTCATTGATGGAAGCCATGAAGTGACGGATTTGCGTCACGTAGCACAGGTCTTTTGAGCTTCCTTGAGGCAAGTGATGGGGCTCGCAGCCTCACTCTTTAGAAAACGTGCAAAAGACAAGAACAATTGCTTATCCTTAAGCCAATCCCTTCTAAGGAGAAATGTATATATGCATATATATATGTGTGTGTGTGTATATATATATATATATATATATATATATATATATATATATATATATATATATATATATATATATATATATATATATATGTGTGTGTGTGTGTGTGTGTGTGTGTGTGTGTATACTGTATATGTATATGCGTGTGCGTGTGTCTGTCTGTGTATATACATGCCTGTGTGTGTATATTTATACATGATTTGTATTTCAGTATCCAGTTTACTTTGTTGCTAAGTATGTCATATTTATAGGAAATTTCTAGTGCGACTGTTCTTTCATTGAAATTAATTAGCTGCCAAAGTAGAGATTTCACAGCTGTAATCCTCAGGTGATAAGGATTAGTTTTGAGAGAAATGCAGCCAATTTGTCATCGATGTATTGAACTTATGACTGAATGATTGAAAGAGACCTACAGTAACTTATGTAAGGTCTTTTGTCGGTAATTTCTCTCTCAGAATATCATAATGCATTTTTTTATATTTACTTTTCTTATCATAGGAGACTTACTGAATGTATTCGAAACTTCCTTTTCTAACTTTCGGCGAAAAAGTTGTGGTGGCAAATTTTTGGGCTTCGTTGAGTCCTGGGTCACAGTCAGGGTCTGAACTCGTCGATTCGGGGATTTTAGATCTATTTTTATTCTGATCTAATACTGGAAATTTCGTCAATATAATTGTACCTCTTGGTCGTTTAAAGCTGCCCGGTTTTATTCTCTTTCCTTTATTTTTGGTTTCTTTTGATTTACTATTTTTACACTTTACATTTGATAATGATTTCTTTTTTTTTTTTTTGTCTAAAAGATTAGTAGTATTTTCATTTGCACTTATTACATTGTAATTAACTAAACTCTCTCTCTCTCTCTCTCTCTCTCTCTCTCTCTCTCTCTCTCTCTCTCTCTCTCTCTCTCTCTCTCTCTCTCTCTCGTCGCATCCTCAGAAATTGTCTCCTCATCACATGAGAGTTGGCTTTTTCTACACATCAGGTCCTTTTGCTTTTTCGTGCATTTGTTTGTTTTCCTTTTTTTTATTTATTTATTTATTTTTTTTTTTTTGCCTTTACCTTTGCTGTTTTATTTTTGGACCCTTTCCATTTCTTACCCCCTACGCGTCTCTTTCATGTGATGGGACTGAATGGGGAAAAATTGAGTCCTCTTTTTTCAATTTATTTTTTTTTTACTTTTCAGTCACTTTGGTGGTGAAGAAAACGGCGAATTTAGAAAATGCTTTTCGTGTATTTTGTAGAGAAAATATGTATACGATGAATTTTGTTATTACATAATAATTAGAACAAGGTAGCATTTCATTGAATTTAATACATATGCATACAATTATCTGTCAGATTTCTTTGAGCGATTTGTAACGAAAAATATCGCTGTTGGTGGTGATCTATTAATATTATTATTATTATTATTATTATTATTATTTATTATTATTGTTGTTGTTGTTGTTGTTGTTGTTGTTGTTGTTGTTGTTTCTTCGAATACAATACATCTCATGTAAGTTCAGAATACAACATATGTACTTTCTGAAGTAACTGTAAAGTTAAAAATATTTTTGGAAATTTCCCTTCAAATCTTGTTTTCTTTTGGTCAGCGTTAGAAAAGGGCTTGGGGTTTCCTCATCCCTTTGGCGTCCGTACGTGAAAGTTATTAATGGCTTTTCGACAGTGATATTCCTTTGTATAGAAAAAGGAAGTTATAAATATGTATGTGTGCATGTGTGTATATAGATATATGTATGTATGCATTCGTATTTCATTCATATAATTATGTCTAGTTTTTGTCATTATGGTTTTGATGATAGTTATTTGTCCAATTATTTTCATTTCCTTCTCCTTCTCCTCCTTTCTTGTCCTTGCAAATTACAGGTAACGAGTGGAGCGGAAGGGGGAAGTGATATTAAATCTATTATTGAGGTAGATATTTCAGGAAGGATAATCTCCTCTATTGCGAACGATTTTCATGTTTCTGTGTGGGCAAGGGAGATTGTCGAGGCCCTTTGGTTCACACGGCGTTGGAGGCGATGATGATGATGATGATGATTTATGGCGCACTTGATTAGGCCCCCCCCCTTCTCCCGCGTTAGGTAGGCACAGGCACTTTAATTTATGTTAGATCAAGAAAGGTAAGGTTAGTTGTGCATTCCTGTGTAGCACTAAATGATTTACGGCCCAGGTTAGGTTAAGGAAGGTGAGGTTAGGCTGTTTTTTTTTTTTTTTAGCTAGTTATATTTCACACACAAAAATCCCAATTTGTCACTGTGGCCCCCAATTATTAGTAGACTTGGGGAAATTGTTGTAACTGATAGATTATCCATTTTCGGGCCGAAATGATTGCCATATTTGTCCAAAGCACATTAAAAAGATTCTCCCATTAAAAAGCATCGGAGAATCTTTATTTAGAAGAAGACCATGGCTTGCAAGGGGAAAGAGACCCATTCCAAAAAGTTTTGGTTAAGACTTTCTGGAGCCACCCTCATTATTACTTTCAGTACATGACCTCTCGTTATCACAGTATCGAAGGTCAACGATTTTGGAAAATGCATTAGCAATCCTAAAACTATAAATACCATATCAGAGTATTTTTTATGTGGCAGTAAGAGGGCTTTGCACGAAACGATTCCAGAGTAAAGAATAAATGAACAAGTAAGAAATGTGTCGAAATCTCTTCGGCGCAATTGAGTTTTCTGTACTGCCTGTACAGCGTATAATCAAGGCCACCGAAAATAGGGCTTTCGGTGGTCTCGGTGTAATGCTGTATGAGCCGCGGTTCGTGAAACTTTAAACACGGCCTGATGGTGGCTTATCCTATATCGTTGCCATAAGCACGATGATGACTAACTTTAACCTTGAATAAGATAAAAACTACTGAGGCTAGAGGGCTGCAATTTGATATGTTTGATAGTTGGAGAGTGGATGATCAACATACCAATTTGCAGCCCTCAAGCCTCAGTAGTTTTTAAGATCTGAAGGCGGAAAGAAAAATGCTGACAGGATTTGTTTTGCAGACGGACAGACAAAACCGGCACAATAGTTTTCTTGTTCAGAAAACTAAATAGGGGTAATAATAAAAGAAATGCAATTCGTGATTTGTTTTTCTGATAAAGTGACGCCTCGGTTAATATAGACGAAAAAAGAACTGCAACAGTAATTAATTATATAAAAAAAAGGAAATTGTTGTTGCAGTACGATAAGTAATGAGGAAGAAGCAAAAGTAACTAAAGTAAAACAACACGTTAATAGGTACAGAAGAATTGGAAAGTAGATTCTGAAAGAAAATGAAAAAGTTATAAATATACAATCACTTGAATTTACGTCAAGAAAGTAGGAAGAGTAAAAGTGCTTTTCGCATCGTTCGTACTGGAGCACTGTTGTGCATTTTCTCCATAAGCTGTATGTGATACCGTATGCACAGACATGCAGGACTCTTACAAAGTTGTCTAGTTGCGTAAGGATTCACTTCATCCCCACGTAATAATTACATCATCTCAAAGAGGTATCACTGTTTGCGCAGTGTCTCGTCAGCAAGAAAGAACAACCCGGCATTGAATAACTTAATCAACTTGTATGTAAAAATGATGGGTATTAGGTGTCTCAAACAATAAGCAGATTTATTTAGGCTTAATTCCTTTTCGCACGCATGTAAATGCAAGATTACAGAATCTTTTCCTCAAACATGTATAAATCAACACATGGTGCACCTTCACATCATCATATTAACATTCCGCTAATCCGGAGAAAGGTTAAATGTCAGCATGATGCCCGGACCAACGTGCCAAAGAATAAATGATCGGAGGAGAGGGGCCACGAGGCGTCGCATTGGTCTGGGCAGTGTCTGAGTCACTGGTAAGATCAGGGCGATAAAAACAGAAAGGCGATATCAAGGGGTGGGATGAACGTGTCGCCTCACCCAAGCAAAATAAATATTAGTTGATATCAGAGGGTGATTTATAGGATTTTGGGACAACGAAACCAGAAGGAAATCCTTATGTCTTGGGTCAGGTGCAAAATTTTAACGGAGATATATCAAAATTTGTCCTGAAAACTATTTGATCAATGTTAATTTACTGGAGTGACAAGAAAAAGGCTAAAAATGGCTCTGTCTTCTTACTGATAACAATTTGCCTCGAAAAAAGGGGAAGGGAGGGAAGTAGACTTGAGTTTTTTTAACTTCAATTTATCATAATAGTCAATCAATATCGATGCCAATTTAAACTCGTGAGTTAGCAGTAGTTGATGACACGTACAAGTATCAGAAATTTCAGACGATCGGGGGAATTCATTTATAGTATCCGTTTGGAGAAACATGACCTTCAGTGTTAGTTCACTTGGAAAAAAAAAACTTGCTTTTGAAGGAGACAATCTTGTGAAACTAACTAAACAAACAAAATCAGACATGCGAGTCCTTTTAAGGAAAGGAATAATGATAAGAATTCAGAAAGGGAGGCTGGACTCACAGGGTGCTCGTTGTAAAAGGTTGAGAGGTTATAGAAGTTATCAAACCTTGCTCTTCGTTCTTCTGCTGTAGCTGAGTATGAGGTCATTGTTGTATAATTATCACTAATAAGGCAATATCCACCTAAAACTCTTAAAATTTGTGTATGGTTAAGTTCATGCCAGTATTCAGTTTAGTAACAAAAATGTCAGGTAAAGTCTTCGTATTGTATCCTTGCTGTACAAGTTTTCCGTTTTTTTTTTTTTTTTTTTTTTTTTTTTTTCAGCGTTCAGCGTTCAGTATAAAATAGTTCTTCCTCTCCCGAGGAATATACTTTACACACATGGAGAGAGGTGAAATAGAAATCATGAGTGATAAGACCTACATATGTGCAAATATAGTCTGTGTGAGTGTGTGCCATCAAATATATATGCCAGTAAAATATATATACCAGTAAAATTATGTCACTGTTTGTCCCTGCTTCTTCATCAGGCATTCTTTTCCTTGACATCAGCGTTTCAAACTCCATTTGCCCTTCAGTTACGTCTCAGTAACTGAGAGAGGTAACTGACATCTTACAAAAAATTCCTTTTCCCCCCACCCTCGCATTAGAGCCGTCATTTGTAATCTTACTCATCCAATTCCATTATGCTCTCCCTCTTGGCATGTTTCAAATACCTTTTTTTATCATTATAAGATAGTTTAACCACGACACTGCGTTAGATTTGTAGACTCATAGGGTTGGTCATTCTTGCACCTTTACTTGTTAGTATCCAGGTCTCCAGTTCATCGAAAACTGTGATTTTCTTATTCTTTTCTTCATGTCTCTTCCAAAGCTTTATTTTCACAGTTCCCTTTTGTC
Organism: Macrobrachium rosenbergii; assembly: GCF_040412425.1. Taxonomy (NCBI): domain Eukaryota; kingdom Metazoa; phylum Arthropoda; class Malacostraca; order Decapoda; family Palaemonidae; genus Macrobrachium; species Macrobrachium rosenbergii. The sequence continues at coordinate 14,412,196 of NC_089769.1, read as the reverse complement.
ATTTTCTTTTTAATATTTCAGTCTACGTCCTGTGTTGTATCAACATGTTTATCTTATAATTTTTCTTATTATCATTTATTTTCTCCTCTACCGTATTACTTTCATTTTGTCTATTAACTCCCCCTTTCCTTGTCTCAACGTTCTATAATCTCGTCTATCACTCATTTCTCTTTATTTTTCATTTTGTATCCTTGTTAAAATATCTCCTTTACTTACTATCGCATCGTGATTCAGCGAAGTTCACACCCAACCCTTAACCAGCGACAACATTTCCTTCAATTTTTTATTCGTTTCTTCGTTTCTTTGGTGAGTTCATGCCATTAACAATTTACCACATGTTAAGACTAATATTTTTCTCTCTCTTCTTTCCAGGTTGGTACGCTTTCCTGCCATTTGTTGTGTTATGAACCCAGGTGAGTTTAGGTGCTGATATATAGATTTAATAATTAGAGAAGCTAGAAGTAGAAAGGTACACTTGTTAAGTGATTTAGAAATGAACTAAAGTATTCAGTACTTTATCTTTGGTTTTTGGGTTATGTTTATACCTAAACGCCAGGCATTTTTGCCCAGTATCATTATAACGCGTCATTTTAAAGGTTATTGCAAATGGAGGCATCCATTACTGATAAAGGAAAAGGTTTATAGTTTATCAGATGATTTATTAGTATTATGTGTATGATAAAACTTGATGTGCATCCATATAGTATTTTTCTGTGCGTGACACTGATAGTCGGTATATATATATATATATATATATATATATATATATATATATATATATATATATATATATATATATATATATATATATATATATATATATATGTGTGTGTGTGTGTGTGTGTGTGTGTGTGTGTGTGCGCGTGCGTGTAAGGATGGTACCTTGGTCCGGGCTTATATTACCATCTCTTTTGACGCAATGGGTACATCAGTATGGTATATAATCCTGCATTTCTTAAGGTCACGCTTACAAAATAGGACGAGGAATTTTATTCGTGCACCTGTTCCCCTGATAAATGTCACCTTAGTTAACTGGAGGCCTCTGTTTTCTTTGCAGTCAGATCAAGTTCTTTTTCTCATTTAGACTTTTGTTTAGGCTACTGTAAAGCACTGCAGGTAAAATACTTCTTATTCTACGTAAAATCGTCCAGCCAATTGGGCCTCGTTCACACGGTGCATGTTGCCTCAGATAGTTAAAGAACTACATGAACGCAGCGTTAAATGTCATAAAGTCACAAAATGAGACAGAAAAACTAATTTATTAGCGTGCATTATCAGGACAGGTTCCTCCACAATTGAGATGTTTTCATGGACAACCTTGACATTTAACTATTAGATTCTTTACAAGTATTCCGTATATAAATTATATATATATATATATATATATATATATATATATATATATATATATATATATATATATGTGTGTGTGTGTGTGTGTGTGTGTGTGTGTGTGTGTGTGTGTGTGTGTGTGTGTGTGTGTTTAACCGTTCAGTCTCATACAGACATAAAAAGATATTTATTGGCCGACGTTGCCACTAATGGATTATTCGAGGCTAGTCCTTCTCTGCGTTATATATATTTTATTGAAAATTGAACGTGAGTCATGAACAATAAGAGTTTATTATTTAATAAACTTAGATTTATTTATAACCTCGAAGTTGTTTTTTCCTTTTTACATTTTCTTGCTCATGATTCCTGTTACCTGTTTTGTAAGAACATTTGTATATAAATAGTATTCCCATGTCAAAACTTATCTTCTATAATGTTTTTTTAGTTTATAATTTTTCATAATACAGAAAAAATGTGTTGGAATTTTCTAGGGTGCCTTCATTCTGAAGTCTGGTATATTGATAGGTGCTTTGGCCTGCAGATGAATGGTTTTTTACGGGATTTGGTAAACCGTATAGGACACCTGAATTGCAACCAGTGAACTTCTTGGAAACCCGGCTTTCGCTGAACTTAGTTTATATTTTTAAGTAGATATAAACTCTAATATAAAATTTAAAAAAATGTTCATTACACTACTGCAATATGCTCATTACTTATACTACCGGTGTTAGTGTAATTATTATTTCAGTCCTTTTTGTTCTTGCTAATATTACCACTGTTGATGCTATCATTATTAATATCCACATCGTGTACTGCTGCCTCTGCAGTGACGAAGTTCCTATTCCTTCTACTCCTTCCCCAGTAAGTGTACTACTCTTATTACTACTGCAGTAGCAGCAGCGGCAGGAGGAACTCGTGTTATTTTATAGTTCCGTTTACGAGCGATGTAAAGGCTAAGGTAAGGGCACCCCTGAGCCTTGTAACGCGAAGTACGAGACAGGAGTTCGTTCATAAATGAGGGTCAGGATAACCAATTATTAAGTGCCTCTTTCCAGGGTGAGGCAAGGTGCGTAGTTACCGCCGGCTCTGTGTGCATGATGTATTGCTTTCGACGTTGCTCTGCTTGTTTTCTTTCTCTTATATGTCTGTTTGCTTTTTCTTTGCTTTTTCTTGTCGTGGTTTTTCTTCTGTTGCGCAGCCTTTTCCTGTATTGTTATAGCTTGTCGGTTTGTTTTCATTGTTGTTTTTTTGCTGTTTTTGTTGTTTTGTCTGTCATCTGCT
>NC_089769.1:14382083-14404583 GCF_040412425.1 Macrobrachium rosenbergii | reverse complement strand
TAAAGTTATAAATCTTTGAAATATACATCTTATTATTTTTTGTGTATATTGTTTTCATTGTCAACGTTATCTTCGACTGTACGACTTGTCTCTTAGAAATACTAAATCTTCTGAGATCATTACTATAATATGTAAATGGTTGCCGTGTAAGGAGTGGCTTGAGTTCAAACTGGTATACTTGCGTCCCTTGACACTCACATTGGCGAAAATTCTTTAAAAACCTATTTGAGATTTAACCTAGAATGAAGTTCATGAAACTTAAGTCCTTTTGCGATTTAGCCTGCAGATTGCCATGGAATCTAAGTTCCAAATATAATATAAACAATCAAGACATGATAATTTCCTGAAATTTGAATGTTCCAGAAGTAACAATGATTATATGAAAATGTAATGTTGCCTGTATAATCCAGTATGAACATGAAACACTCTAGTTAATACTTAGTGTATCTAGTAACTAGCCCATTTCCCTTGTATAAGAAATGAGATGGATGTTATCTGCGAAAGCTCTCTCTCCCACCCTTGAGGTGGACCTCTCGAGTGCTTTGTTTATTTTTATTGTTTTGGGACCTGTAGGGGGTGCCTAAGGAGTTAGGTTCCATTATTTGGAGGCACCGGCACTTCCGGGCACGCGTATATGCGAGCTTCAAGCGGTATCCTGTATGAAGGCATTGTGTCGTTGTTGACTCAAAGAAGTGCCCTCGGCGCCGGTTTGTTTACCATTTGGGATGTGGAGGGTGGGGGGGTTATATAGGTGGACTGACCTTAACCCTCTCTCCCCTTCCCATCCCTTTCCCGGAACCCAGAAATAAAGGAAACATTCCTAGAAATTCCATAATGGTAGAAACCATTTCAAGGTGTCCTAATTTGTTTGATGTTGTTTTGGTGCAGAATAAGGTCATAGCATGAAGAAGAGCAGACGATGAAGAAATGGATGGCCATGAAAGTAGAATTAAGGTTATTTTTTCCAGAAGGATCTAACAGACAAATACCCACCACAGGTGTAATAAGCAGATGTACACAGCGTAATGGCATTATCAGGCACACGTACACTCATTTCTTTTATTTTAAGAAATGTCTGTGAGTCAAGACATGGCTCTGAGTTTGAGATCCTTTCCTACCCAAGGACAGTGTTCAGTGGTGGATACCTTTTATAGCACTAAGATATACGAAAGAAAATAGTTTACCTTTATTTTTTTCGGAGACTGGCCTTCCACATCTATAAAGGATGAGATATCGTTAGTATCGTTTCGTAAAGAACAATTTCCTTCGGTTTACAATTAATCCAATATTAAATTTGATTAAAGAAAGAAATTTCAATTCTGTTACGAAGGGCATTGATTTTTATTTCAGTTATGTTAGTATATATCGATAAAAATTTTCTGAACTGAATCATTAAACTTTTTATTTTATACAATAAGTTTATTCTGTCTAGATATGAACTCAGCATCATCTTTCTCTAAATTGAATCAATATCGTCTTCATCAGTCAATTTCCCCTTGATTCAGTGTGTAAAAAAAAAATGGCTTCGCTTTCGCACGGTAACAATTTTCCCCCTCGTATGGGTGACTCAGAGGGGAAATGGAAAGGGCAAAATCAATCGATAACTATCTTCCTCCCTCGCTTTCTTCGGACTTCTTCCATCCCGGACTTCTATTGATTCGTCTGTGTATAGAATCGTACATAATTCAGTGCATAAAATGTCTCTCTGGCACGGACACTTGAGGGGCTTTAGATTAGTCATCGATGTAGAGTCTGTTTATACATGGCTGTTTGGATTTTGTCTTTTTTTATGTCTAGTTTTGTCTTTTCATTGAGTTTCCCAGATGATTGATACTGATCTGTGTATTCGAACACGTTCAGTAGCTGTGAAGTTTTGACTGAAAAATCATTCGTTGTTTAATGGTGATTACTGTTGCTAAAAGTCATTGCAGATTTTTATATGCATAAAGGAATGATGTTGTCATTCTGTTTCAGGGAGAAAATTTGTCTTAATAAGTATAGAAAAGAGAGAGAGAGAGAGATGGTAGAAAAATAAATTGGCTTCCTTGTCACAGCCAAGGCATATGTGCCTTATCAGTCTTACGGATAAGGGGGAGGGTGAGCCTTCCGGAGATTAGTGTTCTGCCTTTTCGCGCGTGCCCGCGCACATGCACTCCCACATATACGCAGGATGAAAGAGGAGGACGAAAGGGATGTGGTCGTTGGTCTTATTGAGAGAGAGAGAGAGAGAGAGAGAGAGAGAGAAATCAGTGGGTGGCGTGAGCAACGGAAGTGGGTGGCGATGACTGGAAATCGTTGATGCAGTTGACGTCGTAAATTCGTTTCGGTTCTTCCATCAGCCATCTCTGGGCGGGATCGATCGAATTACCATTTTTATAGATCCACCGGTCGGAGGCGAGAACTGACTATGAATCGATGATGTGAACTGGTAGCCGTCATGGGCCATTGGACGGTCTTTCCATACGTGTCTGTCACTTGTGAAACAGATGCTCCAATTTTCTCCCATTTTGTGTTGGGGGTCGGCGGAGCTGGTGACTTGTGTCTTCGTGTGGCTCAGGGCGTGGAGGAAGGGGAAACAAAAAAATAGAATGGCCAAGTGTTGGTGGGGGGGGGTCATGGTACTTTCTTCTGCATGGGGTCAGTATCATGGTCGTTTCCGGCTCATTATGCTTTAAATTTTTTATTTTAAGAGATCATATATTAGGAGTGTTTTAATTTCTTTTACATATTATTTTTCCCCACTTCTTGAAAGAGAGTACCATTTGACTCATTTCCTTGCTTATCATATCATCATCTCCACTCCAGGTATGCAGATCCTTATATGAATCAGCTATTTCTTATTCATCCACCATCCATGTCAACATCCATTGCTTGATCTTCGTGCTATTTATTTATCCTCATAACCATACTCTTGTTCACATTTGTTAACATTTCTCCTCTTGCAAAAACTTTCTAACACTTTTACTAGTCTCTGCGGTTTCTTGTCACTGTCCCCAGTCAACACTGTTTCCACTGCAAACATCAGACATGCCACACTTCATTCATGACCCACATTTTCGTACCACAATTTAGTACCTACATCTACTTCCCTTTTCTCTAACTCCTCGAAACAGTCTTCCTCAAAAGTATTGAGCACACACAGAAACAGAATGCAGCTTGTTTCAGTCCCACTTTTACTCAGCCTGTCACTCTCTTGTCCACAAATTCTAGCGCACGCTTCACTTACATCAAGAGCAACTTATTTGCCATACCACATCTCAACACCCTACACATTTCTTCTAGGACCATTTATGGGACATACATTTTTTCCCCTTTACTCTCACTTTATAACAACACCTGTTCCTTACGTATAACACTTAATCCAAACACTCTTCCTTTTCTCAAACCCACTGGTTCTTCCCCTCTCAATCTTTCTGTTATCTTTATTATTATCTAAATCAGAATCCTTCCATACACCTTCCTTAGTGAACATTTTACAAAACCATAATTATTTCACGTTCTCGTTCCAGACATGACTTATACACCTTGTTAAAACTCAATCACAACATTATCGCCTACCAACAAAAATGCCTTCTGATTTCCCTAACAGTCAATTTCTGAAGCATTCACAGACTTACACTAATTCCCTTGCACTTTACTTCATTCTCTCGTTTCTTCCACATCCAGCGAATCCTCAAAGTATTCACCTCATTGACCCCGGATTGCATATTCTTCAGACAGCATTTCTCTATTTGCATCTTTTATTTAGAGATTGATTTTCTCATTAACCTTTCTCTTCGCCTTTACTTCCTTGTAGAACAACTGATTATTCCCCATGTAGTCCTTGGTCACCATCTTCCCCTCCCCCATTGCTTATTACATGCTTGTGTCCTGAAATTGCTCTTCAAATGATCTTTGGTTTCCCCTCATTACACTTTTTATTCCTCATTACTATGCGATGTTTTTATTCACTCTTATCCTCCTGAAATCATAAATGCCTCCTGCTAACTCTGTGGCCCCATCTTGGAATTTTGTATATTTCATATGTTTGTTCGTCTTTTGTTTCTTTGAATCTTGCCCATTTGTTTAAGGAGAGAAAACGCGGTATTTTGGCCCTTAGCGAGACGTGGGTGAATGGGTAGTGTGTGCAGGAATTGGAAGGAAAAAGGAGTGAAGGTGTCTCGTTTAACAGAAAGGTGTAGTATTTGTTGTGTCAGGAAGAATGGGGACGAATAGAGTACAAATGTATTAGTTCAAGTATGTTTTGGGTAAGATCGAATGTGGCCGGAAAAATGTTGATAGAATGTGCGTGGGCCTAGATAGGAAAGAAATAGGGGTGAAAGTAGGAAGTACGAGAGGGTAAGCCGATTATATGTACTGGAAAAAGGAGTGGCTGGAGTTATATATATATATATATATATATATATATATATATATATATATATATATATATATATATATATATATATATATATATATATATATATATATAAAATGTGTGTGTGTGTAAACTCTTGTGGTCGGGAGACCCAGTGAAACTATTTACTTCGAGAAATGGAACAGTGATAAAAACCACCAAATATTTTTTAAGAAAGCAAACAATTAATCGTAATGGCTGACATTCCTGTAGGATTGCTGAAAGATTATTCTATATCAGGAAGTGTTTTTAGCTGGAAAGTTGTGCTTGATAATTGACGGGCTTTTTTAGTTCTTATGGTTGGGTTCTCTAAAAGACACTTGATTGGTCATAGGTACCATCATATTTGGTGTTCTTCTTTCTGATGAATTGCCTAAGATAAATAACAGTATAATAATGTTGTAGAATGAAGGTACCTTATTCCAAGTTTGGAAAGCTTCCTGTGGTTTGGACTTGCTGTTTCGACCATCTCTTACGCTATCGTGAATTTTGACGGTGTGTGTACACTGAATAATAAAAATAATTTTGATTCCTTCAAAGAATACAGAAAATGCTTTCTATGAGATGTAGAACCAAAGCAGAGAATTCCCAGCAACACTTACTTTTGGGGTGAAGCCAGAGCATGATATAATAACGCCAGGTCCAAATAAGAACGAAAACTACTCCGAGATGATGTTGATGATGATTGCTTTGGTCTGTATAATGGGAGCAAAATTATAGAAAATTGCGGGTGAAGTTTTACACCCTATTGTGCAAACACTCCAGGACTCACATACACCTTGCCTGAATTAGAATTTGCCAAGTCTCTCTCTCTCTCTCTCTCTCTCTCTCTCTCTCTCTCTCTCTCTCTCTCTCTCTCTCTCTCTCTCTCTCTTTAAAATTAGAATAGAATAGAACAAACTTTGCTCCTGAGTGTGTTTGTTGTTTTCATTTCCGTCATTATCGCAACAACCTGAAAAGCAAGTAGTACAATAACCCGACAGTTCTAGCCAAACAACAATATTACAATTACTGCTGCAGGTGCTACTGCTAATACCATTATGTCTGATTGTGTTAAGGTATGTCTGATTGTGTTAAGGAGGGGCCGAGTCGGATGATAAGCTCTGTATAATGAAACACAATGTATTCCATGTATTTTCCCCCTGTATAACAACTGTAGCCTAGAGTTAGAGGAATTTATTTCTGGTGATAGAAATTCATTTTCGCTATAATGTGGTTCGGATTCCACAATAAGCTGTAGGTCCCGTTGCTAAGTAACCAATTGGTTCTTAGCCACGTAAAATAAGTGTAATCCTTCGGGCCAGCCCTAGGAGAGCTGTTAATCAGCTCAGTGGTCTGGTAAAACTAAGCTATACTTACTTACTGGGAACAAACTCCACGCTTAGACTTGTCGTCGTTCAGCCCTGGTCATCCTCTCTTACAAGTCCCTATTTACTGTGATTGTACAAAATAAAGTTAATTCGGTCCAAACTTTATGGTGGTACGCAACGTCCCTAGGGTCAGGGTTTACCGTCCCAACTCTTCCTTATAACCGTAATTTTTTACTTGTGGATGAATAATAATTACTCTCAGAGGGTTTTACTAATGTTTAATTAAAATACACTAACAAATAGTCGTTCGCATAACTTTCCACAAATAAAAAAAAGGTTGTATTGGATTAGCAGGTTCGCATATTGTTGTAAGTTGCATCCACATATTATAGAAAGTCAAAGCAGCATATTTGTTAAAGGTTATATGATCATGAACTAATCTCTACGTTTCGTTTCACGTTATTGCAATAATAATCCGAATATTTCAGTTTAATTCGGCAACTGTGTTGGCTGAAATAACTAATTAGGACTAAAAATACTTTATTAAGCTGCAAACCTCTTGCTTTGCTTAAAATAAGTCGGGTTGCATTTAGTTGCAGCTGAGTGATAGACATAACAGAGTCCCTGGTTGGTCTGATATTGATAAGCATCATCAAAAAGTTTAAAGAAACGTCTACGGGTAGATTTTTTAACATGAATTATTTTGTGGTAAACAACCAGTAAAAATTTTCACATTTCCGCTGCCCTGGCTCATTTTTTGTACAAATGCAGCTTCTCTGCTTATCGAGACTGGTCTAAAAAGAGAGAGAAAGAAAAGCGTAGACCTGTCTCCAAAGAATGCATTATGCACGCTCTTTGAAATAAGGTCATCGAAGTCGGGGGGAACAGAGGCAGTAAAGGAATTGAGTTTGTTGGTAATAACAGCCACCGAGACCAAAATTCTGGAATATTTATTCTGAAGTATTAATCATTACATATGGAAAGCACTTTGATCAAGAAATTCATTCATGATTATTCCGGTAATAATAAACTGATGACGTTGCCTTCAAGACTATGGTCTCTGCATATTGATTTCTTAATTGTGAAGCCGTCTCGAGGGGTATGTTAATTCCTCTCTATTATGTCAAGTCTCAAGGGAATAAAAAGAGAAAGGCAAAAAGGAGAGAGGGTAGGACTCAACCACAGAGTATGGCGGTAGACCCAGCTCCTTAAAAAGAGGGAAAGTCTTTCGGTAAAAAGAGGCAAACTGAGAGAGAGAATTCTATTCAAATAAATTCGAACCGGAAAGGAAGACATGTTGGAATTTTGTAAGTGAAATGTCACGATGCTGGTCATTCTTACCCAATTTGCAAGAGAGAAACAATGCCGAAGTGTGTGTGTGTGTGTGTGTGTGTGTGTGTGTGTGTGTGTGTGTGTGTGTGTGTGTGTGTGTGTGTGTGTAGGAGAAAACGAAATTCGAGGCAGTCTAGTTTGGAAAATCTCGTTTCTTTTCAAAAATGGTGAATGAAGTATAAGAAAAATTGTAAGGAGCCCATTTTTAGTTGCTCATTTTTATGGAATAGGCAATTGCAGGGTTCATAGACAGACATAAAAAAATTCTTTTAATGTAACCTGCATATTAGGTACATTTAGAAAAAGAGATTTGAGCAAGATCGTCTCGTTAATTTCCTTCAATTTGAAAAATATCTGATACATAAAAAGAACCTTAAATACCCTTTGCTTAAGTATGACAAATTTTAGTTAACTAATTTGAAATTAGAGGAAAAAATATAAGATAGCATAATCTGTGCCAATTGATTTCACACTCAGCCCATGACCAAGTATAGTATCTAGTTTCTTATTTATATATGAAATACTAGCCTAAAGCACATTTCAGACTGCTATGTTTTAGTATCGTGTTGAAGAAAAATAATAGGGTTCATGTTTGGTTGATGCAAGAGTAAAAGGGAGAGGACTAAATGAAGCCTTAAATCTTCGTTTCATGAAATAATTCAGTTTTGTAAAGATGAGAGCAGAGAGAAGTTAACGAGTAAGGTTGTAACAGTTGTAGATCGAATTAGATAAAACAGACTTTGGAGTAAGGGAAAGGGGAGATAGAAATGTGAGAAAGGCAATTCATAATTTTGCTTTAAGAAAGGTTAGTCATCAGCATTTTATATTTATATATATGTATATATACATATATATATATTTTATATATATACTATATATACATTATATATATATATTATATATATATATATATATATATATATACATACACATGCATGTATGTATATAAACAGTGTTCATACGTTACATGACTGGTATTCCTCTCAGGTATATAAACAGTTCCTCTGATTCAGTACAGGCGTTTCCTTTTTCAGTACAGGCGTTAATTTGTGTGTTGTGTGTGTGTGTGTGTTTGTGTGTGTGTGTGTGTAATTAGCCCATATGAATATGTATTCATAGGTCTTCTTCCTTTGAGGGAGTGACTGCAGGTGTTACCCTTCCAGTTCTCAGCTGACATTTTATGCTGTTACCTTCTACAGTCAACTGACTACCATTTATCCAGTTCAGTAATTAGGTCAACATCGACAAAATGGAGAAGGCAGTTGTGTGATATATATATATATTTATATATATATATATATATATATATATATATATATATATATATATATATGTGTATATGTGTGTGTGTGTGTGTGTGTGTGTGTGTGTGGGTGTGTGTGTATGTGTGTGTGCGTGGGGGTGTGAACAATATTCCTTCGAAATGGAATGAAGCACAAGACTGATGACTAACAATTTGAGCGTTAAATAACTATAAGTTTTTAGGGTAAGACTGGCGAGCAATTCCCGCCAGATAAGAGCAGAGCTGCCGTTGACGGGTGTATATAACAGAAGCAGTGAAGTGTTTGATAGGCGAGAGTACCTAACGGTTATGGCACGTGATTGCTGTGACAACATGATTCGATGAAAAATTACCTGGAGGGTGAAGCCTGAAGTTTTATCTTAAATAGTTTGTTTTGGATTTAAAGATGTAAAAGTATAGTTACTCTGGCGTATACAGTAGTATTCTGCTTTCAGTTAGACGCCTTTGAGATCTTCGTATACAGTATATGTCTATAGACTCATGAACAAAAGTTTTGCTGATACTGATGATGGGCATTAGAAATGCGACGTACAGGATTGAATGATTAGGTTGTCTTTGCAGTTATTACGTGATATTATTCCAGCATTTTGAATTTTAAAATCTTTTTGTAATGTCATATATTTTCTTTGGTTTTCAATGTATATTGGTGCTGTTATTTCTATAGATAGAGCGTGGAGAATTAATGTTCTTAAGTAAATGCGATAATTGTAAAAGAAAGTTTTTTATTGTACTTTATATAATGTGTATTAAGGAGAGAAAAAACAGCCTACTTTGTTATATTCTTATATAATTTCGGCAAAAGAAAAAACATTTTATAAGAACTTTTTCTTGAGAATGGCCACAGAACGACCGCCGTATATGGGTCCCATAAGCTATGTGACTAAGCCTGAGTAGCTTTAGTCCTTTTCTCTATTTGCTCAGGCCTTTATGAACAAGGAAAATATTTAGTGTGCGCCTTTAGATTATTATTATTATTATTATTATTATTATTATTATTATTATTATTATTATTATTATTGGAAGAAGTTTCATTCTCTATTACACCATCAGTATTTATGTTTTAAATAAAAATTTTTTCCTGTTCCCCTTCCAAGTTGCAAAATACTTCAACTATATTTTTTAAATGGAAGATTCTTATTTTTATATTATGTTTATTATGCTTACTTATATCTGCAATTTTATTTCATCTTCGAATAAGATTTTGAAATTTTATTTCATCTTCAAATAAGATTTTGCTTCTCTTTTAGGGTAAGATGTGTTTTATGTTACTATCACATATTTCCATACATATTTTCCTATTGTTTATGTTATTTCTGTGATGAAACCTACTATTTTCGTTATGTGACGTCGTAATTCAAGGTTTATTTACGCCCGGTAATAGTAAATAAAAGTGACCTATCAAATTATGAAATCCGTACAAATGTATAAAATTAATCACATATGAAAAAATTGAGTATTATTTATAACTGATGTGAGAGGTTTATTGAAAATTCTAGATAAATGTTCACATTTGTTTCGACGCTTGTACAGAACGGAAAAAATATTTAAAATATTTAAAAACTTATAATTTCTTGCAAATTTTAGATAAGATGTTTCTTTTGATCGAAGTCTGTCGCGTATTACGTCCTCAAATCAGGTGGGATAGCATAATGCAAGGTTTATTTGTTTTTTTTTTTCCGGAAAGTAATGACACGGTATGTTGTACTTCGTCCATTATGTCTAGTTTGCATGTAAGATGCAATGACTTTCAAGCATCAGCATTGTCCTCGTTATTGCTGTTCATTCTTGCGAATGGAACTTACTAAGTTGCCTCTAACATGGGCGGAAAGCTTCCAGTGAATAGAGTGTTGATATTAAGAAAGAATAAGTTGCATAAAGAGAATATCTAGGGAAAATTAACCACAGATAAAATTTGCAGTAGATAAGACATATCTAGTAGTTAAAAAGTTTTGAAACAAACTGTGGAATAGAAACAGAATTCGTCAGTGTAGTATTGTACAGATGAAATTATTAACAAATAAATGGATATAAAACAGATAAAGAGTGTTTTTAAATCTGGAATAAAAGCGTACTCATCTGTGTCGAGCTGTAGCCTTGATCCAACTCAGAGCATCAAGATAAAAACATGGGAAGACTTACGAAGTATAAAAACCTTGACCAGACTTCCTTCTTTTAAGTCGATATGGAATGTGGAATGTTTATTTCTCGTACATTTCCTGAAACTCTCGTTGGGCCTCCGAGGAAACCCATGGAATGATGACATTTAGTTTTGCCGAGATGAAATTTCCGATAAAGTTGGTACTTATTATTAAGTTTGTCACACCCAAGGCCAGCCCTATCTTTACCTGCTCTCTCTCTCTCTCTCTCTCTCTCTCTCTCTCTCTCTCTCTCTCTCTCTCTCTCTCTCTCTCTCTCGGGAAAATTGTACAATTTTTTTTCTTCGTAAGCGTCAATTTCTTTTTAATCAATGGCTGATAATTCCCAGTATCTGCAGTTTATTTCTTTCCTATAGGCAAGCTTTTTGATCCAGTATCATTTCATGTGTGATATAATCATCATCATCGTTGCCTCCAACTCCGCATGACACAAAGGGCTTCTGTGAAATTCCGCCATGACAATCTTTCCTGTTCTTTCTTTTTTCACAAGTCTCCCCTAATCGTCCTCCCGTCTCTGAGTTCATATAGGGATATGCCTGAGTCTTACAGCTCTTGAGGTACTCACAGTAACCCAGCCATGCCATCTGTACATGGAACTTGTGTGATTATGGTAACATTTCTCTCTTTCCTATCAGCTGACTCATAATATTATTCTTAAAGCGTAATTTTCAAATTGCAAGATATTACACATATAGTATCATTGACTATATAACATTTAGATTATTTATAATCTAACTTTCTAATGCAGTTTCAGTCTGTTATATTCCTAACATTGTTCTGCTTGCCCAGTGGCATTTTTACCTTTTATAGTCTCTCAGTAAATTCCAACTCAAGAGAAGCTGCATTAGATGTCATTGTTCCTTAAAATATGAAAGACAATGTCATTAATCCTTTCTCCATGTTTCATTTCATCCCTCTGAGCATAATCAGTCATTGTTTCTGCTTTTCTTAAATTTATCTTAAGTCTTGTCTCTAGATGAGTGAAGTGTCCCATTAACAAAGCTTTGTAAATCTTGAGGTGTTTTGCTTAATAAAACATCATGTAAACCTTCTCTTCCGTCTCCTGTCAATATTTTCCATCATAAAATCCACGAGAAGGGCAAACAGCCCACCATTATTTATTGCAATTTTTTTTTTTTTTTTTTTTTTTTTTTTTTTTTTTGCAGGCTCCATAAACATTACCTTTACATCTGTTTCGTTCGCAGATACGTTCAGTTAGCTATAAACCTTGCATCAGTTTCGATCAAAGATAAAGTCATCATACTTAGCGCGAATGCCGTAGTGACGCAAGACCTTCCGTTCAGTTGGACTGTTAACGTTGTCAAAAGTTAACAAAAGTTTTGTTATAGTGCTGAATATTTTGAAGCAAAAAAAAAAAAAAAAAAATAATTTTCTCTTACTTGAAAAAGCCCCAGTTGGTGGTAAAATACGCAGCCCTCAAGTTGCCAGGTTTGTGACTGTGGCATTATACCAAGATCGATAGGCTACTAAGTTTCTCCACAAAGTTTGGGGTTGCTAGGAGCAGAGATTCTCAAGTTTTTGGTTCGAGCTGAAACCGACCATTACAGACCTTATGCTTGGGTTGCATCTGGTTCCAGTTCATTGTTGCACATTACCGTCAGTTGATGAAGGAAAATATACCCTGTAACATTAATTAATAGCAAATCCCCGTAGGGCGACAGTGCCGTCAGTACACCAGACGCAGTTCTTCATTGGTGGTGGGGTAGAGCTCTCGGCTAGCACGCTGTTGGCCCAGCGTTCAACTCTCCGACCGGCTAATGAAGAATTAGAGGAATTTATTTGGGTGATAGAAATTCATTTCTCGTCTGGTTCGGATCCCACTAAGCTGTAGGTCCTGTTGCTAGGTATTGGTTCTTAGCCACGTAAAATAAATCTAATCTTCGGGCCAGTTTAGGAGAGCTGTTAATCAGCTCAGCGGTCTGGTTAAACTAAATTTGTTTCAGATGCAATGTAGGCAACTGGTTCTTTGCAGGTCTCTTTCTATTCATATTTCCTTCCATCTTAGTTTCCACCCTCTCCTAACAATTGTTTCATGGTGCAACTGCTAGGTTTTTCTCCTGTTACACTTTTAAAACCTTTTCACTCTCAATTTCCTTTTCAGCGCTTGGCCGTTGGCCTCAGTTTGATATCCATTCTATTCAATTAATAGAAAATATTGTACAGCGGATTTTTCTTTACAACTTCGTACGCATTAGTGTTTATTTGACAGTCTTCATATTTCACTCCACATACAGAAATGCTTTATAAAGATAATGTACTTTTCAGTGCAAACGGGAAAGACATGTAAATGTCCTTATAAAGTTTGGCGTTCAAAAAATATACAAAAGAAAACGGAAAGACAAGGTGAACTACGAGTGGGGTCTTATCTTGGGGATGTAAGTAAAAAGGAAACGTGAAAAGGAAAATAATTCAACCCTGCAACAGCCTTTGAATATAGATTTTGAAGGATTATGATAAGGTCCATTGTTTACATAATGAATCATATAAAATTATATAAAATCATATAAAATATGCAAATTTCTTACGCAACAGAAACACAGGCATGAGCAATAACGAAGGCGATGTCTTAGGCTCGTAAAAATAATAAAGATTGGATTTATTTTTGGACAAACAGGATGATAATTGTATGAATGGTTGTGGAAACGAAAAACGGCCAGTGAGTGCCATTCGTCTTACTGATTTGATGATCCTGTCATGTATGATCTCAGTCGCTCTTGCTGTTAACATTAGGATTGCAATTCTCGTTGTTCCATTGATCGTAACTGAATGTCTTGATCGCTAGCCTATTCCGAATATTCACTAACGTTATTTGAATTTGTTGCCGTCATCTTTTTTTTTTAATTTTGTTGCTACGTTTGTTTTTATTTCTTCTTCTTCTTCTTCTTCTTCTTCTTCTTCTTCTTCTTCTTCTTATTATTATTATTATTATTATTATTATTATTATTATTATTATTATTATTATTATTATTATTACATGGGTCATTTAGCTTTTCCGAGTAATATACAAAGCTTTGTCAGATTTATTCTATTTTAAATGCAATAGGTACATGATATTCAAGATGCTTTTACACTTTATCACATCATTCTGGACAACGATCTAACAACTGTATATCTCAGTAACCATTTGGGATACCTTTTAACGGGAAGAAGCAGCAGTCAGGGGGGGCGTCTCGCGCAGTTTCTTAAGAAAATTGCGGAAGGGAAACTGGCATATGATCATGTTACGTGGAGACACGACGTTTTATGCCTGAGGTGTTTTCTGTTTGACAAGTGGTTTTTTTCTTGTTTGACATGTTTTGTTTTCTGTTAGTTATCTACTTTCCTCTGTTGTATATTGTGTTTTCTCCGCTGAGACGTGGGAGAATATCTTCCTTTTAAGGTTTCATATCATCCTGTCTGTGGTGTGAGTTTTTTCTTGTATACTTTTTCTTCCCATCTTTTCAAATTAAGATAGTTTTTATGTATGTTTCATGTTTATAGTTTAAATATTTTAGACACCCTCTTTTCTCTCTTATATAGCCTATGTTGGTTTCCGGTTAGGACAAGGGTTTTATTTAATTATACGCGTAATCTGGTGTGTGAGTATATTCTTTTTGTATATATTCACTTGTGAGTTGAGCTTGAGGCTAGTTTATGTTTTTTTTCATGTTGTCATCTTTTCGACAGCATTGTAGACATTTTATCAAGAAAATGGCGAGGGTATATTCAACCGTCAACATATTACGCTTTAAAATTTACATGTGTGAACGAACTCCTCTGGGTAACTACTTGGGAGTTTGAATTTTACTAACAATATTCCTCCTCAACATCGAGCAAGCATGTCTCCACAAATTTTGAAGTATCAAATGTTGGTAAAGAGTTAAACAAAAAATTAAACTTTTAACTTAGTATGTAGTTTATTGTTAATTAGCATGATGAGAGCTTTATTAAATAAAATGAAAGTTGGGTGGGGAGACATATCAAGATAAAATTTTACAACTAACACTGACGTTATTTTCTGGTTTCAGTGACTGTTCGAAGGTAGCATGTCAGTTTTTTGTGGCAGCAATAACCTTGTTTGTTTCCTCTCTTCATGTTCTTGTGGGGAAGGTGTGGGATTTAAAAGCTGATCATTCTAACTATTCCTTTATCTTTGCTAATACGACTAAGGATAGAGATTAAACTCTAGTCAGTCAGCTGGATGATCCTTTCTTTCACTCTACCTTATAGAGTGTTCAGGTTCCTTAATTGAAAAACCAGTAGTTTTCTTACCTATTAAAAAGGCTCTATTGATAGCCAAGGTTTCAACCTGTCCCGGGTATAATTTTCAGTTGATTATCTGTGAGAGGGTAATATCTGTTATACAAGATGTTGAAGAACCAGTCGACAGCAGTAAAAGTGTTATGAGACCGAAGAGTGATGTTTTTACTTCAACTTTGAAGGGAATGGGAAATTGACACCATTTTCCTCTGCCAGGGGTCCATTGGGTTGGAGCAGTTTTGTGGGCTTTCTCAGCAGCTGCGATTTTTAAAAGAGGGTTTGCCTATGATGGAGTTATGAATAGTAGTTATGTCACATGAAATACACATAAACCCACTGCTCCGTTCGCTGTTTCAGTATTCAGTTTGCCATTTCCATTCGGTTTTTGGCATGTGTAAATAAATTTAATTTACTCTTGGCATAAATTTGACATGCAGTCTCGACATTTTGCTTTTTGATGACATTTTATTAGTTTTGATCGCGTACCCCGGTTTTTTTTTCAGAGGTGTTTTAAGCACAAGTAGTAAATGAATGAACATTTAGAATAAGTATCAAGAACGGAAACTACAGTAATTGAGAACAATAGCAGTGGATAGGTAGTTATTTCCATGATGTGGTATTCCTGCAGCATCATCCTGGCCATCAAATCCAGCACTTGTAATGCTGGGATTACTAATCTGATTCACTGGTTTGCGTGACTTCTTTTCCTTAGATGTCAGGCTCCTGAATTTCCGCCCTTCTTTTGTGGCGTGGTTAGGCTGCAGTTTTATTTATTTTTTCTTCATAGTTTCGTGTTGGATAAGGCACAGAATTAAATTAAGAAATATCGTAAAAATAATTGATGGTGCAGAATATGACCCTATGATTTCTATTAGATAAGTGCCCTTCAGGTGTGTGGTTTTGTGTCCCGTGCAAGTGTCAAATACTGCTGAAGTAATCTCGCAAATGGAGAGACACTCGGAGTTATTGAGCTGTCGTTTGAAGTATGAATTTTTTTCTCTCTCTCTCTCTCTCTCTCTCTCTCTCTCTCTCTCTCTCTCTCTGTGTTATTTAGGACGAAGATGGTACGGCTCTGAACATTTTATTTGTAATACCAGTTACCAAATCTCTTTATTTGAATTGGGTTTGTATTATCCATTTTGGGTTTAAGTATTTTTGTTTTTTTCTTTTGAGTTAAAAAGAGGGGGATCTCTGCTAAATAATAATATTATTGCTCATGTGCCACGTATGGAGATACTAAAGTCACGACTTGAAGAGTATTTGTATCTCTGTCATATGACCTTTTAGCGTCGCTTTATTAAGGACCTGACTTGTTATTTTCATTGTTATTCTCACGGTCACGTCTATTGTACGAGGTTTGTCCTTCAACATTGATTAATTTGTATAAGCAGGCTTTGCTTGGCCAATTAATCTGTGGAAGTATGCGTAACTGTGAGTTTTTAAAACTTTATCCAACTCTTTTCTTGGCGTGTAGTTGACAAAGTATGAAACATTTACTGCTGTGCAGTGCTTGGTGGCAAACTTATCAAACTTTGCTTCCTCCAACTCTTATCATTTAGTTGCTAAAATTGACAAATCTTGCTTGTTCGTGCTCTTTCCAGACAGTGTTTGGTAAATTTTCCGAAATTTAATGTCCTGAAAATTTTATATAGAGAGAGAGAGAGAGAGAGAGAGAGAGAGAGAGAGAGAGAGAGAGAGAGAGAGAGAGAGAGCTCGAATTTGTCAAAAATCAGATGGAAGGTTATGTCTGAGGATGGAAATGACCTCAAGGAGACCAGAAATAGAGAAAGATTTTACTCTCTGATACCTGTTCTCTCAACAGCGTGTAGGTGACGAAGTTAGAAAAATATGCTTTCCAAGCCATCAGTTACGAAACGTTACAAAATTTTCAGATTTCTCTCTCAATTTGGTTTTTGAACATTGTGTAGTTTGAGGATATTGATATCCTCTCCAGTCAAGATTTTCATTAAAAAGATTAAAAGAGGTAGCACAGGAGAGAGAGAGAGAGAGAGAGAGAGAGAGAGAGAGAGAGAGAGAGAGAGAGAGAGAGAGAGAGAGAGAGAGAGTTGTGCTGAACTGGCAATGCATCAATAGTTTATTGTCTGCAAGTAAGTGAATAGAGTACAAGAAAAAGCGTAGAAGAGGAGGGAGAGATAATGTTAGCATGTCATCTGGTATGAAAAATGTAACTAGAACGAAAGGAAGTTTATAAAAACAAAAAAAGAAAAACTGAGAAAGAGAAGGACGGGGGATTTCTATCTTAAACCGGTTTTACAACATTTTAGTGAAAGCGAACGTACAGAAGAGAGTGAAAATAAACAGCGAGAAACATAATCAAGAAAGAAACAGTCACGGTAGGAAGGGAAAGACTGAAAAGTAAAGGAAAAAAGGAGTGTTAAAGCGAAAATGAAGAGAAGAAAAGGTTATGTATACGGCCGTAAAAGAGCTTTCCTACTGTATTTGACTTTCTCTCGTCTTTTTGACTTCGTAATTGGAATCCCTTATCTAAAGTAGGCTTGGGGTTGGTGAACTATAAAAGAGCTATAGTTTCCCCCAGTTTAGGAAGTATGAAGTGAACCATTTTTTTTTTTTTTTGTGGCATTCCAAGGTCCTTGTTCTTTAACTCAACAGACGTGACTGTCTTTATTCCATCTCGCTCCAGAAACAGCACAAGGACTCTGGACATATGAAGGGAGGAAGATGCCGTTGGTGACGTCACAGGAAAGAGCGGATGGTGAGGGGGGTTCGTATCTTGATAGCAACTTCCGGTGCAGACTATGTCCTGCTCAGTTCAGCTTTTGCCCTCTACAGTGAGGCATTCAGTTGAGTCGGACGCACCAAAGGAAGAGTAAATAAAATTTGCTAAGACATTTCACAGTTATTTTACTACAGTGTTCTCAATTTGCTTATTATGGTGTGATGACTGAGACGGGCTAAACTGACGAAATTTAGCTCGATTGGGATAATGAAAGAAAGGTGACGAGTAGCATAGATCCAGAACTGTAGCAGATTAAATAACAGCATTCAACTGAATTCTGTATTTTATAGTGTACTAAATTCTGTATTTTTATGAAATTTCCACTGTAAAATTTTCATTTTCCTATATTTTCAAACAAGATCGTGTTTCTCAGCAATAATTACAACGGTAGAGAAATGTTCGAGGGCTTAGCTTGCTGGGTGGAATGTTATTTTTTAATACCTCTGTGATCGTTAGTTCCGGGTGGTATTTCTTAGTCTGTCTATCTGTCTGTCAGTCTACTTGAGTTTAGGTTGGGCTATTGTCATTGTCTCTGTCCCTGTTAGTTGAATGCCTTCCCACTCTTTATTGCCTAGCTCTGGGTTATAATTCTCTCTCTCTCTCTCTCTCTCTCTCTCTCTCTCTCTCTCTCTCTCAGGAATATCCTGATAACTTTTCGTATGTTTCAAACAAAACCAAGGTTGCGTATTTTTACAAGGCGGTGCATAGCTTTTGCGTGTTTTGTGTTGTATTCGGAGTAGCCTAGTAGCACCACTAACTTCCTGTGTCGTAGCTTGTCATAATTCACACCCCAATAAGTTCCTCCCACCCTAAGTCCCGATCCCGTTTTCTGTGGAATATCTGGTTTTTTGAAGTGTATTTCCGTTATTAATGTTTGAGTCACCAATAAAATTCCTGGTTATGAGGTTTTGCTTGAAAGGAGAAAATTATAGTTTGCTGTATGCGGTTTTCGTCTTTGGTTTGTATTGTTGGTCATTTAGTGTTCGTAATGAAATTCAGTGTCTCTTCGTCGTTCCAATTGAAAATTATTATTGGTAATGAAATTCTTCTTATGTAAAATAATATATCCTTGTAAAATTGTTTTTTTTTCATTTAGAAATGCTTTGGTTGGAAGGCAGTGCATTTTTAGGTTTGTAAGTAACTGATAGTAAAAAATGGATCACTCATTATTTAGCGAAGATTTTCAGCGTTCCTGGTCCTGCTTGCACGGTTCCTTGCTGGTTTAGTTACGTGAACATGATACTACGGAGTATGACATCCATTGTCTTAAAATGAAAACATTCTCGTGATGCTCTAAGGGTTCTCCGTGTGTTCTCTGTCAACAGCTTGCGTTAGTCACGCTATCACTGTGTTGTATCGTTTACCTATGGCGAATACCAGGAAAATAAATGGTATTGAGGCAGACAGATGCATTAGCACAATACTGTCACACATATGCACATATAGTAGATTTTTTTGTCATTTACCCGAGCCATGAAGATACTAGGTTTTCCCGAGTTTTCGTGAGATATCCGTAAGTTAATGTGACAATTTTATCAATATTTATGAAACAGTTTTCCGAATATTGATAACAGGTTTGCTTGTAAATGATTCGTTTGTATTGAAAATTTCATAATCTGCTTAATTTAATATTTACTGAATTGCTGTGTAACTTATTTTTTTTAAATAAATGTATTTTTTTATTTTTTTAAATAACTAAAATTTGCAGTTTTTTATTTTAGACCACTGAACTATTAACAGACGAAGAATTAGACTTATTTTCTGGCTAAGAACCAATTGGTTACTTAGCAACGGGACCTACAGCTTATTGTGGAAGACTTACTAAAAGAATGAATCCGGCCCATATAAGTTCACCGGACAAAGAAGAGCAGAACGAAACGAGTAATAAACAGAAAGAGAGCTCTCAATCATATGGACCTTTATGGCATTTGGTAAAAATGCATGTCTTTGTAAGTGATAAGTGAAGCAGAGGCTAGGAAGAGAGGAAGCACAGAGTTACACATGATTTTAGTGTCGTGGCCAAGGTATGAAAAAAAAAACTGCTAATGAAACAGATTCAGCCAAAGTTTATAAGAAGCCGAAGGACATATCCACAACTTCAGCTTAGCTTAGCTTGCCAAACTTAAACTTTGTGGGAATCAGTAATGCAGACGCGATTTCTTGACAAGCTAAACTTAGTCAGGTTTTAGATGATGAAAAGGTAGTTACTTGCTTATTTATTTATCGTTAGAACTAAACTGGTACTCGTTTCAGTACATTGTTAGTTAGAAAATCATCTTGGGGGGAACATGCAGAGAACGTAACTGAGCGGAAATGTAGATTGTAGGCTGTCTTACTTCGGGAAAATAGGAAAATACTTCATTGCGGATCTGTAGAATGACGACTGCGAACGAAAAGGATAGAAGAATTGGTAGAAGGTTGCAGTTCACTGAAAACGAATTTTCAATATATGGAAAGGGTATAATTCTTTTTATTTTTTTTTATTTTAGCAACAGAGGCATATTATCCCTTCTCCGTACTAAGTGCAGTAGATTTAATGCAAGACTTAAAGGTATTGCTTAATTTTAAACTAAGTTAACAGGAATGCATATAGTTGCGTTTATTACGATTTATATTTCGAAGAGGGGTTCAAGTGAGGGTTATGAGTAGGAAAGCGCTGAGTCGAGTCAGTACTGTTAAACGTAACTAGAATGTAATTTGTACAGAATTTCTCCTAATGTTACAATGTGTTTTGTACTTTAATCAGTAATTTTTCGACAGAAATACATTTAAAGAGAGAACTAGTACAACATTTGCATCTAAAAATTACTTGGTATGGTAACAAATCAGTCATTCGTAAGTTTATTCGCAGTTCAGTGACATCTGTGTGTACGTTGTTTACTGGATAACCTTGATAAAAACAAACGTAAAAACAAACACGATCATTTAGTGCCTTAGTAATTGTTCGGTCTAGTATTCACCGATTACCCTGAAGGCCTTGAAATGAGAACCTCTGATGATGCTTTAGTTTCTTTAAAAGCTCTCCCTGTTGTGTCCTGCTCTTTGAAGTAACATATTTATTGAATTTCAGGCAAATTGGAGTGGAACTCTGAAGTTTCTAATCGTGAAATGAATCTCTGGTACTGCCGTTCAGTTAGTTTGTTGTGCAAGCCGCATAAAGTATTAAATCATTTTGATCATCCTTTGCGTTCAGATCTTCCCAGACTATACCACCCACCACGTAGTACTAGATATGCAGTGAATTCCAAGTCTTGCCTTTTCTTATTCCTGCTGGGCCAAGTTACGGAATCATCTTCCTTATCCTGTAGGTGAATCTTTGAAACTTCTGAAGTTCAATATTTTTTTTTTTTTTTTTTTTTAGCAGGCTGACATGAGTCTCACTTCATAATTACTTTATTATTTTTGCATGTTACTCTGTAATTTATCTTATTTGTTGTATTTATACTACTTGTCTTCCATTTTTATTTCACATTCATAGTTTATTCTTTGTCTCAGTTTCCTTGAGTGTACTGGTCTGTTTTTGTTGGTGGGATCTTTGGGCTTCTAACACTGTTTTTCTGACCAAGAGTTACAGCATCTCATGAGATAATAACAGTAATAAATAATAACATTTGTGTGTGGAAATTCTTAAGAAAGAGAAGCCAATAAAGACTGAAAGATGATAGGTTGACGTGAAGAACTGAAATATGAAAATTCCTTGTAAGCCGCATGTTATGGAAACTAACTTATTTAAGTGAGATGAAGGGCTCCTCAACCGTGGCTAATAGGACTAGACCTAAAGAAACGCCAGAATGAACTAAGCCTAATAATGGGATTTTCATGTTGAAAATAAACGACGGACAAGGCATACACGAATGCATACACATATATGTGTGTATGTACACACAAATTGTGTATATATATGTGTGTGTGTTGTGTGTATGGATAAACACACAAGTCTGTGTATGCATTACGCAAGATTGAATTAAACCTTATAATGGTATTTTGAAATTTAAGATAAATGGTGAAAGGCACACACACGAATACATACACACACTTATATGGGTGTGTATGTATGTGTGTATATATATGTGTGTGTAGTTTAGTTTAGACAGTATGTATGTATTATCTTGTAGAAACTTGTCTCTCCTAATTGTCTGCCGCGCTAGGTGCTAAACTCAGGGAAGACAAGACCTCCCCCACCACACCCCTTGGTTTAACGTCTCAGTCTCTTTGGGACATCTCACCTTTCACTTAATACTTGACTGTCTGGGATTTTTTTTTTTTTTCCAAAAGGAATTCTGTACCTTGAAAATTCACTCGAGAGACCCATAACAGTAAATCACTAGAAAATGTTTTACATCTAATTTCCATTCTGAATTTGTTTATTATAGGAAAATTAATTAGTATTATTTGTGAATTTTCGTTTGTCTTTTGTTACGTTTATACGAATTGTGGTTTCCAAACTTCGGTGGGATGAATGTTTCATCCGGGAGAAATTTTCGACAAATATTTGCATAGTGAAGGAAAATCATGCTTTGAGTAAAATTCAGACGTGAAGGAATCATGTTTTGAATATATTTCAGACGTGAAGGAAAATCACGTTTTAAATAAAATTCAGACGAAGGAAAATTATGTTTTGAATAAAATTCAGACGTGAAGGAAAATCATGTTCTGAATAAAATTCAGACTTGAAGGAAAATCATGTTTTGAATAAAATACAGGCGTGAAGGAAAATCATGTTTAGAATAAAATTCAGACGTTGGTCCTTAGGGTTTTGATAAAAAGTCGTTATCCATTTTTGTTCGATAAATTTCTAATTTTCTTTGCGTATTCAACAGGAAGTGGAGAATGTATATCTTATTATTTCATATAGAGATCCTGAAGACAGTAATCTTAAGAGTCGTAATTTCAGTGCACTTAGTCATACGTTTTTCATTAATGTTATAAACGTAAAATATTGCAGGTCGTGTGTTTCATAACCGTATACCTGTTCTGTTAAACTT
>NC_089769.1:14214583-14377083 GCF_040412425.1 Macrobrachium rosenbergii | reverse complement strand
GGGTTTTTCGCTTCCCGGAAAGATGCAGACTTGCACATCAAAAGGACGTTCCGAATGCATTATGCATAAAGCGCTGCCGAGTGCGTCCTTTATGCCTGGATGAGTGTTGTTTGCTTTCCTTTTAATAATCTCTCTCTCTCTCTCTCTCTCTCTCTCTCTCTCTCTCTCTCTCTCTCTCTCTCTCTCTCTCTCTTCATGCAAGTCTTGTTTTTGTGGTGCCAAAGTGGATTTCGTGAAGGAGAGACAGTAATGATATTTCGATTATGATCTGCTTTGTCAGTACACAGACAGGCAAACAAAGACAGTGGTGAGGCAATATGTCTGACATCAAAAATGAGTTAACAGAGATAAAATGAAGATAGAGAACGCGTGTAATACGTTCACTGTCATTGCTGAACAAGAGAACTCGGGTTAAAATGAGACCAACCTCAGAACTGAACAGAGAAGAGAAAAATTGTAATATGAACGAAATCAAAATTTATCCCAGCATGGCGTGATGATTTGTTGGACGATTGAATCGCCTAAATTTATTATGACACAGACAAATGTCAATCATTACTAGATTCATTTACGACGTTATTTAAATGTTTAAACAAATCCGATAATGTCATGCTATTTTCCCTCAACTTGGCATTACAGTTATTTTCACGTAATTGCTCTGCACTGGAGGTTTGAAGGCGCAATGATTATGCAGACGAGGCTTATTATTTAGGCTTTTCTTGTGGCGGATGTGATGAGAACATTTACTTTTCTAATTTTGTATGTGAATTTATTCCCCCCGTTCACTTTATGTTGTTTTATTGTTACTGTTGTTGTTGTTGTAGGCGTTGTTATAATTGTTGTTGTGACTGTGGTAAAATTAGGTGAATACAGCATTCTAAACAAATTTTTAATTCTTTATATACTTTAAGAAATGGTTCTGCCATCCAGTCTAATAGCATTTATTCCTCATGAAAATTATTCCTGTAATGTACAGTCTCTAAGAGGTTTTTTATCTGAAACGCTTAAAATCACGATATTTTATCATCCACAGGTTTTTCGTAATCAATAAAAGATGTTTGCACACAAACAGACACAGACAAAAAAACACACATAAATACGTACATATATATATCAAATATATATACACATATGATGTGTATATGCGTATGATGTACGTGCAATAATGTTACATGTCACATACAAATCACCAAACATTCAGACAATAAGTGACGTCATTCAGGAAAATAAAATTATAGAAAATTCACTGAATAGCTTTTATTAACGGATTTTTATATCACATAGTTAATTAATACGTTCAGAGATACAGTGGCAGCAAGGATTATTCCTGAACCACTTGTGTAGTTATATATGAATTGCAAATCAAGCCTTTACAGCTCTATTTGTTAACTTAAACATTAAGTCTATAACTTGCAAGTGTCAAGTAAAAATTTCGATGCATTCCTTGTAGCGTTCTTGAAGCAAAAATGAAACTGGAATTTCCTTCGTTCAAACTGCAGATAATGTGAAAGATCGCGAAAGTTATCATACAACTGGCAACAAAGTCTGAGGAAGACTTGAAGCGGGAAATTCACGTGACGGTTTGTAGTATAATTATAGCATTTTTCTTTAGTGCTACCTCAGTTAATTAGAGTAAATCTTACCCTTTATATAAGAGATTATTATTCAGTATTATACAAATTCAGTATATTTACACATTACTTGTGAGTACTATTCCATATCTCTGTATAATGTGCAAGACCGGTAAATTTCTACCTCATGTTGAGTATTTAAGTTATTTACAATATTTACTTGTGAATCTGGTGTGCAAACACCCTAAAGTTTATATGAGATTTAGAATAATTCTCACTAACCAGACTGCTTTACAATTTCCAAAATAACGCTGATTTTATCTTATCGTGAAAACCGTCGGGCGGTTATTTTAAAAAGGTAGGTAACCATCATTTAAAAAAGGTAGGAACCCCCCCCCCGTCGTAGACACATGCTAAGGAAGGACTACCTGTTGTAGGCTGTTATTTACAGGGTGTGAGCACACGGAAGATGACACACTGACGGAGTGCGAACATTTGTCGGGGATAAGACCGAGCG
Organism: Macrobrachium rosenbergii; assembly: GCF_040412425.1. Lineage (NCBI taxonomy): Eukaryota > Metazoa > Arthropoda > Malacostraca > Decapoda > Palaemonidae > Macrobrachium > Macrobrachium rosenbergii. The sequence goes on along the minus strand of NC_089769.1, from coordinate 14,374,995 downwards.
CGGATTACCGGCTGTTGGTAGACGTCACCACTGGGTAGTTATGACACGGTCATCAACGTCATCACTGTCATTATTCTTCGTTTCCTCCTCGCGAGACATCACGAAAAACGTGGACACACTCGGGCCGACAGATGGCGAAAATTTAGGCCTAAATTGTTTCTTTTCTTTCAGGAAGTGTTTCTTTTGCGTACCGACGTTGCTTCTGGTTTGTTTTCTCTTAAACTTTTTTCTTTTTTTTTATTTACCAGTGCGGGTCTTTTAGATAGGGTGGGTGTGTGTGTTTATGCAGGAGGCTCGTTGTTTTTCTTTTAGCTGATTATTTTGTTGCGTGTTTTGGAGAGCTGTAAGATATGTTAGTAAATTTTCGTATTGAATTTGGTCAGTCTTTGATGTTACACCTGGTATCTGTAAGTAGTTGAGAGTCTCGATGGCTCGGTCGGTAAAGCAGCAGCCTAGGAATTCACAGAGGTCAGTGGTGCGGGTTCAAATCCGCAGCCGACCGGTCAGAGAGGCAGACACTTTGCTATCCTTGTAGACACCCCAGGATTATGTATGTAATCAACGGATAGGTTTGCTGAAAGCAAATGAGTGTTACAGACTAATATACACATAAACAAAGCCACTCCAACATCTTCAAAAAACATAACAGACACCTCACACGTCTCGAACTGTCAACCTACCCGCCCAGTTCTCCTCGCTGCTGGGAGAAAGGGAGCTGGGGATTAGGTACAATACATGTACACATTCGCTACCGGGGTCTAAGCGATGTCAGGCAGGGCAGCCGATCGATGCTACGGCCTACCCCAACGCCAAATCAAAGTCCTTCAAAAAGAAGGCATCGTGCTTACCCCATATAAAAATGGGAAAAGGCACGTTAAAACGAAGAAGAAGATCTGTAAGTAGTTGATTTCTAAACAATCTGCACGTAAGTGACCAATCGATATTTTTCTTTAATACGCGCCAGCATCTTTAAGGTATACACCTCATAACGAATTCTGAAACTTTTATGAAGTATTTTTATGGAAATGTTTTCAGATAAATAGCCTACCTACCGTCTTCGGATATATGACTATCAAATCTCGTCCACTTCGCTGCTAAATTGTCGTCACATTAAACGGCTGTATTCCCGTACCTCTGTGAAGGTGTTTCCTTTGCAGCTAATAGATGTGTTTTGCATGTGTAATTGTTGATAAACGAGTACACATGACAGTGTTAGTTTATGCACAGCATATGAAATAAACCGTTAAAACCTTTCATTGATTCTATAAAATTATTTGGCAAGCAATTTAACAAACGGTACATTGTGACTGCATCCAGTGGGAGAACTGATAGACTCGCCTTTTAAAGGAACGAAAAGAAACACCTAATTCAGTCTTTGACAGATTTCCCGCGAATATTACTCAACATCGCTGTGTGAGTATTCATTTAAGGCTGACTTCACACTGGGATATATTTTGAGTAAGCTCCTCCAGGAAAAACCCAATTCTTTCTCTTATGATAATTGTAAAAGTTGCGTGGATAAGTTTTCCTGTAACGTGCTCTCTCTAGTGTTTAGAGAGCACACCCCAGTTTTGTTTGGGAATGGTCTCTTTTTAAATTTTGTAAAGGACTCGGTTAGATGATGCCTACCGTACATGCACTCAAGAAAACACGACATATATACAGACAGCCTTAGTTGTTTTTTTTTATCTCGCTAACGTAATGATAGCGGAAGGTATCTTATCGTAGTGATTCACGTAAGACTTCCTCTCTGACTTTGTTTTTGTCGGTCGGTATGAGGATTAGGCCGGATGGAAGGGTTATTTCTGGCTGCGTCAGTTTATGGAGAATTTCCTCTTGAATTTTAAGTGGTATTATTTACACGCAGTTGTTTCCGATAAAAAACGAAATGATAAAAGGGAAGCTATTTTTCATTTTCGTTGACTCAGCCCGTTGCTAATGTGTCCGTATTCACTTTTCGGACATGGTAATGTTACTTTATATAAATTTTTCGGTATATTAAAAACAGCTGATATTTTTTACTTAACATAGGCAAACTCTCGGTCAGCCCAAACCGAACCGTAGTTTAAAGGGTAAAGGTTCCAGAGATTTAGGTATCACGGGCACCCAGCGCCCGGTGCACTGGGTAATTAGGAGGCTACCCCTTAATTTGGGAAATTGTTAAGCATTCCAATGCTTTATAGTATTTTAAATCTCACAGAACTTTATATTATTTTGCACAGACAGTTCATAAATAACACTACTACAACTAAGATAATTGTTAGAAAAGATTTTTTTTATAGAGATGTATAATAGCTTAAGCATGTTTATAAAGATGTATAATGGTTTAAGCAGGCTTACCTCATACGATAACATGTTAAATACATTGACTTTATTTAAACATTGAATAAAAACTAAAAAACTAATAATTTTATGAAAATTGCCAAATAAATTTCAGAAACTGCAAAAGAGTTTTATTCAGTAACAAGTAAAATAAGTTGCGCTTATGAACCATGCACAGAAACTTTGTAACTCTCATGTAGTACATCCACCGAATTAATTATCCAGAATAATGATGATCCTGCGTTAATGAAGATTGCCCAGGGAAATTCTTCTATTTTATGTAATTTACTAAACCTTAGACAAGATATGTAGTTTACACTCATTACTCAGAAAATAATAAAAAAAAACTCGCCAATGGAACACTGGCATTTAGTTCTGTTACTCGATAACTGATGCCAAATCTTAGACAGATAGAGAGATCGATTTATGGACGACAGAATGGCAATACTTTAATAATTACAAAACATTCAAAATTACAATATTTTCATATCTTTCAAAAGATAATTTTATGGTCCAAATAATGTCGAAATATCATACAAAACATCACTGTCATTGGAACCAGTAGGGAAAGCACAGTGGTTCCGCGATCAACAAGTTCCAAGTTGCTGCCACGGAGTTTCAGTAATCTTTTTAATGAGAATTTCCTTCCCGTTTATTTTTGTCAAACTTTTTTCACGAGAAATTTGTAAACAACGGCTGATACTGTTTTGAAGCTTTTCCCATTCTGTTTAAATCCCGCTATTACTCCTGACTCAGTTTCCTTCAGTAGGGAAGAAAAGTTAAGTATACCCTAGTTTAACCAGACCACTGAGCTAATTAACAGCTCTCCTAGGGCTGGCCCGAAGGATTAGACTTATTTTACGTAGCTAAGAAGCAACTGGTTACCTAGCAACAGGACCAACAGTTTATTGTGGAATCCGAACCACATTAGAGCGAGAAATGAAATTCTATCGCCAGAAATAAATTCCTCTAATTCTTCAATGGTCGGCCGCAGATTCGAACGCTGGGCCTGCAGCGTGCTAGTTAAGAGTGGTACCGACCAGTCCAACGAGGAACTTCAGTAGGGAAGAACAAAAATACGTCAAAATCATACTCTGTGAAGAAGTATTGAAGGCTGCTTGTTTGTCTTAACTATCAGAGTTTGTAGAATTCGATCATTAAAAAGTCACACGGACTGATGCGTCAACTGTCGCTTGCTGCCTGAACGACTGATGGTTTTGCCAGTTAGAGCCAATTAGAGTATTATTACCTGTGTCATTAACAGTTCTTTTGTGGTCTCGAAAGTGTTAGAGTGCGAAGAATGTAAAATTTCACGCAGAGTTCTTAAATGTGACGAAAAGAGGAAATCCGCTACTCCTTTCAGAAATACTGCGGCACTAAAAATTCTCGTTACAAAGCAGAATTCTCAGTGCTTCCACAACTACTTTTTTTAGTCCAATTCTTGGGATCCGAAAATGAGGCACGTTCTCTTTTTGAAGTTTTCTAAAAAGAAAAAAAGGCGAAAGAGAAAAGAAAAAGAAGAAGCAAAAACACAGCTTCCATTTAGTAAAAAAAAAAAAATCTCTATTTTGCAAATACCATCCCTCCACTTCCCAACCCATCCCATACCATAACGCCCTCTCTGTTCGTTATTTCCCTCCCCCTTTTCTTTCCTCCATTTCCCTCTTTCTTTCCTCATCTCCCTTGGCATCGAATGGATTTATATGCCACGGTATTTTCACCGAAAGCAATCGTATCACTCAAATCATTTCAGACTCTTAACGATTCGTAAATGGCTAATTGATATTAATGAATGATGCCACGATAACCAGCTAATCGCGATATGACACGTCCGAGTCGGTAGATTACAGTTCTCGTCGATCACTTGCTTCTTATCTCCTCAATTTTTTCGTGATAACCAATGCCCCTTATCAATAGAATGTCAACTATTCTACTGAATTAAGATGACACTACAGTAGGGCCGTAATTTTCATAAAGACGGCCGTATGAACTTTAACATTTTAAGTTTTATTCAGGCTGTTGCTAAATGTATGAAAACTTACTAATGAAGATTTCCTATAGTGCCGGCATTTGAATAAAGGAAATTCCAGCTATGTTTTTGTTTGGCTGACGCTGCAAAGAATTAAGCATAATATTATTATTTAACCATGACATGATAATAACTAGACTTTCAGGCGATTTATTTTTCCTGTAAAAATACAGAGTTGAAATTCCTTTTTTTGCAATTCAAGAAAAACTCTACAAGTGTTTAAAATAATTTCCCTACCTCTGCACAAGTGTTTAAAATAATTTCCGTGCCTCTGCCTACATCTTTGAACGTGTAGGTTAATAAAGCCGTTGGAAAATATTTACTATTATTCGTTGACTTAAAAGTATTATAATGAAAGTTACTGAGTAACATTTCAGTCATTATATGTTACTGAACGACGTCACAGGTTTAATCTCTTGGAATAGATTAACTCTATTTAAATAACTGGGTGATTTTTACCTCGAATAAAACCACCGAAGTCCAAGGCCAAAAAGACTCGATCTCATCAGTCATACCTGTTGACACTGTAAGAGATTAGGCAGCATCTTGAGTTTTACTGATTATTATTATTTTTTTTTAACAATCAGTTTTCCAAGTACTTTTAATCTCTCTCTCTCTCTCTCTCTCTCTCTCTCTCTCTCTCTCTCTCTCTCTCTCTCTCTCTCTCTCTCTGCATTTCATTTTAAGTACTGTAATGAACGCAAGGTTCTCTCTCTCTCTCTCTGCATTTCATTTTAAGTGATGAACACAATGTCAGAGGAGCGTTACTTCAGTACTTAGCGACTACTGGCTTTTACGGTGATCTGTGATTAATCAAGGTCATTTTCATACACAAATGAGAGAGAGAGAGAGAGAGAGAGAGAGAGAGAGAGAGAGAGAGAGAGAGAGAGAGAGAGAGAGAGAGAGAGATAAGAATTTGAAATGCTTGGGTTTTTCTGTTCTTAAATTTAGTACTTTGAAAGTCCGTATGTTGAAGTTACGATGAAGATTTATCATTTTTCTTATCTGATTTTCGTGGAAGCCGAGATGATCAACCGCTGGGTCAGGGTATTTTTAATAATATGTTTTATATGTAAAGATTTTTATGCTTTTTTGTTTTTATTTTGCAATGTGTGTTTATTTTGCAGTTATTGAAGTTAATCTCTCCTTTCAGGTTAGTTGATGACTGCGTTCTTCATTAATCAGCAAAGCAGGTAAAAGCAGCAGGTTTCCTTAGGTAACTGGCGATGCTCATCAGTATTCGTGAGTGTTCTTTATTCTAGATAATAAATTTTTTTTTTTTTTTTTGCGTGTTTTCAGGAAAGTTTTCACTGGAAGGGTAACTGTATTTCATTAAGGTATGACTAGCCTTTTGATATAATGTTAACTCTGGGGAAAAAAATCCATTTACTTCCATTATTAATAGAGGAACAAGTCTGAAAGAGCATGAGCTATCTAAACAATGAGAATACGAAGCCCTTATGTGAAAAGAGAAAAGTAGAACCTAGAAAAGAAGAGATAGATAAAAGATACATAAAAAGTAAAAAAAAAAAAAAAGAATCCACTAGCAAATAATTACGAAAGTAACTGATAAACAAAAGTAAAGAATAAACGAAAATGTAGACTGCATTCATTTAAAGTAGTTGCTGGATACCCATTAGACCTTGAGTCAAACAAAACTTCAGGGATTAGAGCATGACGTTGTAAAACTGCAGTCTATAATTATTGAGATTTTCCTCATGCAAGGTATCCATTTATTGGTCTTGTGAACACCGGCTTATCAGCAGATCTTTTGCTTTCGTATTACTCCGCACGTAATGAGGCTTTGGACATACGCCAGGGAGGTTTTGATTAGGGTCTCCGGATACTTTTGAAAATGTTGCTGTTCTTTCGAATTCCACGAGATGAGCTCTTTGGTGTGAGAGATGAGTCTCTCTCTCTCTCTCTCTCTCTCTCTCTCTCTCTCTCTCTCTCTCTCTCTCTCTCTCTCTCTCTCTCTCTCTCTCTAGTGTTTTATTATTGAGGACGTGCCGTAGAATAAACTTCTTTTTGAAAGCTGAGGTGAATCATTATTTATGCATTTCCTTAGCTCATGTGGTATTATCAGTGACTTAGAGTTGCGTCTGTTGTTTATATTAATTTTTTTGCTGCTATTTTCAGCTTCAGCCTCATGATTACTGTTCGTTGCATCTCAGTTGCGTTAGGAAACACTTTTTACTAACTTTTTCATTTATTGGGTGAGAACAAAGCTGAAATTGAAAGTTAACTGACAGTAACAAGTGAGGAAAACACCAACTTGGTTGCTGCACCTATAAATAGAGAGATTAGGCTCTGTAATAATGCTTCACGATTTCGAAATAGTCTTCATATATATATATATATATATATATATATATATATATATATATATATATATATATATATATATATATGTGTGTGTGTGTGTGTGTGTGTGTGTGTATATGTGTGTGTGTGTGTGTGTGTGTGTGTGTTTGTGTGTATTGTGTCTGTATATGTGTGTGTAAAGCCAACATTAAGCCGTTTTCTCCAGTTTACATTAACCGAACCATACACCTATACAAAAGGCTCATCATCAGTGCATCGAACCCACGTGCACACTGCATCATTCACCGTTTATATTGCACATATTGTTGCACTTCCAGGATATATAAGCCCTTCCCTCCAAAACTCATTCAGGCCATCAACTGGCTACGTCTGTATGTCTTATTCTCTAATCCGTCATCCTCCATACTTTCCACAGGACTAAACCATCTTAAGACCATTTGATCTGCCATTTCACTTGAGCTAAAATTTCTACAGCTTCTGTATATCTCCACATTTCTCTTTCGTGCAATTTTCCTGATGCCAGGTATAGCATGCAAACAGTTCATCTCTACAGCTTCAACTTTTTTCTTTTCGCAGTTAGCATCCAAATTTCACTTTCACAAAAGTGAGTGTGCTCAACAGTCTCTTCATACACTCCACCTTGGTTTCCATAGACACTCCAAGTCTCTTCCCCAATCCTTTTCCACATAGGGTATCCTGATACCCTTTTTGCTTCACCTATTCCATGACACCTCTTCTCTCATCCTACCATGAAAGTTACTCCCTAACTTATTTGAACCAACCATCGCCATTCTTCCACCATCCATACTGTCAATCATTGCTCCGTCTTTCTGATTTCCATTTACCCTCATAATCGTATTTTTGCTCACATTTACTCTTAACTTTCTCTTCTTTCAGACATTTAAAACTTTACTGGGTTCAGCAGTTTCTTTTCACTCTCCCCAGTCGTTTCTGTATTATCTGCAAACATCAGACATGTCATCGCCCAGTCCTAGGAGGCCATTCTTTCTTACGAGAGGCCTTTTACACAAGTGAGCAAACTGTTACCATTATATATACATATATATATATATATATATATATATATATATATATATATATATATATATATATATATATATATATATATATATATATATATATATATACGTATACATGTATGTGTGTACCTATATTACATACAAACCACTATAGAGCATGTAATTTTATGCATTTGCCCTTTATTGAAATCCTGGTTTTCGTTTAATCGTTTTAACTCTCCATTTATTTAGCTTAATTGCTTGTACCTTAAAAGATTGTCAACAAGACTTAGAAAAATTTTGATATTGTGTGTGACACAAAAAAGGGAAAAATGAAAAATACTAATGGGAATATATTTCACCCAAAGAAAAAATAATGAAAACAGAACTGACGTCAGTATCAATCTAGAAAATTCATGAAAGTTTAAAGTATCAATCTTTAAGAAAGGATAAGAAATTTTTAAACTTGAAAACGAAAAGAAGTAAAATTTGAAAGCCTTATTGAATGGGACAGTAAAAATACGTATGAAAATAAAACTGTGAAACATTGTAGCAGATTCACCTTACTGAATACCAGCCTGTGCCTCCTTCTGCGCAATTCCAATTTTTACGTAAATGTAAAGAAATAAACAAAAATCATGAAATACCCTTTGAGTAGAATCAGTGTTTTGATAAACTCGAGTTCATCAAATGATGACAGTTCCACCTCATATTTTATAATCACACTTCTCCCCGAACTCTTCGGCGCTCGCTCGTCCTTGGGCGGGGAGCGTGACGGCCTGACGTGAGTCACGCAGACTCCGTCATGAAAATTCAGGGTCGAGTGCCCACGTGAGCCCTTGTCGTTTTTCCGTAATGACAGTTGTGACTTGGCGCTAAGATGTACTCCTGTGGACGAGAGTACATTCGCATATGAGGCAGAAAATCTGAGACACTCATTTTCCCGACGTCATTCAGATGCGTATTTCTGCTTCCGATTATATCCAGGTATCTTCTATAGGTTTTTAAAAGATATGCAGATATTTTTTAGCTAACTTAAATCTAGATTTGTGGCATACTTCTAATAAGAAAAATCTCTTCCTTAGATTATATCTTCAGTAATGTCTCCATTCCTATTTTAAATTAATAACAACTTAACAACTTTTGGTACATTATACATAGTATCCCAACACCGTCGAGTAATACATTCACACATTTTGAGATTATATAGGAAAACAAAGATCCAGTCGCTTGGAAAGAAGTATAGAAGAATCACAGGAAAAAGTAAAATATATACAGTATATATATATATATATATATATATATATATATATATATATATATATATATATATATATATATATATATATATATATATATATATTGTATATATATATAGTATATATATTGCTAGACCTAGTTTCTGTTTTTTCAAGAGTGAGGATGACACTAGGTGTCAAAATTCATATATTAATCAAATAAAAATGTTATCACAGAAAACTGATGATTTATGATACTGGCAAATGAAGTAGATTTTTCACTCTTTTGATGTAGAATGTCGAGTATTAAACATGCTGGGAATATCTTGGTATGTTAAATGGGTATATTTTTCAGTTTCGAGTTTTGGTGCTAAGGTATGGCATTCACTTCTCTCTTAATGTGTTATTTTGGGTAGGCCTGTAGGTCTACCAGCTGAGTCACCAGGGGCCACTGCCTGTCTCTGCTGCTCTTTAGTGACCTTGAAACTGATTAAGTGAAGAGCAATTAATTGAGTCAATATTTGAGTCTGACAGTCATCACTGTAAATATAGGGTGGAGATTTCCGCTTTTCCCTTTTCCACTTCTGCTATTTGTTTTCGACTCTTAGGAAATGTTTTGAAGATCGTGGCTTATCCAGACAGATAGATTATCAGGCTCTGTTTCCGGGTATCTGTTTAGATTCCCTTTCCTGTTCGATGTGGCATTTTGCATCAGAATCCATATAGGAGAGGCCTTGGCTAGGTAATCCGTTATCCGCCACTCCCATAGGGATGGACTCTCTCTCTCTCTCTCTCTCTCTCTCTCTCTCTCTCTCTCTCTCTCTCTCTCTCTCTCTCTCAAACACACACACATACACACATTTATTTTGAGAAAGCTATTGTAACGGACAGACCCTTCTTGCCCATGTGTTTCCAGAGCTTGAAGGGTTATCATTATTATGGTAAATAGTTTAACCAGACCACCGAGTCGGATCATTTGATTCTCATACGGTTATTCCGAAGGAGAGAACTTAGGGGGTAAAAGGAGGAAAAGACCTACAGATACTATTCCATTATTGTAACACTTTCCTTTCCTAAAGAGCTATTGTAGGATAAAAAGTTAAGTATACCTTAGTTTAACCAGACCACTGAGCTGATTTACAGCTCTCCTGGAGAGGGCTGGCCCGAAGGATTAGATTTATTTTACGTGGCTAAGAACCAGTTGGTTACCTAGCAACGGGACCTACAGCTTATTGTGGAATCCGAACCACATTATAGCGAGAAATGAATTTTTATCACCAGAAATAAATTCCTCTAATTCTTCGTTGGCCGGCCGGAGAATCGAACGCGGGCCTAGCAGAGTGCTAGCCGAGTACGATATCGACCAGTCCAATGAGGAACTTATTGTAGGATAATGTTGAGGAAAATAACAGCCAATCTCTAATTATTGTAAGATTACTAAGAACAGTTCTAGATTTGATATGAAATGAATAGGAGTATCTACATCTACGGAAATGTTACACTGAAGATGTGTTTCTTTACAAACATATCATGAAGGTAGATCAATATTTCATAAAAAGGGATTAAAATACAACCTCCCGACCAATGTTGCGTTTTATTAAACAAAACAGGAATCTAGTATATTTATCTGTAGGACTCAGAAGGCAGGGACTTCTGCTCCCTTTCTGAAGTATGCATGGGTAGATTGTGGGGTGACTTAAATGTACATTAGATCGATTTGTAATTTCATTTTAATGTGTTTAGCTAGATTAGAGAAGAATAATATTAATTGTAGACAAAGGATAGGTTGTTTTGAAGGATAAAAAGTGCTAATTTATGCACTTAACTACATAATTACGCATATATACTCGGTATGAAAAGAGTAAAATTCCTGGTATTTTTACTCTTTATTCCACATTAATTATTGAAAAAAAAAACATTTGTTATCATTCGTGTGCTATTTTATCTGTCATTTCATGGGTAATTCTCTAATACTTGAATTCACAGCAACAGCGGTATTACTGTCAGAAGTGGTCGGATAAAGTCTTTTTCCATGGGCACATATGAGGCAAGTGAAGTCTTGTAGGTACCGATGAAGATATGAAGGCGTGCATCATTTCCGAAAGTCCATTGTTATTGTTTTGAGTTGGACAGTGGAAGGTGATAGATGCCTGTAGCGCATGCGCTTTCCATGAACCAATTAAAACTTCACAAATTCTTTTGCCGAAGTACCGTGGAGTTTTCAGACTTTGGCCATTTTGCACGGGTTCCTTCAGTTTAGCATTGGCTTTCTTTGCGTAAAAAGTTTTCTTATATATATATATTGGACTTTTGAAATGATTCTCTATTCATCTGGAAGTAAGATAATCACTCCGACTGGTAACCATGCCACTTATGGCTGCCTCTCCTTCGCTAAACGAACTTTGACTGAATTGGGTAGTTACTGGGATTGGGACAAGAAGTGCCACCCAACCTTAAGGTAAGGAGTATGATGTGCCCAGTGCTTAGGGGAATGATAATGTTTACTTTTTGGATAATTAATATAGAATATTAATACCAAATACATACACTTAATTAGGTGTATAAATTAGCCATGTTTTACCAGTTTGGATCGATGTGCAAGATTAGGATGGGATGAACTTCTTCATTTCACCATTTTGGCTCATGGCGCTCTATAGGTTGGGGTAGGTGGGGTAAGGTAAAGATCCGGTGCCCTGGGTGAGGTTTGGATAGTAAAGTTAATGTTGTTATGTTTTGTGATTGATACTGATTAAAGATATCATCCATTTTTATCATGTATTTTCTTAACATCTTATCTTATGGTTTATGCAATTTAGAATAATCCCGTTAGTGTGATTCACTCGTTTGTGGGTTTTCTCTTCCGGTAAAAATCCAGACCTCCTACTGGGATTTTCCCCCATAATTATTATATACGGAGCCGGGGAGACATAAAACAAATTGGTTTGCAGCAACAATAATGGTCAGAAATGCTTAAAGCAAGAGAAAAACGAAGTCGGAAAAATGTAAAGTTATATTCATGAACTTGAATATCATAGTAATTCGCTGAATTTTCTTGTTGTTAGGATCACTTAACAGAGATGAATCGATATGTGGAAGACTAGATAGTATCACTTTAACCCTCCTCTGTCGTACCAAAAGGTGGGATTGATTTCAGTGATAGTGGTTCGGTTTGGAATTTTATATGTCTTTTCGCTGGAAAAGAGGTTTCGTATCTTACGGCGATAAGTGTAAGGTTACTGATCGTGTCAAGGACTGTGCCTCCATCACTCTCCATCGGGCTGGTGGAATTTTATATCCCGAGGAATCCTTGTAGTATTTCATAATGGTAAACGATTTTTTTGTATTGTTATTTTTATTATGTTTTATAGTTAGCAAATTCAGCTGGTAATCAGAGGGACAAACTAATGAAAGTATATAATAAAAAAAGTTCCTGGAATTTTTCCAGATGATGTACATTCAAATAAAATGGTTTTATATGAAAATAACAGGCTGGCGAATTATGTTGGAGAGAGAGAGAGAGGCTGTTTTGGTATCTTGCAGTTCTTTTCTACTGGGAATTACAGTCCTCCATATCCGGGAACCTCGTCGGGATGAAAGCCAAATGTTTGCCATGGCATTAATCCATCTTCCAGCCACCTCTTCCATGTGTTTAAGGACTAATTCTTTTACTTGCTTTTCTTATGAGCAAAGCCTCTCTCTCTCTCTCTCTCTCTCTCTCTCTCTCTCTCTCTCTCTCTCTCTCTCTCTCTCTCTCTCTCTCTCTCTCTCGTACGTGAGCTTGCTTAAAGTTTTATATCATTTTTGAAAACATCAGCTACCAATCTGTGTATATTTATATATATTATATGTGTGTATTATATATATATATATATATATATATATATATATATATATATATATATATATATATATTGTTGATGGTTTTGCTACCATTTGGTATACACTGTAAAATCCTTCAAATTGGTACTTTAGCATAAGTTTTTCTTAACATTCGTTGTCTATGTCGTAGAATAGGCGTGATTTTTTTAAGGCTCGCTTCTATTTTTATATAAGAACAGTATCAGTATTAAAGTATGAACAGTGTAGTGGGATTATGCTTAAGATAGCATTATTGATGACGTCTAGAATAGTTTTGAAGGCACTGTAGCCAAGACAGGCATAATGGTTTAAATCTGACTTACTCACTACAAGAAAAGTATGAGAGAATTATCGTCAGGGCACTTACTTTTGTTGCTAGGAAACCTTATCTGACAAAAGTCCCACATTTGCCTCTGGCATTTTAAGAACAGAAGGCGAGAAAACGAATTTGAAAGGGTTATGCATTATTCTCTTCTTAGGTGAATATTGAAATGTTAAGATTTTGGGAATGTTGGGATTTTTATTAGTTTTGGTGATATTTACTTGAAAAGCCTGCTTCCTTTAGAAATACTCCTGAGTAATGCCAGTTCTTGATTAGATAATCTGAAGACGTACTGACAATAAATATTTTCCAAAGGTTGCTTTATAATGAGGTGTGAAAGAGATGGTTCAGCCATTCGTTGACTGCATTTATCTTGGATCAATACCCTTGACAGGTCTTGTTTTTATACTTAAAACAGACTTTCATTACATACGTAAAGGAACGATAACCTATTGCATCTTTTGTCACGTCGATGTATTTGCTGTGTGTGAACTTTACTTGGCATTTCGCTTCTCGCCTGATGTCTTCTGCTGATATTCCTGCGTGACCTTACGTAATGTCCACACTCCGGTTATCATAAAGGTCTATCAGTTCTCTTACAGGGTGACGTGACGGGTTGTGCATGTCGTCGCTCATGTGGGAAAGGAAATTGATTATATATATATATATATATATATATATATATATATATTATTACATGTGTTAGTGAAGTTGGGAGTTCTTACCTTGGCAGTTACATATCTGACTGGGGAACCAGCACTCACGTAAAGAGAGTAAAATTAAGTTATCTGACAATGCAAGTACGGGAACGACTGGAGAGAAATGCTCAGAAGATCAATTACAGGGAGCTGTATATGTTGGGCTCTTAGCACTTTTCAAGTGAATTAATACAAGTGTTAGAATTGAGTCCCAACGCAATAAAGAATTAAGGCTGATATATAACACTTTGACTGCTTGATAGATGGACATGGGCACAGTGGAGGCAGATGATTTCAAGCTCGATACGCAACCTTTCTGCAATGTAGAGAAAGGAAAACAATCACTGGATGGGCCAAAGCACAGTCAATCTTTACAACAGGAGTGCATAAGGCTGAAGGAGATGACATCAAAATATATTCAAGTAAATTACACTCTAAAACACTGAATTTGGGTTACCAACAACTTGTTAGGGTCTTAAAAAAATGCAAATGAAAATTAAAACAGTATGAGATAAGAGTAAAAGTTCAGTTGACCGGAAACTCCCTCCACCACACAGTACCTTGTTTCTGGAGCAAAGATTCGTGGATGTAGAGTCAATAGGATACTCGGTTAAGTGGGACTTCTACGATTGGCACTAAGGCGGCACTTAGATGGGTAGGCTAACGGTCAAGCCAGTGTTCGAGCAGTGTGCTCAGGGCCAGAGTAGCACTCTGTGGTTTGTACTGGGTCAGTCACCTGTCTGCTGCTTGTCGGCCCCTGACCTGGCCTTATATGACCTCTCTCTCTGCCAGTGCTTGCTGCCTTGTGCGTACTGATGTGAACAATCCTTCATGCACGAATACTGTTAGGCCCACCCTTGGGTATTTCACCTGTCAAGTCCTGGATGCAGGTCTTGCCTGGAAAAGAGGAGTTTTCGGCCAGGAAAAGTCATAAAAGAGGGTGAAGCACAAAGCAGGTGATTTAGGGGAGGTTCAGGAAGGGAAAGTACTGTACAAAGACCCTGACAAATCAATTGTCAAGTTTTAATCTCCCTTGTTCTGTGTGTGGGGTTTGCCTTCTTCTAGATGTGTTTTGCAAAAATGGAGCATGAGGGCTGCGGAGAGGTGACACTCCTAGCAAGCAATATATATATATATATATATATATTGTACACATTAGATATGCTTTTATTTTTTCTTGTATGATGCACACTATATCGACGTTTTACTATATATATATATACAGTTTATATACATATATATATGTTATATATATATATGTATATATATACAGTATACATTAATAACAGGACCTCATTTAAACAGGATGGTATTTAGCGTAGGTATTTATTCATTAAAAGTTACGGAGGTCCTGTTATTTATTGTATTAATGCACAGAACAATTTTGTAAGTGATGAAGTTTCATATATACATATATACAAACGTGTATATATATACATGTATATATATATATACAGAGAGAGAGAGAGAGAGAGAGAGAGAGAGAGAGAGAGAGAGAGAGAGAGAGAGAGAGAGATTTGTGTGTTCGTGCGTTTTATATCGACCTGTAGTTGATAGAGATGATGCCTTCCTTTGTTTTCCACCTTTTGAGGTTTGGAACCTTTTTTCTGCTTTTTCATTTCCCTTTTTTTTTGTTTCGTCTGCAATAACAAATATTTGATTTGGACTCAGTTTCTTAAAAGTGAAAAAAAAAATATATTCGTTCTTTTCCAAGAATAAATTGAATAGTGGAGTGACCCCTTTGTCTGTTGTTGCCTTGAATATGCAAGAAACGAGATTAAAGTGTCTGGATAGTGCCCAATACACAGTGTGCCAGTAAAAGGGCAGCCAGTCACCATTCTCTCTCTCTCTCTCTCTCTCTCTCTCTCTCTCTCTCTCTCTCTCTCTCTCTCTCACATCAGTGAAACTGAGAAAGGTTACGAAAGAGACAAAGATGGATTGTTATTGACTGCATGGTATGCTTGCACAGGCCAGTATTTATTGACAGGTGCTTCCACGTAACTCGTATATCTGCAAATGGAAAAGCGCCCGCTGTGCTTCGTTGCTTGCGTCTGGACAGAGAGGGGTGTTTCTCGTTGTGTCCCACATCATTACACTCTTTATTCGAAGGTTGTACACCATTCATTGTTAACCAGTAACATAAATTGCCCCTATCTGTTTTTTATTCCCTCCTCAGACGTTGTTACTTATTCTCACGAGTCTAAAAGTATTATTCATGAATTTCAGTGAAGTTTCATAAAGGGTTTGGTGGCAGAATTTTGTCTGATACTTCACAAGTCGGCGGTTCAAATCTAAGGGGGAAGATATTGGTCTTAGTATTATGTGCAGTATTATATGTAGTGATTCATACGGAACAAACCCTAAATTACTATTAAAAATGCCTGCAATCTTCACAGAAAAGCTAAAGTTAATATAAAAATGTAAGAGAAGTTTGAAGTAGAGGTAAATACGGATAAAAAAAATCGAGTAAAATATCCAAAATGATGGTGTTTAAGACACAAGGATCTTTCAGGTTTGAACACATATACAAAGAAGCTTTGGAATTTTTCCTGCTTCTGTTTTCCTCATTTTTACAGTCTTTTATCCCTCTTCAAGGCCCTCTTATTTGTATTGTTTTGGGGGTAGTGGTTAGGGAGATGGGTTCATTAGCACTGGATTACTGAATTTATGTTCACTAGGTTATCCGCTACTTTATAAGATGTTTATGAAGCATGGATAATTTTTATTCATTCAGCTGTGTTATTCTGTACGTGAAAATAATTCTTTTTCTCTGTCACTAAGAGCTACTTTATTCACACACACACACACACACCTGCGCGTCATCTTTGTTCCTGTACGATCGTGAAGGCTACCTGAGGTCTCCCATTGAGAACCCTTTAGTCTCTATTTCCTAGTATTAATAAATTAGTTTAATTTTCTTCAAGTATAGAAACTTACTGAAAATAGATGTGTTGTGCCGGTGATAACAAATCTGTTTCTCTTTCAGAGGAAAAGATAGATTTGTTTCTTGTGATACTGAAAACCAATTTCTCTTGGGTGCTGGAAGTGAGCCTGCTTAGGTATTGAGGTGAACTGTTTTTCCGGATTTAATGACAGCAAATCCCTTTTCCTTTTATGCGGAAAAATAATTCGTTTCCAAGGTCCCGGAAGAGGGTTTTGTTGAAGGTGAATATCTCTCTCTCTCTCTCTCTCTCTCTCTCTCTCTCTCTCTCTCTCTCTCTCTCTCTCTCTCTCTCGTGATACTCAGGTGTTTGTGGATTTGTCTCCTGTGGTTCTGTTTCTCTCTCTCTCTCGATATTTTGTTTTCCCTTTTCATGTTACAAGGAGGGCTCTTTGGTTACCATTCTTTGTTTTTCCCTATATTTCTTTTTCCATTATGCCGGAGGCAGATAAAGATGATATTGATTGCCTGCCCCGTCGTCCTTCGCCCCAAAAATCCTATTTGATTATGGATGCAAACATGTTTGGCTCGTTCCACTTTTAATTCTGCTTAAATAATGAAAGCAGGGCTTTTCGAGTGGATCTGGTGTCATATGTTTTATTTGACGCAGGAATTTAAAGTTTCAAGTGGTGTGAATTATTTTATCTGGACAATCGGAAAGGACCGGTCTGCGTATGCAGAACTGTTTTCCTTATATAATATTTTTGTAATCTGTAATTGAAAGAAAAACTGATTTACTTATCGAACACTTTTAGAATCTCTAATTGAACCTGCTTAAATTTCATCGTTTGTGCTTGAGTTCTAATTTTCAGAAAAACATCATTTTATTTGATGGCGCTAATGAACTATTTGCTTTTCAAAGATAAATTCGATTAACGGAACTTCTTTAGACATACGAATTAGAAGTGAAATTCGCTAAATGAATTTACAGTTATCAGAGATTATGTAGAAATAGAGATAAATCGATATAACTCGCCATTAAATTAAAGAGAAATTCAGTGAACGCCGTCGAAGGATCACCAAGAAATCGAAATAAACTCGACAGAGGAGGGTGCAAGCAATAATGCCAATAATACCACGAAATCCCTCATTACAAAGCGCGCGCACGTCTGTATCCCTGTACCCAGAGGGAGGCGGCATTGAAAATCATTAATATAAATGCCCCGATGAGCTTTAATAATCCCGGGTCAATAGCTGGAGGAGCCAGCCACATTAATTTCTAAGACCAGGTTGATGGAAAACCGGTTTTGATTACTGCTGCTCAGGGGCTTCGTTAACCGGGTTTTCTCCGGAAAGGGAAATTTCACGAAATGCGTTGGGGAATAGAGTAGTGGTAATTTGACCCGGCTGATAAAAATGGCCTTGCGTAGGAAGTATTTTCTCTCCCGTTGGTGGAATCTGATGGCAAGAGATAGAGAGCGACAGAGAGAAACTCGAAAGAGACAAATCTAAACAGACGTGAGTGATCAGCAATCCGTCATAGCATATCATATATCATATAATTAAGAACGGGAGTGCCTCGGCGAGGTAAGCCTTACCACACCGGGACTGAAACTATTTCTCTCTCTCTCTCTCTCTCTCTCTCTCTCTCTCTCTCTCTCTCTCTCTCATAAAATCGAAATAAACGGTCTGGAAGATAGTTATTTGATTATGAAAGAGCGTTAATGAGAGGGTTAATAAAATTGGTGAAGAAAAGCCGAAACAGTTGAGTGAACATGATATTCCTGTTAGAAAGAATGCTGCTCGGGCGGTTGTAAAATTGTTAATTTTATAAGTATTTATATTGTTAAAAATTCGTTGTGTCCTTACTAATGAACTTCTTTTAAATAACTTTTTAAAATCTTTTACTAGCTTTTGATGGTACTAAGAGACTAAAAGATGTTACAATAATTACAGTATATGAAATACAGTATTTTTTCCTCCTCGATAGTTACTCGGAAACATATCATGAATTTAATCTCACATTTTAAATTATTTAAGGTGATTAATGAATTTTATTGTTCGTTTCATAAATTTTATTTATTTTTATTCTGTCATTTTCCTAGTGTTTGTACTTCCTAGTTCAGGTTCGTAGAATCATTCCCCAGGACGAGCAAACGGCCTGAATAAATATTTCGTGACGTATATACTTTTAAGGTGGTGTCTAAGGTATTGTTAATATGAGGTATGGTTCCTTCATTTCATATTGGGTCACGCTTCGACATGTTTGCTGTTAAGTGGTTTACAGGCTTTCACCTTGTTTTATTTCTTAGGAATACAGTTGGAGCTAATTAGTGCTTGTGTGTGTTTGTGTGTGTGTGTGTGTGTCTCTCTCTCTCTCTCTCTCTCTCTCTCTCTCTCTCTCTCTCTCTCATCTCTATCAGTATATATATATATAATATATATATATAAAATATATACATAAATTTTTATAATATATAAATTATATATATGTATGTGTGTGCGTGCGTGTCTGTCTATTTCTGTGTGTGCAAAAGAAGTTTTAGAAAGGAAGGGCTTAATGTTCAGGAAGCGCGAGAGTGCTTGCAATACAAGGTAGAGTAATTCCGATTTTATTAATATGGCGAATAATGTCATTTCATCTGTCGCATCCTTTTCCAGGAACAATGGAGAGATAACATGAATACATTATTATCTTCATTAGTGATTAAGTACTGAAGTCTGTAGGGTTCGCAGGGTTCGATTAACAAAGTATAAATGCATTTACTGACGCTTGCTGCCATTTCCATCTGGTTTCTGGACTCTCATCCCCATAGTTTCAGCGTGTAAGGGAGATAAAATTTAGTGCAAAGCTCTCAATGCGATAAAAGAATAGATCACTAAATTCCCTGTCCTCTCCCCAACCACACTGATCGCTCGGTGATCAAAGATATTTATTTACGTGCTGTGGCATTTTCACATTAACCAATCGTACCACTCTAATTAAATCAGCCAATAACGATAAAGCCTATTCATTACTTTAAATTAATGAAAGACGTCATAATAACTAACCAATCACGATATGACACGAGGCTCTTTCTGTTGGTCACATGATATATTGAATGACGTCACGACCGTTCGTTTGGTATTCTAGCCCGACACGTGTGCCTCATCTCGCCAAACTTTTTTCACTTGACAACAAAAAGTTTTTATATAAATATCAGTTATTCCAATGAGCTGAGGGGCCATTATAGGACAGAAGCCTTAATATTAGTAAAAAATAGTCAAATGAACCTTAAAATGTGTGTGAGGCCTTGTTGTCACATGTGTGATAACTTCTATGATGATTTTCCCTTATTATCCGCAGTATGATTCAAGGAAATTTCAACTTTATTTGTTTCAGGGACGCTAAAGGAATCAAACAAAACGCCTTTCTTTGACCTTTATGAGGTAACCCCTAAAACCACCATAAGCATTCTGTTTAGGGGTATTAAGCGTGTAGGATTGTAGAAATATTCAGCACAAGGGATTTATCAACAGTTCAGCATAATGTATACATATATATATATATATATATATATATATATATATATATATATATATATATATATATATATATATGTATATATATATATATATATATATATATATATATATATATATATATATATATATATATATATATATTACGGAGTGAGCAGTAAGAAGATTTGATAAATCGGGCGAATCTGAATCTGGATTTCATAAATTCCCTGCAGTGTCCTTGGGAATTGAACCCCTTTGTGTGGTTATTTATCTTTTTCTTTTTCTCTTTAGTACTAACTCGCGCAGGTACATTAATTTTAAGTTATGTAAATTTTTGTATCATGCTAATGTACACTTGCAAGAATCCATTAATTACTCTATGGAGATATCCTGTGGACTGACAAGCAATTTATTTGTGGTAGATTAAATTGATCTTTGGCCAGCTCGGGCTTTTTAGCAGACAGATAAGATCATTTCATGAACACGGAACAGCCTCATTGACAGCGGTATAAAACAAATAACTAAATAAAAAAAATGAAAAAACAAAAGTTGGAAAAGAAAGTGTAAAAGAAAGTCGACGCATTCATTCCTGGAGGAACTCGAGACGTAAATAAGGTTGCCCTTTCCAAGCAGCCGTGACTTCCTTATGATCGAGACCTCCCTTGTCTTCTCGCGCTAACGACTTCGCCAATTTACATATTCCTGTAACGCCTATGGTTTCAGCGTTCGTTTGGAAAGGAAGGACGTGCAGAGGAAGTGCAGTCGTTCACCACCGTCGGCAGAAAGATTTTTACCGAGTCGTGAACTGCGTGCGTTGCCTTCCCTGCCATCTTAATTTATATATGCATATACAGACGAATGTAATTAAACGGGATGTGTATTTCGTATAGAATTAAAAGTGTGTATGTACAGTATATTCAACGCTCTTATTCATGGTACTCGCCATACCTTGCGGTTGCGTGAGTATATATGCTGGAAAATTAGAGTATTGGGAATTCTCTCTCTCTCTCTCTCTCTCTCTCTCTCTCTCTCTCTCTCTCTCTCTCTCTCTCTCTCTCTCTCTCTCATGAAGCCAGACAGCCAGGCTTCACTCATAACATTAAATGGTTAAAGTCTTAGATTGACAGCATTAAGTATCACGAGAGAGAGAGAGAGAGAGAGAGAGAGAGAGAGAGAGAACACGAGCACGTTCATCAGATACCTTCATAAAGCTCATGGAAGTGTTTATTCATCAGACTTTCACGTAAATGTTTCTTTGTGTGCGTGTGTGTGTGTGTGTGTGTGCGCCGCGCGCACGCGCGTTAGTAGATGATGTACTGAGGGAAGTGTCATGACCATGATGCCTTTGCAGCTTAGAGGCGTAAGCAAGAGACGAAGAAGGAATTGGAGAAAATGAAGTACAGTTCTTTTATGGCCAGCTAGACCTTGTTTCCTTGTGTTCCCAAAGGTGCCTTTGCTCTATTGAATACTTAGGCGGGCCTCTGCAGTGAGTGTGTTTATGCGTCATACTTTTACCGGGAAATATTAGTGACGTTTCACAGAGGACGACGGAACGTGTTCCAAGCGTCAAGGCTCGGTCAGAGTGCTGACGGTGGGGATGGAATATTGCTGACGGCAGTTTATCGCATTACATAGATGTGGGGATAGAAGATTATTATCTTTTTATCAGGATTTTTCACTTCTCGCTCAGTTTTTTATTGTTCGCCGTCTTTTTGTTGGTGTTTTTGCTAATAATTCATAATTGCATTATAGCGAATAAAAAAATTTGTTTTTGCTAAACGTCAGCCAATGAAAGATTTTCATCAGAATGTTTGTGCTTAACCTTTTTATAGAATTTTCTTTTCTGCTTATTTAATGATTCATACACGTTCAGAATATCTGCTCTGTTTTTTTTTTTTATCTTACACTCATTATGTACAATATTTGAAAATACTTGCAGAGGGAAGACTTTTAGCATATTTCTTTACTTAAAGTTTCGTATTGTTCTAGATTTGTATCTCTTCTGATGTTCCTAGTGGGTGTGTAGTTGTTTGCAAGTTTCAACTGCAGATATTAATGCAGCATACTAAAAGAGCCATATATATATATATATATATATATATATATATATATATATATATATATATATATATATATATATATATATATATATATATATGTTTTGTGTGTGTGTGTGAGTGTATATATTTATATATACATATATATATAAAATAGATGTATATGTCAACTTTCTTTGCTTTGTTAGCAAACTGTTCGTTTCTCAACTGATGGCAAGTTGCTTCATTTTTATAAGAAACTGCTGCTCTGTACTTGCAATGTCATATAGTTTTATCAACGAACTGTAGTGTCGTAATTTTTTTAAGCTGAATTAATCCTTTGATTTATAAATTTAAATGGAATACTATCTTATAGAAATAATGCACTGCCATGGTAAAATTAAAATCCATGACAGTTAGCTTACTTCTGTTCTTGATACCTACTTACGAGAAATTTATCGTTATATATTTTCGGCCACCAGGTTAATCAGCAAGAGTGAATTATCAGAGCATGAGATAAGAGTATAAAAATTTAACGACCTTGAACATGTGAATTTAAAATCTGTGAAGTCGTCGTTGTAGTGATGCAATTACTATCTGAAATTTTATACTCTTGCTACTTACTTTAAAGCAAAAAAAGTCATACTTTGATTTTTTATGACTTTATAGCCTCAAACGCATTAGTTGCGCATCAGCTGATGTAAATTATCCTCCCCATAACTTGCAAACCTGGCAGAGGAAGAGGAAGAGATCTCATTGGTGGCTCGTGTGGAGATGACCAGCTTGTCCGCTCTTGGAGGAAACCTTTGTGGCAGGAAGAAAAAAAAAATAAGGGGAACTTTGTAGCATGAGGGGAGGAGCTGGTTGGGGCTGGGTTTGGAACTTCCTAAAAGAAGCCTTAGCAAAAAGGGGTTGGGACAACTCGCAAAGCAGCTTTGAAATCACGTCTTTTTTTTTTTTCTGCAAATGCTCAAGTGAGGTACTTGGCTCACTTGATATGTAACCTCCATTTGTGATGGTAATGAGTTGTTGTTCCTTATGGCTATGGGTTTTTGGTAATTAACATCTGTTATTATTATTATTATTATTATTATTATTATTATTATTATTATTATTATACACTGACAGTAGGTCAATTTGTCCTTGTTATTGTACTTGAAATTTAAATAATTAACGAGAAAATGTTATTATAATAACGCCAAAAGCATTAGCTACATGAGTTTAGTTGTTTTCGAGGGCGAGGTTGCGTTGCTTTAAATTTTTTTTTCCTAAGTTGATTTTGTTAAAATTAAAAAGGGTAAAATGTGAATTTTATCAGTTTTGGGAAATTTTCAGATAGATGTATTACTAGTTTTATTACGTTTATTATTACAGCTTTATTGCATATGCATTTTCTTTTGTGAGGGCGAATGCCATTTACATATTTTGTCATGACATGACTTTCTCGCTCAATCTCTCGCTGTGCGTGTATATACATACATACATAATGTATGTATATATTATGTATACATACATAATACATACATACATACATATCTATATATGTGTGTACTTATATATATATCATATATATATGCATGTATACATACACATATGATATATATATGCATATAAATGAGAAAGAGTGTGTGTGTTAGTGTGTGTGTGTGTGTGTGTGTGTGTGGAATTCAGAGTAACTAATGTCGAGTTGATTCTGCTAGCTCGGGGGTAAATCGTAGTTGACTGAAAAGGTCACTTGGTTTATGTAATCTTTCTTTCCGATAAAGTTCATCAGGTCAAGGAATACCTTCCCATTGAAATGACAAAAGCTAAGGTGTGGGGAAACATATGAGAGGATGTCTCCTTCCTTAACTGCAGGGAATTCCTGAAGTAGTATGTTGTTTTACAAGGGATTAAAATGTATAGAGTTTAGTGCTGGTTCAAAATATAGAATATAGCTGCAGTGTGGAACGCTGGCGATGCTGAAGGAAGGTTGTAGCCGTGGAGAAAGAGATTCCTTTGGGAATGGATTTCAGAGACGGGATTGTTGAGGAATTAAGAAATAATGGCGGCTAATGGATGTCCTGAAACATTAGTCGTTGGAGATGGGAGAGGCAGATGAGAGTGGACATCCGTCTTCGTCAGTGTTCCTTATCTTGCTGTTTGCATCACCTCTCCTTTTCCACCCATATAATTACCCTCCCATCTGTCTCCTGTCACCTTCATTCTCTCGATTTTTTCATTCATGCCGCAAAATTTGGGGTCTCTCTCCTAACTGTTTCCAATTGTAGATTTCCCTCCCCGTATAATTCTCTCATTTATATAACCCTCCTTGCATGACTCAACCCTAACTCTCAGTAGGAAGGTCAGAAGAGACCTTGAAATGTCTCAGTAGCTGGACACTGACTGGGAGGGGTTAGTTTTATATAAAAAAAAATCACGACTGGAAGAGGGTACTTACTAAAAATACTTATCCCTGAGAAGACTGACCCATCTAAAAAATTTTACTTGAATAAAAAACGAAAGGCATAGCAAAGTCCACGTTATGACACGGTAATACCAACAAAATTGATATCTTTAAATGATTTTCTAAAGAGAAATAACTTAAAACAGACTGCTGAACTAAACGGTGACTTTTTAAAGGTCTTAACTGTCGGTGGTCATAGTTATAAAGGTCACAACTACTTATGGTTATATCTATAACAAGGTTGTTAAAAACCCATGGTTAAAGGTCACTGCTAAAGAGTCCTTAAAAATATACCACGCCTTAAACTTAAAGAGAAAGGTCACACCCAACAAAGGTCAAGGAAACACACTATCGATTTCCGTGATGAATGGGAGTCTCTCTCTCTCTCTCTCTCTCTCTCTCTCTCTCTCTCTCTCTCTCTCTCTCTCTCTCTCTCTCTCTCTCTCTCTCTCTCTGCATCCACAGTAACAATGTAGGAAAGTCTCCCATGGATATTCGCTTTCATCCTTAATTTTATGAAATGTTCCAGATTCTCTCTCTCTCTCTCTCTCTCTCTCTCTCTCTCTCTCTCTCTCTCTCTCTCTCTCTCTCTCTCTCTCTCTCCATTGCAAGAACATTGTAGGAAAGTCTCGTGAATGATAAGTTTTATGAAATGTACCAGATCTCTCTCTCTCTCTCTCTCTCTCTCTCTCTCTCTCTCTCTCTCTCTCTCTCTCTCTTGTACACACATTTTCATGCCTTTCCATTTGTTACATATGTTAATTTCTGTACATATATGCACTCATTTGTAATTGTTTTATCTATCTTACTCAGTTTAAAGAGGTCTGTCTAAAGTGGATATTTCCCCTGCAGTCTCTTTGTTCAGGCAAGCTTTCATTCAGCCATGCAGCGAGTAAGGCTTTAGCATTGCTCAGAAGTGCTCTTGAGAAGTAGATATTGTAATTTAAATTTTTTTTTTATGTTTTCAGGTAAACTGTAGGGAAAATTCGCTCTCATAAAAATTCCCTTGTACTGAGGGAACCTTAAAAAAGGCGTCTTGTTCAATATTTAGTAGTTTTGTGTCGGTATATCGGCGTGAAATAGTTGTATTTTTTATTATCAAAGAAAAATTTTCAGTACTTATGTAAAAAACGAATTAATTTTCTTATAATGCTTTCGCCAGATCTTCTTCATATTTAAACTTCTTCCCTTCTTCAAGTTTCTCTGCCTCAGAGATATATTTTTTCATTATAGTTAGACTTGTTCGCTAGAGACCCAGAAGCTTTCGAAGGGAAAGGAGGAGGTGGGAAGGAACGCCTCCGACGCCTTGTGGGAGGGGTTAAGTGAAAAGGTCAATAGAAAGGTTGCTGTGAGAGGCGGCGCAGAGAGGTCAGGGGTTGTTAGCGGTCTCATAGAAGCAAAGGTGATGCTTCTAACGAGTGATTATGACTGATGTGGGCGACAGAAAGGACTGCTCATCCACCTCCTCCTATAGGATTGATCTATTACCCACTTCCTTCTCCGGACTCTGTTACTCCCTCTCCTTCTGCTCTTGTTAGTTTCTCTCTTTTCAGGGTATTCCCCCCCCCTTCGTTCTTTCGTTTCCTTTTGTCTTTCCCCAGTCTCTTCTCAAATATCTACTTTTTCTACCTCGTCCTCAACCACGCTCTCATCCTGGGTGTAGTTAGGTTAGGTATAGATTGAATAGGTTTTGTTTTAGAATCAGGTTATTAAGTTTTTTTTAAATATGTTATATTTCAAATTTAAGTACACTTTAAAATGATAAAATTTTCATTGCCGTATTATATTACTTCATTTTTAATGTTTCTTAGTTTACAGCATGCAGAATCATTTTCACTTTTACACGAAGGGAAAAGAGAGTTTACTTAAGTTGATATTCACAGTAGTTCTCTCTCTCTCTCTCTCTCTCTCTCTCTCTCTCTCTCTCTCTCTCTCTCTCTCTCTCTCTCTCTCTCTCTCTCTCTCTCTCTCTCTCCGTATAATTTGGGCCCCGTAGTTTTATGGTTATGACGTTAGCATCGCTGGTTGACGGCCGGACATCTAATCCCTTGAAACCCATTTTGGCAGTGTGTACGCAGTGAATTAGGTACTTGACAGTTAACTGACTGGTCACAACCAGTTTGGTGAGGGGAAATGAGACCTGCAATCCATTTCTGAAGTACTTGCCGAGAATTAGAAGGATAGCACCTTTTTGAGTCACGCCCTATAAAGAGGAAATGTTTATAGGTGAGATATTGTGTAGAATGTACGTAATTGCATTTTTTTTTTTTCATCTAAAGGAAGTCGAGGCAGCTCTAAGTCAACGAAAATTGTGTCAGGCTGTCAAAGGGAATCATTAAGTAATGACAGCCTTCTGGATACGTAATCACAGAACTAAGAAAATACGGAAGGTCGTAACAAGGAAAGGTCAAAGCAGTCTCCGCTCAGTATTGTTGGAAGAGTCATAAGTATTCACGGGAACTGCAGCACTAGAGCAAGATGTGAATTAATGCACATGGAAATAGACTTGTGTAGCGACTTTACCGCAGGACAAGAGGAAGGAGAGGAAGGAACTTGTTGAAGTATCTATAAGAGCAAATTCTCCTGGCCTATTTCAAGAGAAATGCTGGAAAAGTAGCTTGTTGTTTTATAGACCGTCACTGCCCAAGAGAGCAGTGCTTACAATAAAAAAAAAATTTAGTATACACATTTTTCCACGATTGTATCAGTGCTGATTTCATGAAAAACTACTCAGTGCTTTTATATGGAACGAATCTCTTCACTTTAAAAGTCTGGAGGGGAAGAAGTAGACAAAGCAATATGGAGTAGTATTTGTCGTTTTAACTGAAAACGAACCAAGTTTCTCCTGCTTTTCTTATGAAATTCTGCTTAAGCTCACATCAGCAACTTAAAATTTCATTATACGCCGAACGAAATGTGAGGTTCAAAAGACGACCAAGATGACGAAAAACGGATAGATTGATTTTTATTTATCATTGAGAAGAAAACGCACAGTATTTGTCTGTGGTAGAATCGGTCTCGTGCAACAGCAGCCGGAACGAGAGCTGAAGTGAAGAAGGCCATTGAGCGAAGAAGAAGCGAGAAAAGAGGACGTAACCCCATTGAAAGCCACCAGAATTAGGAACGAGAGTAAAGCTAGCAGAGTTCAAAGCGACGTAAAGAGAAGTCAGATGAGGAGCAAAGATTATGCTTTCAGGGTGTGCCAGAGTCAAGTAATAAGTCGCCAGACCAGGGAAGCCTTAGAATTGCTATGACTGATGACAAAGATACCTTTGTTGAATTTCTGTATATTTTTCATTCCTTTCGTGTCCGTGTGTTTAAGTGTGTTCGTGTGGAGCTTATGATTAAGATACTTTGAACCTTGTGCTGGGTTAGAAACTCTTCCTGTTATCCATAAAAGGAGCTGGCGGAAGTTGTCCACTTCAAGACATTATGGAAGGATTGCAGTTCTTACAGTTTTCATGGCTGTAGGGTCACAAGACTTAAGAATTCAATTTTTCTTAGGATCATTTTGGGCACTGAACTTTCAAGTAGAAAGGATTACTGTGTTTATTGAGTGATTTTATGATCTTTTGATGTAAGATTGTGTTGATTCTCAGATATTACTGCGACCTTCTTATTATTTGAGTGTCAGATATCGTAAAATTACTATAGGACAGTGGAATTTGTTCTCTTAATGTTTTGTTTCAGCTTTTTTACTTGCATGTTTGGTTTTATTCGCGTGAATATTTGGAAAATGCATGTTTAAATCGATATTAATTTTTTTCTGCCGTTTTGTACCAGTTAATGTTTATATGCATATTTCTTTATATATAGATGTTTTATATAATTTATGTAGAGAATGTTCTTTTAAAACTTCGGAAGAGTGGTTTTATTACAACTTCGTGTGCTCTATATACGCATTTACTAGTATATACATTTATAAGCAGTAGTAGGTAACTTATCAATCCTCTTATTAAGAAAGTACGTTAATAAAAGGATAGAGGCCTCTTTGGATATGACGATATGTGATAGCATGTTAGATAATCGAAGGGGAAACGAAAAAAATACAGATGTTGTGATACGAGGGAAACAATGGAAGGAAGCTGAAATATGAGAAGAGCCGTCATAACAGAGAGAGAGAGAGAGAGAGAGAGATATTAATTTTATGTTTATTTGTGGAGGCCACTGTTGAACTTCAGCAGGAATAATGTAACATTGTAACAACCTTTCAGAAACTGTAGGCTACTCACCTCTGTAGTGCGAGTTATTCGAAGAGAAACGCTCCAAGGAGAAAGTTTTGAGATATGGAAGCTTCATCTGTTTTCCTGTAAATGTGAAATGTGGTTGTACACGGTATTTTTAGTTGTACTCTGTTGGTACAACAGTGTTAAGTGTACACCCCTAAGACTTCGCTTGCTGCACGGTCATTTCTTTCACTGTGAAATTATTTTCACCTTGTCAGATTCTTTTACATTTAAGAATCTCATTTAATTTGTATTTTTCTGTAAATGAAAACTATCGTGCGGCTTTGACTGTCCGTCCGTACCTTTTTCTGTCCTCACTTTTTCTGTCCGCCCTCAGATCTTAAAAACTAAGGAGGCTAGAGGGCTGCAAATTGGTATGTGGATCATTCACCCCCCAGTCATCAAACATACCAAATTGCAGCCCTCTAGCCTCAGTAGTTTTTATATTATTTAAGGTGAAAGTTAGCCATAATCCTGCATCTGGCAACGATATAGGACAGGCCACCACCTGCCCGTGGTTAAAGTTTCATGGGCCGTGGTTCATGCAGAATTATACCGAGACCACCGAAAGATAGATCTATTTTCGGTGGCCTTGATTATACGATGCACAGAAAACTCGATTGCGCCGAAGAAACGTCGGCGCAATTTTTACTTGTTACTTACAGGCGTCAACAATTGT
Source organism: Macrobrachium rosenbergii (assembly GCF_040412425.1). Taxonomy (NCBI): domain Eukaryota; kingdom Metazoa; phylum Arthropoda; class Malacostraca; order Decapoda; family Palaemonidae; genus Macrobrachium; species Macrobrachium rosenbergii. The sequence goes on along the minus strand of NC_089769.1, from coordinate 14,345,412 downwards.
GTTACAATACTTTTTGTATGCTCAGTTTCTTTTTTTGATGTAACAGATAAGACATTTTTCTTGCTCGGCCGTGTTGTAGAAATACACCAAAGTTGATTCTAGTTTCAGGTACATAAATTTATATTTTCAGTGAACAGCTCAACACATTTACGGCGATATCCAGAAAACGGCAGATGTTTAAACTCAATCCTAAATCATTTCCCCTATAGTTTAAAAATTAAGGAAAGTAATTGCCTTTGTATCTGCTAAACTATGCAAGAAGAATTTGTCTTTAACCGTTACACAATCCCAACCCCAACTAAATTAGTCATTACCTGTTTAGTTTTCTTCAGAGTTACTGTAGTGCGATTAATCGTTACTGATTAAGGGTTTCATTTCCCATGGAATTGATATCACCGTATTTAGGAAAACGTGTTTAATTTGAAATTTGTTTTTACCGTTGATCGTTGATCGTTTTCGTTATGCTTTGTACATCTTTGGTGGAGACATCGTAGGCATCACAGAGAGAGAGAGAGAGAGAGAGAGAGAGAGAGAGAGTTTCTAGTGCAACGGAGACATGACAAGCTAATAGGGTCAAAGTTTGCTCGTATATGATTGGTGTGTTTTATGTTACTGCAAAAGTTTTAGTACAAAAAAGGAAGAATTTGGTGTGGGTGCGTCCGAGGGAATTACGGAACAACGTTGACTGTTATTTCTCCTTATAACAACTGGTAATAGACCGTTGAAAGTTTTCATCAGGTTTGTTGATATTGGGGGCTAAGCTTTTATTTTTTGTTCCACAGTATGTGTGTATATATATATGTGTATACAGTATATGTATATATATATATATATATATATATATATATATATATATATATATAGATATAGATTAAAATCTTACGGTAGTTTGTGTGTGTGTCATTAAGAATTTTATTTTTATAGTTTTCGTTAATCCCCATTTTGGTAATCTGTTCTGGCTTAAGGAATCTTTATTTTGCCGAAGGAAAGCCTTTTTTATTAATTGTAATTCGCAGAGTTGTCGACCCTGATAGAGGTAAACACCAACTTTTATATTTAGAAAATTATTATGGAAGTTTTATCACGAATAGCTTTTGACGCTCAGGGGAAAAGGTAGTGAGGGAATGTAGGAATATTCATGAGAATTATTTGAGGCACACACCTGCCCCCTAGCGGTGACTCATTGGCGGACCCACAAACACACCTGCCCCATAACGTGGCTGTTATCGTTATCAGAAATTGCATGAACTGGTTCTCTCTCTCTCTCTCTCTCTCTCTCTCTCTCTCTCTCTCTCTCTCTCTCACAGCGGTACATATTGCTCTACTTTAATTACTGTTTCAACTTATATGTTTTTGTTAAATTACAGTATTTCTGCTAAATATATGTTCCTTTGTTCTTATGCTATTTTTTTCACCACATGTATTCCTGAAAATTTTCTTACATATGCTGAAATGTAGTTTTTTGAAACCGCATTTTTTCATGTTAAATTCTTATGTACTTATAACCCTATTTTTACATTAAGCTTGCATCTGCATTTTGTTATCCAAACCATAAATGCAAATTTATTTATCTCGTGAATAATGTTAATGAATACGGGGTCTATTTATATTGATTTAGATCACCTTCAGTTTAATTCTCCTAAATTTGTCTTTTAAATTAATTTGGTCAATGAACCAGGTATAGGGCATACCGTACATGCGCGTGAGAGAGAGAAAGAGAGAGAAAGAGAATATACACAGTTCAGTATCCTTGTTGATTTTGTGATTTTTTTTTTTTTGTGTGTCATGTAATGTACTGCAAGTCTGCTGGTTTAGTAGAAATGGATTTTGTATATGAAAAGTAATAGATTCTTCTTAAATTTCAAGGCTGCTGTCATTAGCAAACAACAAGTAGTTTTGACGAATTACATAATACTTTTCATTGTGCAGAAAAAAATAGCTTAACTAAAAACTGAATATCAGTTTAGTATGCAGTTTGTATATTGTATATAGTCGTCAGGTCTGACAAGCATTTGAAACATGTACCCCATTTGCATGTTGAATGAGAATTCTCTTTGTTAACACGTTTTTTTTTTTCGTGCATATGATTTAGTTATTTTCGTAAGAAGTTTGTTTCTTTTTTAATACTTTTTTATAATATTTAAATTTGTACGTATTTGCGATTTCGTATTTTTTTTTTCATTGCGTATTTGTATATAACAGTGGATGTTTGTTATTAAAGTAAAGAGCTTATCCGACTGGCCATTTCTAGTAATATTCAAAGACCATTGGACCACTTATGTTAATTGTTAATACCAAGATCCAGAGAACAGCACTGTTCTGTGGGCCTTGGTAAACGCCGCTTTGTTGAAGTAAATTTTTTGTTTTTCCAAATCTTCAAACCAAATAGAATCTCAAAGAGCCCAGGACATAATGGTAAGACATACTTGCTGACTTTTTTTTTTATTTTTTTACACCGCTAGCAAACATACTCTACACAAATGTATGAATGCAAGCTTCAGAGAGTCGACTACTCTGTAAATGTATAATCGAGGAAGAGTCAACGATCCCAGACCGTAAGTCATGTCTTGTCCTCTGGATTTTATTAATCCCTCGCCTCGAATACGCAACATCATTACGACTAATGCCGCGACCCGGCTGTAATTGAACGTTATGTATCCAAGTAATTATATACATCGTTGCAGATCAGGCAGATGCGAGTGCTGGGAAAGGTAAAGGGGAGGCTTTGGCCTTGATTTCCTCCGGAGAATTCTCTCTCTCTCTCTCTCTCTCTCTCTCTCTCTCTCTCTCTCTCTCTCTCTCTCTCTCTCTCTCTTCAAATATCTTTAAAGCTCTAGGGTTGGTAAATGATTTCTTTAAGGTTTTAGTAATGAAGATAATTTCTTTCTTGATAATAGTTGTGACGTAAAACTCTATGAGTTATTCTTGGTAGATGAAGGAGAAGGAATAGAAAGAATATTGAGTGTGTGGCGTAGTGATTTTGCGTTGACCCCTGAGGGGTACTGTCCCAGTCTTCACTAATTCCCCAAGGGTAGTGTATCCTGCTATGGTCGTACTGAGTTTTCTCTTGTTAAAACATCCGCTTCTCTCTCTCTCTCTCTCTCTCTCTCTCTCTCTCTCTCTCTCTCTCTCTCTCTCTCTCTCTCTCGTGAGAAAACGTTAGTAAGTTGAGTACTGTGACGTGTTATATTTTTTGAGCGTTTGCATTCATGTAGGCTAATTTAACACAATCGTTCATACACACTCGCATTGATTCATTGATGAGATCGTCATGTACAATGTTGCTCCTATCGCACTTCTTTTACTGTATAAGGCATATTATTCCAATGAGCCTGAATTTTCGTTGTTTTCTTTATTCAAGGTGCCATTTTTGAAATTTCAAGAGCATATTGGCTTCTCATAGAATTTTTGTCACCTGCACATATTTCATCAACCAGTACAAGTTAGGTAGCAATTACTGAAGTCAATTCGTAATTAACTTCAATTATTCACATCCTTATCGAACTCACAACAGTGGTTGTAAGTCACCTCTCCGTAGTTATTAATTCATTGTTAAGGGCACTTGAGATTCCAGTTCCGTAATTATAGAACAATTTGGATTTGATGTAGAACCTGCGCTGATTTGTACGAGAGCTGACTTCATGTTCTTTACCTCGGTACCAGGTGGTGATCAAGTAACCTTTCTTCCTGTTTTGTACTTCACTGTAATCTCTGAAACCTCCTACAGGCTTGATTTTCAATTTCCCTTTTGGTGATTACACACAGTAGTATTATATGGAAATTTTCTTTTCTGTTTCATAATTAATGAAGATGGCTTAGGTAGATGGAATGTGTTTCTAAGTCAGGTTTTAGTGGAAAATATCACTATTTTTTAACACTGATTCCTTTCCTTTCTGAAATTTTTTTTCAAAAATTTAGCTAATTTTCTCTTTCTAGTTGGAGTGGCAATGCTGAGATGTTTGACATTTTGGATCCACTGTGTCGAACAGTTGTTCTTTTTGTTTGTGATTTTTTGTATTTTTTTATTAATTTATTTATTTGTTTGTTTTTGGAAGAGGCCATACACAATGTCAATAATTTCTGCTGTTATTTTATGGCTTGATGATTTTGAAAGGACGATTATTAGTTTAAAAGTTTTCTTGCTTTATTATGTTACTAGTTTTTCTACTGTATTCTCCTCTCTTGTGTTCGTCTCAGTTTACTCACCTAAACCTTCGTATGGCTAAAGCATATTTAGTTTGTCGTCTTTGGACTTTTCAAGAGAGATTGATTATTGTTTGTAATACAGAGGATAGTAACATTAACATCAACAGATGTTAGATATTGTGGATCTCAGCCATTTCGTCTGAAGTCACCCTCTTTAGATTTTCAGTAATGACGAGTGGTTCCCCTTTTTTTTAGTGTTATTCTTCTTTTCGACATAATTCCTTATATTTAGAATCATTATTTGCTGCTAGAATACCATTGTGTCAGAAATAAGGATAATATAAGAGTGTCAAAACAGATAGGGGCTAGTGGGGAGAGAGGTTGGCCCCGTGCTGGACGATAGCAGTTGTGATCTTGTAGTTTATTATCCTTAAAGTTTCATGGTTACAATAAGAAAAACCAAAATAGGTATATACATTGCATTTTATCAAGGATGCTTCAATATAATTGATATAGAACTTCATGAACCACGATTAGAAGCTAGTTTACGAAAACATGCATCAACAACTTTTATTCAAGATATTAATTTGAGTTACCTAAAGCTATCTGGACATAATGATGAATTAAATTTCTTTGTTATATTATTTGATTCAGAGAGATACTCCAAATTAAGTGAGACTTTATAGATACTAAAATTTCAATGCGAGCAGTGATATGCTTACGTATTTTTGTGCTTACTGCTCGATATTTAGATCATCAATCTTTGGGAATATTTTTGGTTGAAAAGATGTCGTACAGATACAGGATGATTTGGGTGAAAGGAAGTCGTCCATGGCGAAGTCATTAATCTGTTTGGAAGATACACCGTCAATATTTACAATATTTGAAATACGGCTCTGGATGACGACTGTAAAATTGAAGAAAATATTATTTTCTCTGTCGATACATTAACTAAAGGAATTTATCTACAAAGATTTAAAAATTAAAAGACTTTAAGTTTGGAATTCGAAGTAAAACTAATGACGTCAGAATTTTCAGATATTTATGTACAGTATTTATCTATCATAGGGTTACGTCTCGACTCTAGAGACTTTATCAGAAAATATAAATAGTTGGCCTTTAAGAAATGTGCGATTCAAATTTTTTTTCAGGTGTTACATATGTCCACACTTAAGACTTGAATGTGTATTTTATCCCAGGGGAAACTGGAGTATGTATATACTTTCATGGAGTTGCATCCCCGTCCCATAGTGAGCACCAGGCCTAGCTGGCCTGGCTGGAATTACCTGGATTAGGGCCCCGAACTCGGAGTACGAGCACCTGCTGCTGTGTAGATTGTCACCTGTTTAAGTAAAGGATAGATCCACAATCGAAAATTGTGGCCTTGCTCGAGTTGAGCGCCAGAAATTGTAAGCGCAATGATTGATTGCTATGTCCCCTCAGCTTCAACTCTAGATTCATAGTGGATAACTTTGTTTAAAACTCTTTTGCAATTGCAGGAGCCATTGGCCTTAGTCATCCAGAACTGCGCACTACAAGGAACTGGCTATCCTGTAGAGTCTTTAGGCAGAAAATCTTCCTTAGATTACCCTACGTACTGTAAATATATAGGCTTGATTTAGAAATGACCTCTGCCTAGCATTTGATGGAGAGATGGATTGATGAGGTTGAGTGTTTCCAGTACTTAGGAACAATAATATACAATACAGGTTTTTAGCTTTGGAATTTAGTGAAAGGCTAATAAAAAAAAAAAAGGTCCAGTAAACAATAGGCAAGCTGAGTAAGATTTTGACATCAAATAGGTTTAAAATGCATCTGAAAGTAAAATTATACATAAGTCCAGTACGATCTGTATTGCCATGTAGACATCAGTCATGGTATAGAATAATATCTGCTAATGTCAGCTGGACTCCTGTGGGCGCCAGTAATGTTGGAAGACTTGAGACTTCTATGAATAAGAGCTATGAGAAGGTAGGCTGGGGATGAGTGGAGATTTGTGAAAGATAGAGCACGGTAAAGACATGAGCGGCGGAATTTCACGGGGGCCCTTTGCGTCAAGCGGCGTTGGAGACGATAATGATGATGATTTTTTTGTATTTAGTTTCATCACTTTATGAATTCAGTAATACTTTTATGTTGTTACAGTATAAACTCTGTAGAACTGTATATACCATCTTCAGTTATATTTTCCTGGAGGTCTTATTTTGTGATAGCCCAAGATCTCTCTAGGTTAGCCACAAAAACTAGTGTTATATACATAAATATATATATATATATATATATATATATATATATATATATATATATATATATATGTGTGTGTGTGTGTGTGTGTGTGTGTGTGTGTGTGTGTGTGTGTGTGTGTGCACGCACACATTATTGTCATTTTGTGTTTGGTGAAAACTGTAATGTGCAACTTTATCCCTTAATATTCCTGTACAGTTTTATTATATTTTTAGCATTTTATTTTTCAGTGTACATCCCCTAGTTATGAATAAACAGTAATGTTATTTACCTTTTCATTTTTTCAGGAACGCCTTGCTGCTGTTGCCTCGAGGAGTCCTCCAACCCAACGCTGGAATGTGAATTCTTCTTAAGCAAGATGAAGTCACTCTGAGCCATTTCCAAAGCATCATCTTTTCTGGCAATGTGATCTCGGTACATTTTGTAGTATGTGAGGAATTTTGAACTTCAGTGATCTCTTATCTAAAGTTAAATCTGCCGCAAGTGAATGTTTTAATATAATATAAGTCATCTTTCTGTCACCACGTTGTGTTATCTAACATTAAATCATCTCTGAAGTGAAGATTTTGATAACGTGTAAATACTTTTTTTATAGATTTATATTAAATTTACATTGGATCTCATTCTTACTTAGTCACCACCATGGAAGCGTCACAAGTGCCTTTCGAAGCCTCACCTTGGGATGTGATACTTTCAAGTGCTTTCTTCAGTTGGCTCATCAATTACAAGTGACGAGTGAGCCTACATGATGGAAGTGCAGCCTTTCGATAGGTAATTTACCAACGAACTCAGACGCCTTCACTGTTCTCGTGATCTGTAAACAATCTAACTCTGTCAAGTTGCTCTTAAGACAATCTACTACAGGCAGTGCCAAAACCTTGTGAATGGAACACTTTTGAAAATTCGGTGAAAAGAGAAGATTTCAAGAGGGAAATTGTGGAAAGGAAAGGAAAGGATTAATCCTTGGGAGTTCGAATGACTGTGAGGAGATTCACCGTTCCTTTGTGATTCGGGAAACCTAAAGATTAATATATCCCTCGGAAGCTGACTCTAAGAGGTTATTTCTCTTTCGAATTTCATTGCTTCTCTCTCAAACTTCAACAGCATCCTTCGTATCCGTGAATAGAGAATATAATAAGTTAGCATTTATGAGAGGAAAAATCCCCCCCTGGAGTAAATCGCCTTAGACCCAGGGAACAGAGAAGGGGATAAATCACCACTGGTGCCATACTTTGTTTTTTGTTAGGGTTCGACAGCGAATAGGTTAAATCGCCCTACGAGAAGTAGAAACATAAAACAAGTTAGTGATTAATCCCAAAAGAATATAATTTCCTTTGGAAAACCTGTGAATACATTGGTACATAAATCACCTGTTGTGCCATATTGTAATACTTCAACAGATTTCAACAGCACCCTTTCCCTGTCTGCGAACCGAATCGATAAATCTTTAGAAAGGGGAGAAAGAGAAGCGGATAAATCTTGTGCAGGGGTTAAGCCCTTATTTCGTCTGCAGAACAGGGAAGAAGATCAATCTTCCCTCGCGACCTAGGGTATAAAGAAGAGGCTAACCCACCTCGCGGAATCTCGTCCGCATTTTGTATTTTAAGTGTGGCACAGCGTCCCCCAGGCGAGAACCTGCGAGCATGCAGCATGGCACGCTCCTAGTTTCGAGAGCGTATCCCATTGCTCCGGCGGAGAGCCAGAGGATTCATCCGCCTATTTTCACGCAGACATCCGCCATCATGGATGACTACCACGACAAGAGGTTCATCCGGGCGCTCAGGGTCATACCTGAAGAACGATCGCTTCAGGTGAGTTGTGCTTTGTCTACCAGTGTGGCTGTTTTATAATATATATATATATATATATATATATATATATATATATATATATATATATATATATATTTATATATATATATATATATATATATATATTTATATTTATATTTGTATTATATATATATATATATATATATATATATATATATATATATATATATATATATATACAGTATATATACATTTACAATTATTTATACTTACATATAGTTTTCTGTTTTATGTAAATATCTTCAGTAAAAACAAGTTTTGTTGCCTGCAATAATGATTCCTCTCTCTCTCTCTCTCTCTCTCTCTCTCTCTCTCTCTCTCTCTCTCTCTCTCTCTCTCTCTATGTGTGTGTGTGTATATGAATTTTTGTCACTAATACAAATATTACAGTCGCAATTAATGTTAATATCGAATTCACTATACTTTTGGAATAAGTGACACCCAAAGGGAATTAACAGCGACAAGTGCATCAGCACCGGCCAGGATTCGAACTTCGGCCTGTTGTTTAGAAACAACGGTAGACAGTGTTTGTTTATGCAGAGCATTAGATATAACGTGTGAATATCAATGAAAAACAAATATTGTTTCCTAGACTCTCTCTCTCTCTCTCTCTCTCTCTCTCTCTCTCTCTCTCTCTCTCTCTCTCTCTCTCGTAGCTTATTGGTAAGAGGTCGACTTGAATGGGCACGATCCCTATAAACCAGTATGCCTTTATTGACCTAAGTAATGAATTAGGTACCAAGTTGTGCCGTAGATAGAGTAAGGAGAGCAAAACAAAAGAGAGTAAAAACACTATACGTCATCTTCTTCTTTATCTTCAGCTTTTCCCATCTTTATATGGGGTCGCTGTTTGTTATTAGTCTTCTCCATCTTCTGCGATCATGCACCATTACCTCACTCACGTTCTTCTCCTGCATGTCCCTGTTAACTGTGTCCTCCATCTCATTCTTGGTCTACCTCTCCTCCTTGTTCCAGGCACTTCCATATTCATGGTTCTTTTACATACAGAATCCTCCTCTCTTCTCATAACATGTCCAAACCATTGTAATCGTCTCTGTTGCATCTTCTTTGATATTTTTGTAACTTTCACCGTCCCTCTTATGAAATCATTCCTTATCCTGTCTCTTCTTGTCACTATACGTGAGTGCTGAATACTCTTTCGAAATATATAACTTCGAACAGGAGGGGCCTCGACGAGGTAATCATCAGTTCAGTAAGGTGAAACCATTCATAAGACACACTCTCGAGGTACTAGTAAATCGCTTATTTTTAGTTTTCTGTAAAAGAAAAGTATTGAGATGGCTAGTTGTCTGTTCGTCTGCCTTCTTCTGTCAGCCCTCAGACCTTAAAAACTACTGAGGCTAGAAGGCTGCAAATTGGTATGTTGATCATCTACCCTCCAGTCATCAAGCATACCAAATTGCAGCCCTCTAGCCTCAGTAGTTTTTATTCTATTTAAGGTTAAAGCTAGCCATAATCGTACGTCTGGCAACGATATAGGACATGTCACCACCGGGTCGTGGCTGAAAGTTTCATCGGCCGCGGCTTATACAGCATTATACGCTGTACAGAAAACTCGGTTGCGCCGAAGTTCCTTCGGCGCATTTTTTACTTGTTTATGCTTGTGACTAATTTATAATACGTGTCGTTGCTCTTGAATATAGTGCAAAAATTATTGTGGGCAGGATAAATATCGAACACGGATTATTTCAAAACGTTTCCCCACAGGGTGTGGCTGGTCGTGACGTACTTACTCTAGTGGATGTGTGATTATGCAGAGACTTCATCTTATTGTGCAGTTGTGTGTGCTTATGCATGCGCGCGCGCGCGTGTGTGTGTGGTTTTTTTATTTTGACTAAATAATGTTATACAGTAATTTTTTACACCAAACGCAGCCTGAGCGTTCTTCTCTTTCTTATCTGTTTCACCTTTTCACAGCTGATTATGTATCACTTATTGCGGGTGATTATATATATATATATATATATATATATATATATATATATATATATATATATATATATATATATATATATATATACTATATATATATATTTCTGTTGAAGTCATTGGCATTGTCCTTCTTATGAAGACGTTGATAAGACGATAGTATCTGTGAACAGTGCCATTGACTTGAGTAGAAATTGCATAAGAGAGAAAATATGACCAAAGAGCAATATATATGTAATATATATATATATATATATATATATATATATATATATATATATATATATATATATATATATATACACACACACATTGGATATAAATATTAACCACAAAGAACTTTAATTTCTTGTTCTGCTTTACCTTCGATTTTAACTTTCTGCTTCTCCTATGCTTTCGAATTCGTGTCCCAAATTCGAGAACCTCGAATCCGAACAGTTGATAGCTCGTATGCCACGTTTCCGCTTAAGAGCCTATTCCATCGCGGAAAGATTGCAATCAGCTCAGGTACGTTGTGTGATCTCGACAATATTCCTTGTCGGACTCAAGGTGCTCAGATTGGAGAACTTTTCTGGATGTATATGAAAAAAAGGAGACAGGTTTTTCTTCCGTATATATGTATATATATGCATATATACATATATATATGTATAGTGTTTGTGTGTGTGTATGAAAGTATGTATGTGGCTTACACATTTTGTGTTTGCCTTTTTAACCTACGGTGTGGACAGCTTAACGCAGTACTGTACTCTCCTCCAGTCAAAACTCAACTGATACAATACTTTGGAAAAGAATGGACTTGAACCCCAAGGGGAAAGATAGTCTCGTCTCTTTTGTGCATCTGTAGCAAATCGTTCCCCCTAAGAAGCAGGTGACCATAGCTCCTGCACGTTACGTTTATCTGCAGCCTAATTGTGCAGCGTTAGTAACGTTTGTTTCACAGTCTTGCTTGTTCCAGTTTACCAAACTTCAGCTATCAGATTATCCCCCAATTCTTCCTCCTTCCGTCTTGCTTATGTAATGTTTTTACAACTTTCAGTTTCTATGTGTAATTCCATGTTTATTAACTATTTACATTTCACGTCCGCAAAAAATATTCGAATCAACAACCCCTAAGTATATGGTAAATTTTTCTCATTTTGCCTTTCCCCTGAAACAAATCACTTCATCTCTCGTGATCTGTAACGTTTGCATCAGAGAGAGAGAGAGAGAGAGAGAGAGAGAGAGAGAGAGAGAGAGAGAGAGAGAGAGAGAGAGAGAGAGTGATCTGCATGCGCCAACCATTTCCCACGATCATAGGTAAGTGCTATCGTGATCTGAATGTTCAGGCTGTGCCTTGTTCCCCTTTCATGCAGAGTACTCTCTCTCTCTCTCTCTCTCTCTCTCTCTCTCTCTCTCTCTCTCTCTCTCTCTCTCTCATTCTAATTTTTCCAATGGCGTGATTTCATAACGCAGTGCCGACGCTGACCTTGTCAAATGTCAGTAATTATTTAAAATAAATAAAAAAGGAATAGAAATGAACATAGAGATAACAAATATAAAAAAGATATAAGTAAAAACATAAAATTAAAAAGCAAAGAAATAAAAAAAATTAAAATGAAAAATAATTAAAATTAAAAACAATTATAAATAGAAATAAAGATATTTTTATATTGTATGTCAGCATCTCCAGCGTATATGTATAATAAGTCTTGCTATCTAAAATTATGATTCGTCTGTCAGTCTCTCTCGTAGAAAAGAGTAAGAAAATGGTGATTCCGTACGAATGCATTGCCTATCTGTCTGTCTGTGTATCTGCGGAGATGGAATAAGGAAGGCTTCATCCAGGCGAAAGGAAAATGACTCTGGGTCAAATATCCTTCTCGTGTGTGTCTTTGTGCGTTGGCAGTTCGTCAGGTTCATCTACGGGAAAATGTTTCCTGACGCCGGTGTTTTTATCTGTGTCCGCTGTCACGTCTGAGTTGCTGACGGCCTGACGCAGTGCCGGCGTTGACCTTATCAGATGCCAATACCTGACGTGGAAATGTCTTTAGCTGGGAAACTCACTTCTCGGGCTCTCTTGGGCTGGATGGCTGACACATCGCGATTCTTCGCTCCTTCCGGGAAGCAGGTTCTGGTTGACGCGTGCTTATGAGATGTGAATATATGTCTGTCTGTCTGTCTGTCTATCTATCTGTCTAGCTATCTATCTATCTGTCTTTCTGTCTGTATGTCTGTTGGTCTGTCTATCTATCTATCTGTCTAGCTATCTATCTATCTGTCTATCTATCTATCTATCTATCTGTCTGTCTATCTATCTGTCTGTCTTTCTGTCTGTCTGTCTATCAATTTATCTATCTATCTATCTATCTATTTATATATATATATATATATATATATATATATATATATATATATATATATATAGACACATATACTCTTATAGTGTATAAACACACCCCAAATATGTGTACGATACCCCAAAAAGGACCAACTTGTGCTGCTAAAAGCTTTGATAACCTATATGAAAAACACAAAATGTGGCATTTAAGTAGTGCAACCGTTTTTCTTAGACGGCTTTAGCAGTCTGATTAATGAGATCGAACGCCTCTGAAGAGATTCACTTATATTCTGCTGTCTTAGCGTACAGCTTATAAATTTGCCTGGTCGAGGATTACATGCTTCAGTCTAAGGTATAGTCGTTCTGGAAAAGCAAACTATATGTCGGCGCCTTGACGTGATAAGGGTATTGCAATATGTCCTCTGGCGATAGATATTGGATGTTCCTTTATATCAGCAACTTATAGAGAGAGAGAGAGAGAGAGAGAGAGCTTTTTGCAACCAATTATAGTTATCTGTGCTCTTTTGGCAAAACGTAACTAAATTTTTTGCTCTACTTCAGTGATTTGTAGAGCAGTACTTATATCTGAGAAAGCTTTGAAGAACTACCACTTTGTGCAAACTAATGAGAAAGCTCGTATGTCATGTATTTAAGTAGACTCTATGGCAATCATAATTAGGCTATGTACAAGCCATAACAGTTCTGTTTTTATTAAGGAATTAACTCTTGACATGATTCCCATTTTAACGTCCCAGTGGGTAAGTAGCTCTTCGACCTGAGTTGGGAAATACTCGTATTTAACTAAAAGGTTTGTGTACCGTGTAATTTCACGGTTGAAAAACTCGAACAAATATTACTTAAAATGTTATATGGTTGAACAGTGAACTTACCGGTACTTATTATAAACTAAACTTCTATGGTCTCTTGAGCGCAACACTAAGGTTACGACAGTGTAAATAGGGGCTTCTTACTTTCAGATATTTGTTTGAGGATTTAAGTTGTTCGCGTTCCTGTATCTTAGCCTTTAAACTTGAGTTGAAAGCCAATACTGTTTTTAGAACTGCTGGCTTCGCAGAAATCGAGGTTTAAAAGCTGTATAGCATGGAAATGGGGAGGAAAATCCTTGAAAACTTTTACAGTAACCATTTCTTTTTCTTGTTTATCTGCTAATATAAACCGTATGTAACCTACGTCACCATGGGTCAGTTTATTGTGAATCATCTACATTGGACGGCAAACATTGCAAATGTTTACGCAAGCGGTCCTCCCCCCCCCACCAAAAAAAAAATTACAAGATAATTCATATGTAAAAGAACTCCATATCATGTTGGTCTTTTCCCTATACGAATCAGTGTTAAAAAAAATCCGAATCCCTGAAACACGGAGGTGTAACAAATATGCTCAAAATTTGATGCAAAACCCCCAAAAAATTTTAAACGGGTATTCTTCGACAAAATCATTTTGATTATGTAGCTGTAACAATTACCAGTGAAAAAGGTTACATGTTAGGTAATGCAACAGTCGGCAAGAGAATAGCTGATCAATCCATTTGTTACCATACCGTTTACAGGTCCACCAAATCACATATTCTGATGAATGTACGCGCCTGTGTGCGTGCATAGTATCAACACGATTCGAATGTGAAAGGTTACAAGTGAACAAGTTTCATAAATTTATGTAGGCTTGAATTGGAAAAATGAGTTTTGACATCTGTTGGAAAGTTATTGTAAAAAAAACTTTTTTTCTAAGTAAACTACCATACGGTAGGTGCAGTTAAACTTTCTGAAGGTTTCTATATATATATATATATATATATATATATATATATATATATATATATATATATATATATATATATATATATATATATATATATATATATATATAATATATATTATATATATAAGTAAATCCCTCAGAAGCACAGCTAATCTAACAAAACAAAAGAAAAAGAACTGATAACTGAAATATCTACCACTTTAGACAGCAGTAGTTCCTCATTGGATGAGTCGGTAGAGTTCTCGGTTAGCACTCTGCTAGGCCCGAGTTCGAGTCTCCGGCCGGCCAGTGAAGAATTAGAGGAATTTATTCCTGGTGATAGAAATTCATTTCTCGGTATGATGTGGTTCGGATTCCCGTTGCTAGGTAACCAATTGGTTCTTAGCCACGTAAAATAAGTCTAATCCTTCGGGCCAGCCCTAGGAGAGTTGTTAATCAGCTCAGTGGTCTGGTTAAACTAAGGTATACTTAACTTAGACAGCAGTAATACGGGAATTGTAAGCAGTCTTTCCCTTCCAAATTAGTTACTTGGAGTACAAAAATAATTCCTGAATTATAAGTGTGAACATATACAGTATGTGTGTACGAACATGTTACCAGCCAGTATTTGTTTTAGGCCTAGAATAACGAGAAGGGAAAAGTTTTTCGTGTCCTATATAATTTAACAGATTTTGTCTTAATGTATAGGTAGATTCAAAAACACCTAAAATTAGGTGTCCCCGTTAATATTAAACACCTCTAATTGATCTAGATCTGTGATTTGTAATTATTTATGAGATTGTTCGGATTATAATAATCTTGAATGAGTCAATTGTAGCCGTTGCAGATATTTTCACACCTTTCATCTAGTTCAAGGCTTCGACCAGCTTCTTTTTTGACTTTCCTAAAACTGGATTTCCGTACCATCATGCTGAAGGTTTTGCAACCTTTTAATCTACAGTAGAGTCATATGCGCTTCCAAACTCTTGGCTGGGGTGGGTGGCTGCCGGTGGACGATATGGTAGGTATGTAAGTTTTAACATGAAGGTAGGCTGTCCTCGGGCACAGAGTATTCATCCACGATTAGGCAATATAAGTTTGACATATATATATATAGTATACATATATATATATATATATATATATATATATATATATATATATATATATTTATATATATATATATATATATATATATATATATATATATATATATATATATATATATATATATCATAAGAACATTATCGCAGAAATGCAGCGCATTTTCTATCGAAAGTTATTTCCCAGTAGGGAAAACACGTTAAAATGGGAGTTAAGATATATGTAAACGGTAATATTTTAATATGGCAGCACAAGTTCATATGACAGTAATAATTACAAAAAATTACTAGTATCTAACTAAAGACGCTGTCATATTGGCAAAGTTTCTTGTGTCATTTTGCATCTTGACTCCAGAGATGTTACAAAGTGGCCAATATTGGTGGAAAAGCTGCAGTTGCTCATGTTGGTCAACTTGTAGACAAAATTGGTCCATTTCCGCGAGAAGAAATGTGTAGGAGAATGCTGCCCGGAGCACGTTCCCCACTGATGATAATATAAATCAAGCAGACACGATAGGAATAGGATAAATTTGTAATTGTAGAAACGTAATTGCGGAATACTCCAGGAACGAGTATTAATCTTAATTACTCAATCTTAGAAGCATGCTAGTCATGTATGGCATAAGGCTACCTTTGTATGGGACAACAAATCTATAGAAAACAGGCAGCTGTCCTTCACAGTTAAGAAATATCACTTCAGGATAACTCAAATAATCAAACCATAACATATCACAGTACTTCTTAATCTGACTCCCTTCCCCCACGCCCCGGGCATTCGTACCTTACTGAAACACTACCCTGCAAGGAGGTCATCGAAAAACTTGAGGAAATCTATTCAGTTCCCTTGTCTTCGACAAGCTAACCCGAGGCAAAGTTTACTTGCTCTCATCCCCTTTTAATCCTGCTCAGGATAACCTAAGGTGCGTTGGGTAACAAAGGAAGAGTGGAGGGCGCATAAAAACTGCGTGCTAATAAACTGGTTCCCAGACGCGTATTGAAAGATTTTTAGGGAAAATTGCATGAAAAATAACTTGTTTGAATGCATTGTTATGCGTGCAGCGGCGGCATTGTAATGGTAATCTCTCTCTCTCTCTCTCTCTCTCTCTCTCTCTCTCTCTCTGTAACTGGAAGGAAATGAGAAAAATTTCATGATGTACGTTATAAGGATTCAACTCAGTGAGAGAGAGAGAGAGAGAGAGAGAGAGAGAGAGAGAGAGAGAGAGAGAGAGAGAGAGAGATGATTCTAAGCTATTGTTGGACTGGAGAGAACGAAAATTGTTGAAACTCATTGGAAACTGAAGTAGAAGGCAATTTGTAAACTGCCAGGGAGTGGAGATGAGAAGTGGGTCCTTTTTCCGGAAGAAAATGGGATGTAAAGATGCTAATTAAAGTGATTTGTTTGAAGTTGGGAGTCCACCTTCTGTTACTACTGCTCCTACCATTACTGCTATTGTTTCTGCTGTTGAATACTTGCTAATATAATTTTTTATGATCTCTCTCTCTCTCTCTCTCTCTCTCTCTCTCTCTCTCTCTCTCTCTCTCTCTCTCTCTCCTCTCAGATAGGGAAAAATAAAACGTTTCACTATGATGATTCATGACTTGAAAAGGACTTTGGTTCGCCGTTTATTTAAGTGTCGATATATTGAATTTTTACTAGTTATAAATTTATTTAATATGATTACACACGCTACACATGTTTGAAGCGTTATTATTATTATTATTATTATTATTATTATTATTATTATTATTATTATTATTATTATTATTATTATAAAGAATAAATATGGAATAGAGTGGTACCTCTAAGAGAAAATGGCAGTAAAGTTAGCTGTCGATAATGTTAATAAGAAATGAATGAATGAATAACAATTGAAAACAAATTAAAGACGGACCAATAAAAAAAAAAACACTAAAACTTGGAAAGCTTTCAAGTCAGGTTTCGGATATGTCGGAACATGCTTGTTTTGTTTTTCGCTCTTGTATGTCACCAGCCAGGTATCCATTGTAGAGTACAGTGCGTATTAGATTAACAGATTATCATGTTACTTGTTCTTTTATATGCATAATTCATGCGTTTTATCGACCAAATCTGCCTTAGTCATTACTAAGAGAGACAGACAGACGACAGGCCGGTAATGGAATTAGGGCGTGAACGAAGGTCCATTGCTACTATTATATGTGTATCTTAGATCATATTCCAATATAATCTTTTTTTTTTATTGACTTGCGGGTTTGCACTTCATTACTTATTGCCCGTTTATTCTAAGAAGTTTTTTTTTTTGTACATTTCTTTTACTTTTAGAAAGTATATGCACAAATTAGCCCTTATAGTGGAGGTAAAAATTGTGTTGTGTAATATTGTGATTATACTCTTATATAAACATGTTACCTCAAATTTCATCATATCCACGAAGTGTGATGAATCGTAAAGCTCTGTGTTGTATTTTTAAAAGGTAGCCCGAACTGGTATTCAGGGTCTGCTTTTGAAATGAGATGGAACATAATTTAATAACCTAAAGTTAGTGCAACATTTGGAAGGAAAACGAAATCGACTTAACCCAGTTTAACAGTCACCAAAAAGAGACGGTCACAGTCCTCTCTCTCTCTCTCTCTCTCTCTCTCTCTCTCTCTCTCTCTCTCTCTCTCTCTCTCTCTTTTCACCAAGAAATGTTTAACTACTCAAGTCAGGTTTGGTCACTGCGTGAAAAGTTAGTGTTACCCAAAGATCTGATTATGGAAGAAGTTGTGCGAGTAATCCCTTCAACCTGTCCTGAGAGACGCCTTCAGCTGAGCGGGGTCATAACTAATCCCCAAGGTGTGACGACTTCTCCTGTGTCCCAATCAGCAGTAATTCTGTCTAGACCAGTGGTCTTCAAACTTTTTAAGACCATGGCCCACTTTAGGCATTTCCAAATATTCGTGGCCTACTACCCTTCAGATTTAGCATATAAATTATGTTCATAATAAAACATACGATGCCAGGTCCTTAGGAACTTTATTACATTTTCTTAACATGTTCAAACAGAATTTTCATAAATGCATTATATGGTAAATGTATCTAAGAAATTTTCAAGAAAGTTAAAAATAATAATCCAGAAATCAATGACTGAACTTGATTTTTGTAAATATACTGACCTTACGGCTTGAAAATGGCCAAAAGATAAAAACGCAACTTCTCTGCTGTTCATGGTAACCACTGGCTCAGGTAAGGCAGCTAATGAGATTACTTGTTTCATATCTAAAAGCTTATCAAATCGGGGAGAATTTTGACAAGGCACATCGATATCATCCTCCACCTCTAAGCGGTTTCTTGCTTTTGTTTAGATTTGAAGTAGGGAGAAAAGCCTGATTCACATAAGAGTGGAGGAGAAAGGTAGAAGTGTTTTTAGCGCACGCTTTACCAATTCTAGGGTATGGTGCACTTACTTGAGCCCAGAATTCCTGTACAGGAGCTCTTTTTGCAAACACTTTATACCAGAATCAAATTTCATTTCCAAGTATTCATCTTGGTCAGGGTCTGGCACAGAATCTGGCTCAATATTAAATGGATCTGCTATAAATGACAATGGACTCAAGATCAGGGAAGTATCTGGAAAATTCTTGACCCAAATTTTGAAGGTGGTTAATTATTTCATTTTGAAACAAGGATCTAATTCTTTTTCACCTTCAACAACTTCACAAAAATTCTCGAACATTGGCATTAATTTTCCTAACCCGGTTCTGGATCTTAGCAATGAAGGCACGCAATGAGTCAACAAAATGAATTACAGTTTTGTCTTTACACTGAAGTTTCAGATTTTTATTTCTTTTGTTTTTATTTTATTTTCTTATTTTTTATATAGTTAATTTATTTTTTATTATAATCTAGTTAAATGTCCGTGGCCCACCTGAAAACCAGGCCATGGCCCACCAGTGGGCCATGGCCCACAGTTTGAAGATCACTGGTCTAGACAATGACAAGCTTTGTGTGCAGAGTGTATGAATCCTTTGATTTTTTTCTCATATAGTATAAAAACAAAATTTATGTACTGTTTGCTTCGTTGTTCTTGTAACATGACAATATATGAAAAATTCTAAATATAGAGAAAAGTGAAACGAAGGTGTGGAAAAGTTTTACCTCTCCGTTCATGGAGACCGAAACCTTACGAGTCGTTTCGAATTTGCCAAAACAGACACACTGCGGCATACATGCTGTGGAAAAATCTGTGCTGAACTCATTTTCATGTCTTCCGGAGAAGTGAAGCAATTATATATGAATAAAATAGGTGAAGGTAGCCTGTTTAAGGTGTTTTTCAAGATACCTCCAAGGGATTACTGAATGCCGAACATAGTTTTTTTTTTATAAAGAAATTAAACAAAATCGAAAACAAAATACAACAGTAGACCATGTGTGACATCATTCAGCTTTTACAAAAAGATAATACAAAATGAAAAACAAAATACAACAGTAAACTATGCATGACATCATTTCAGCTTTTATGAAAAACAATAATACAAAACGAAAAACAAAATATAAAAAGTAAACTATGTAAGACATTATTCCAGCCTTAACCCTTTCCACCAGAGGACAAACATGGAACAGCCAGTCTGAGAAAATTAACTGAGTTAGAACATCTTTGTCATAAGATCTTCAGTAACGACAAACCCGCTTCAAAACCAATCAGAAGGGTGTCATATGATGCTAGAAACACAGAGAAAGTGCTTAACCCTGTAACATATATAGAATTTAAATGACTGACATTCAAAAGAGGGTTCCAATTGCTGTGTGGGAAGAGAAATAGCTATGGCCTTGTTTCACCGTTACGGGCTATTAGCGATACGTATCAGTTTGCTCAACACTCCAGCTTCTTTGGTTATTCTCCTTCTCTTCAAGTATGCAGCGTAGTTGCGGTTCATTTTCTGAAGAAGGTTGCGGTGTGAGGTCTTTCTCTTTTTTCTCTTTCCTTTTTCAAATCCTTAATTCGAGCAGCCCACCATTGCATTGAAGTCCTCAGTACACATCACATCATCACAACATCATGTTTAGCAACTCTTCCTATTCCTGGAAAGAAGGTCAAGAATTATATCAGTATAAATAATATTCTGGCAGTTTTATATATATATATATATATATATATATATATATAGAGAGAGAGAGAGAGAGAGAGAGAGAGAGAGAGAGAGAGAGAGAGAGAGAGAGAGAGAGAAGAAGAAGTATTTGTGATCATAATAGCAACACAACACAACAAGAAGTGGAATTTAACCACTCGCAAAGCAATCACAAACTAAATAATATATAAATAAATTGAAAAAAAATTTGTTATAATACAGTTGCCATACATAGATCTTCCAATAAATCAGCCATCATCTTTGAAACTGCACCACAACAGATGTATATATATTCCAGTACGTCTGCTCAGCCAACACGTACCTTATAAAAACGATCGCGTGGAATCTATCCCTTGCAAAATATACCTCCATTAGCATTGCTGCCTTGTTACCTCATCAATCTATCGCCTTTAAAATCTTTCATCATTCTTCACCCCTCTGCCCCTCCCCCCGCGGCTGTTTCAACTTTCATTCAATCATATTCTTGTTCTCACGCCCACCGACACACCTCTCTCTCTCTCTCTCTCTCTCTCTCTCTCTCTCTCTCTCTCTCTCTCTCTCTCTCTCTCTCTCTGTCTCTCTAAGTTATATCCTAAGTTATATCCGTTAGATACAAGTCTCGCTTTGTCATTTATTTATATATATATATATATATATATATATATATATATATATATATATATATATATATATATTATACAGTATATATATACATATATGTAGATAGATATATTTACATACATATATATATATATATATATATATATATATATATATATATATATATATATATATATATATATATATATATATATATTCACTGAACGATTCCCCATGAAAATGTAATTTGAGCCATCATATTTTTGGTTACGTTTTCAAGGGGACATTATCTCATTTTGCATAGCATTTTTCAGAGTAATGAAAAGACATGAAAATTAATTTCATACACTTGTCATTCTACGAGTTCTCATCACATGCTGATGTGTTATGAAGTTGTAATATAGGTTCATTTCTCATTTACCGTAATTTTTTTTTTATTCAGTGTCTCTTAAAGGAACGTTTACGTTTTATTCCATGGGCTGCTTATTAGGTGTTGTTTGTTTCCTGGTACCTGCTGATTGGTAGGCAGTTTCGTATGTTCTCCCTAATATGCTTGCCAATTACTGGCAAGGTTCGAGCCTTTGCTGTCAGAGGACACGTTCTCTCTTCAATCAACATTCGGAGACCATTACAGCGGAATTTGTAAGTCTCATATTCAACAATTCATGACGAATTTACAGCAGGTATTCAGAGAGGAAAGCCAGCTGTGTGTAGTTTGTGATCAGTTTTCAGAGGCAAGTGATGATACATTTACGCATGGATGCAGTGTTCTTTGCAGTTACTAATGTTAGCCCGTCAGATGGCGATATATATTTAATTAACTAGATATTTCCATTTTGGAATGTCTGGCGTTTGTGACCTCTCTGTGTTTGACTCGAAGTTTTTCATAGCTGACCTCGTAAGGTACCTCAAGATAGTATAATATTTCATTAGGTACAGATACTTTGGTTTTTCTCACGAGGCGCTCATCCGAGTTCTTTATTCCAGGCTTTAAGCGTTAGGAGCTGAAGTTTACACATTTTTTATGATACTTTATTGAGTACTTACGTTAGCGATATTATCCCTTTATCTTAAACGTGGAGCCATTCCTAGGGCAACTGGGAAGGCAGTGTTATGAAGGAACGAGTACCCAGCTTCTTATGTGTTATGAATGGGAGGGCCATAAGGTCCTGGTTATATAGATTAGCGGTAGGCATAACAGCTTTTAGTTGTGTTCCGTCTGTCCCAGTCCATAATTTTATGATACTATTATTTTTTTACTGTCTCCTGACCATCATGGATAAGATACACGAAGGTGATAGAAAGGCCTCTTTTATGTTTTTGGCGACTTCCATGCTCACCGTGAGGAGTGGTTGAATTCTGTTTCTCCTACTGAATGCCATGGCCTCAGAGCTTTGATTTTACTTGAATTTGGCTAAGGGCGTATTATATATTTATATGAGGACACATGCTGTTCTCGTAATTGCTTGGCTCTAGTGTTTTTGCTGAAGATTTATTATGACAATTCATTTTGTTGTAATTTTATTGATTCTCATCCTTGTCGGTTTTTTCAGCCTGATGATGAGGTTTTATACCTCGAAAGGTCGTGTAATAAAGAATGTTCTTCCTGGTCTTGGTAATATTATTTATCATTAAGCTACATATATATACTTTTAAGTTTTATATTTACATCTACCACAATTATATATATCTATATATATCTTATATCGCCTTACATTTATCTACCGTAACTTCATATCTGTCTATCTAATATATCCATGTATCTATCTATTTATCTATCCATCTATTATATCTATTTTATATATGGATCTATTCATCTGTCTTTTATATATATCTGTTATATATCTATCTATTATATATATATCTATATATCTACCTACCTATCTATGTAATTTATATATATAAGCCAAAGTTTTTACTCTGTTACCTAGAGAGAGAGAGGAGAGAGAGAGAGATGTGGTATAATAGTGGATAGGAGGTGATGAAGATGGTCGGGATTAAGAGTTAACTTAATGATGTGAAGATGATAATGATGAGCTTCGTCGGTTGCTTGTCAGTTTTATGAATGTGGTGATGCGTACATTGGAAAAAAATTTGAATTTTTCTAGAGAAAGTTTTTTGAAATTTTGAAAAACACAGAGAGAAAAATACGAGAGGGAGGTGAATATAAGCTGAAGAGGGGCCTCTGTGGGTACAGACTCCGTGATGGATCTACAGCATATTTTGCCTTGCTTCAACTAACAGTAATGTTTGGTGGGCTAGTCTTCAGTGGAGCCTCATCGAAATCCCCTCAAGTGGACCCAGGTCTGGAAACCGTCTGTGGAATCAAGAATCTGCCGCTGGTTGCTGTCGTTGGATTGGTCATCTCTGTAACATGACACATATGGACAACACTAAGAAACAGGAAATCCAAGATGATGATGGGAAAATTCGAGTATTGCAGGGAGAAGTTTGTCTCGAGAGAGATGAGAGGAAGAATATGACTCTGCTGAATGTCACCTTAATGAAAGAGTTAATGATCTAGAAAATAGTCTGTAAGAAAACAGAAAGGAGCTGGAAAAAGGAATGGAGGAGGTTCAGGCGACAATAGGGTTCAACAAGCAGAGGATGGAACAGCAAGCCTTCGAGGACAAGATCCGTTTGCTGGAGAGCGAAAAGCTACTGATGCAGAAGGAGATGGCGACGCAGGAAAGTGCAAGAAATATACTGGAAGACGAGATCGCCAAAATGAAAGCAGAAAGTAAGCAACTGGCTAAGGATGTTGCCGCTGTTCTAGACCTAATTGATAACCTGAACAACAAAGTAATGAGCCTGATTGCTCATTTGGTCAAGATCAGTTGTCAACTTCGTCAACGTCTTGGGGGAGCCGGACAACGTTCGCTGGCCCCGCCACACACCAACTAGGCTAATATAGTAATCTTGGACGCGCAAGAGGACGACTTGAGGTTGGCGTCCTCTTGCGCGTCCAAGATTACTATATTAGCCTAGGAAGCAGCAGGGCAGCTGGAGACGGAACTGCGTGAGATGAGAGCGGAAAAGCTGCAGATGACTAAACGAACCCAAGACCTGGAAGGCTCACTCATCTGTTGCAAGACTGAGAAGGAAGACCTCCAGCTCCAAGTTCGAGAACTGCATGAACAGGCTGGGAAACTGTCGAGAGAAAATGACTCCCTCCAGTGTCAGCTACAGGAGAAGGACATGAGACTGGGTCAGCAGGATAATTTGCTGAGAGAGAGAGACCTTGACTGGAGATGACGAGGCGGGCCAGCAGCCTGGACGCTTTGGAGCCGGAGCTGCGAAATCTGCAGGCGAAGAATGAGGACGACCTCCAGATGAGGAAGGAGCACCTGGAAAAAGCCAACGACGGACTACGGAAGAAGCTCTCGGTTCTGACGCGCTGGCACGAGAAGGTGGCAGCAGGCTTCTACCAGACTGAAAGGCAATTAGATTTAATCTCTGAAGATGTCGGACTGGAGGACTCACTTATATTTGGCGAAGGAACATTGATGTTATTTACTCAAAGGACTTCATTCATTACTGGTGTTTAGTCTCATATGTAAATATTCATGATGTTTTGTTAATTTTATTTTTTTGTAAATTCAAGGAAAAGTATGTTTTTAAAATTTCACTGACCATCAAAATGTTCAGTTAAGTCAAAATTGCATTATGACCTGTCTTATGAAAATAATGGTCTTAAGACGCTCTCTCTCTCTCTCTCTCTCTCTCTCTCTCTCTCTCTCTCTCTCTCTCTCTCTCTCTCTCTCTCTCTCTCTGTATATATATATATATATATATATATATATATATATATATATATATATATATATATATATATATATATATATATATATATATGTGTTTGTATACATATACATACATAAAGAAAAGAAACTGTTTATGTGTTAGAAAAAGAACTTTTAAGTAATGGTTAACGCGATTTTAAAATTATCTAAAACCTTCGGGATTTTCCTTGAAAACATTTTGGAATCCTTCAGTCTCCGGCTCCTAGAGGGACGAGAGAAATGCCATTCGTGCATGCGCCGAACTCCAAAGTCTCCAGGAATAATCTCTGAGATGCTTCAAATCGCCTTGAAGCCGTCAGAGAGAGCAAGTGTCATATTTGAAAAGTTGGGTAAGAGAAACCAGAGTATGGTGAAGGGACTTGGATATGAACGGAGATCGTTGAAAAGGAGAAGATAAAGAAGCTAAAACAGACGATGGAAATGGAAATTCAGAAGAGGACGAGATAACAAGAAGGATGGAGTCCAAAAACTGCCTACGTAAGCCCTCCTTTCAGGACGAGGGTGAGGACCAAAAGCTCCCAAGGCTAGCTTGTCCCTTGAGGACACCTTTGAAGGGAAGGGTCCGACCCAGAGGCTGCTTCCTCGGAGGAAGGAGGTATCCTGCCAGGCTCGGAAAAGGCAGATAGGCTCAAAGGCCCCCAGCTCGCCAGTCTCTTGAGGGCAACCATGAAGGGAAGGGTCCGACCCAGAGGCTGCCTCGGAGGAAGGCAGGTATCCTGCCAGGCTGGGGAGGGCCTGGATAGGGCCCAAAACCTTCAAGGATGAGGTCCAAAAGCCCCAAAGGCTCGCCAGTCTCTTTAGGGCCGCCTTGAAGGGAAGGGTCCGACCCAGTGGCTGCTTCCTCGGAGGAAGGCAGGTATCCTGCCAGGCTGGGGAAGCGGGCCTGGAGGCTTGGATGAGGTCCAAAAGCTCCCAAGGCTCGCCAAGGGCAGCCTTGAAGGAATGTGGCCCAAGGCTGCTTCCTCGGAGGAAGGCAGGTATCCTGCCAGGCTGGGGAAGCCTGGAGCCTGGAGGGCCCAAAAACCTTCAAGGATGGGGGGCCCCAAGGCTCGCCAGTCTCTTTAAGGCGGCCTTGAAGGGAAGGGTCCGACCCAGAGGCTGCTTCCTCGGAAAAAGGCAGGTATCCTGCCAGGCTGGGGAAGCAGGCCTGGAGAGGGCCCAAAAACCTTCAAGGATGAGGACCAAAAGCCCCCAAGGCTCGCCAGTCTCTTTAGGGCAGCCTTGAAGGGAAGGGTCCGACCCAGAGGCTGCTTCCTCGGAGGAAGGCAGGTATCCTGCCAGGCTGGGGAAGCAGGCCTGGAGAGGGCCCGCAAACCTTCAAGGTTGAGGTCCAAAAGCGCCCAAGGCTTGCCAGTCTCTTTAGGGCAGCCTTGAAGGGAAGGGTCCGACCCAGAGGCTGCTTCCTCAGAGGAAGGCAGGTATCCTGCCAGGCTGGGGAAGCAGGCCTGGAGAGGGTCCGAAAAACTTCAAGGATGAGGCCCAAAGGCCCCCGAGGCTTGCCAGTCTCTTGAGGGCAGCCTTCAAGGCTGCCCTCAAGAGACTGGCGAACCTTGGGGGCTTTTAGGCCTCATCCAGAATTGTTTTGGGCCCTCTCTAGGTTTGCTTCCTCAGGCTGGCAGGACACCTGCCTTCCTCTGAGGAAGCAGCCTCTGGGTCGGACCCTTCCCTTCAAGGAATTGTTCAAGACCCAGGCAGAACGGGCTTCCATCTCCAGGTCCGGTATCTCAGCATGGGAGGATACCTGTCTTCCAGAGGGCGTGAAGGAGATGCAGCCTCAGGTAAATCAAGAAACATCCTGGAAGAGATCGCCAGAATAAAAGCAGAAAATAAGCAACTGGCTAAGAATGGTGCCGCTGTTCTAGACCTAATTGATACCCTGAACAACAAATTAATGAGCCTGACTGCTCAGTTGGCTAAGATCAGTTGTCAACTTCGTCAACAAGAGGAAACAGCAGGGCAGCTGGAGGCAGAATTGCGTGAGATGAGAGAGGAAAAGCTGCGGATGACTAAACGAACCCAAGACCTGTAAGACTGCAAGACTGAGAAGGAAGACCTCCAGCTCCATGTTCTTTCCATTGATGATGATTCATTAATTGCTTGCAACTCTTTCAAAATTTTATATATATATATATATATATATATATATATATATATATATATATATATATATATATATATTTAAAAGGTTTAACTTAATTATTAACATAGGTGTAATGCAACCCTATCTTTGCATTTCTGGTTTGGGCGTTTTTATGAATATTACAATACTCAAGAATCATGACAGAACACGGGCACACGTCAGAATTTATTCATCTTTCTCTGTTTATCTAGCTGTTTGTGCATTTATGTTTATATACCCACGCACTTCTGTATATGCGTGTATGTTTGTAGTGGCAGATTAAAGGCGCATGTGTGTTCTTATAAATGTAAACGATTTGGACATTTCCAGTCATTTTTTATTGATCGCTTTTTATTTGGGCGATACTAACACCTCCCAATCGTATTTTTTCAGCCCTCTTTTCCTGTGCTTTTGCAATTTAATTTTACTCACTTCATTTTACTGAATATTCCTCACTACATCAGAAAGCTTTTAGGTTATGAATTAATAGACGCTGTTGTTGTCGATTTTTTTTTCAAAAGTTGTGCAAAATGTATATGGGTTTAAATCTGATTTTATAACTAAGGAAATTGTTGATACTTGGGAGGGAATAACCACGCTAACTCTCGTAATGGATTACCGAATGTCACTGATTCGCGCTCATTTGTGTGATCGGAAAAGAATTTCCATCAGCAGGAATGATTTCGGAAGGGTCATTACATCCGTCAATTGGAATTAGCAGTGTAAAGGCGATGCAATTAAAACTTTCCAGCATTTATTCGTGGAATTCGATTCACAGTCTCCATGTATCAGGATAGCGTTTTCTTTTATGTTTAATTTAGAAATTTCCTTTTTTGGGTTATTAAAAAAAAAACTTTTCTGTAGTGCGGCAGGTGGTCGTTTTATCTTTAATTAGTTCATTTTCTTTAATATTGTTCCCAGAAATTACCTTATATCAGTTCCCGAAATTATCATGGAGCAATTTGTCGATAATTTGGGCATGCAGTAGAGTATTGGACCTAATGAAAAAATTACTATTCGAATATAGCCATCCTCCGCTTATCCGATATTGTTTCAGCTCAGTTTTCAAGCTGTGTTGGCATTTTTTATTTATTTATTTTTTCTGTGACATGCAGCTTCCTTGTTCAAAGTTATTTCTGAATTTTACCAATCATAAAAAGGTTACTGTGTGCTGGAAAAACGTAGGACTTCAAGTAATGGGATGTATCGGATTTACCAGCTCGGAAAAAAATCATGATCCAATAGAATGGCATATTCTTCTTTGGAGTAATGTGGCGCACAAGATGGCTTCTGATGTAAGATATCATCCAGGTTTGTGCCCGGGATTTGTAAATTCTACTGAAATGCCACCTTCTTTTTGTAATATGGGTGGACCATACAATCATTACCATTTAGCCCAACTTAGTTGCATTTTAAATAAATACCAATAATATACTGTTAAACAATGCAGTAAGCTACACCCCCGGGAATTGCACCCTTGTTAAACTTCCCATAATCTCCTCCTTTTCTTCTCCCCTCCTCTACCCCCATCCAGAGTTTATCCATTCCATACCAATCCCCCATCCATCAAGCGAAAACGCATAAACTTTGGACTCCAGTGAAGGCAGGTGCTTGTTATTGCATTTGACAAATCTTTGACCTTTGGGTTAGTGGATTATAAGTGGCCCTTTATGTGCTTGCTTTGTTTCAGTAACTGTCATTTTCACTGCTGGTTTTGCAGTTTACACTTGTTATGTCTGAAATGTACGTTTTCATGTCCCGGTAACTAAAGAAAATGGTGCATCTTCATTGATGAATTGACAAAGCAATACTATGACCCTGTATGTCCCCCTCTTACTTTTAGAGGTTTATCATCAGTTAATGAAAGTTATATCTCGGTGTTTAACTCTTCTTTCTGTCTTCTCTGATGATGTGGATTATAAAAGGAACTGTAGAAGGGTTTGTCCCATTTAGAAGGGTTTGTCCCATTCATTAATCTTCTGTATCTTTCCATTTTATGTTCGAAGATAAAACTGTGATTGAAGACTATAAAACGATAAAAAAGCACAATGACCAAATTTCATGTAGGAGGAAGAGCATGTCTAATAATCTTTGCTGTCTGATTGAGTATTTGAGAATCATTTCCGTTTACCACTGCAACGTTTATGACCTGTTTCCTGTGCCTTTATGATGATGGCGATGTTTGATGGAGAAATGGTCGTTTTGGTATTATTAGGTAATAGATTGACCCCTAATAATTACAGTATGTATGTTGTTGAGCTGTGTGCGTTTTGAATAAAATGCTAAGGTAATAGTATCGTTTAGCTATTGTCATTTTATGTGTTGGCTAATGTGAAGTGATTTACATAAGCAGTTAGTAGTAATCAATTATATTGTTACTGAGGGTTGATTATTTTGTGTTTGTGACGTTATTAATTTCAGATTTAATATTGATTTTTATCCTTTAGTTCTTTAAACATCGATTAAATTTGTTCGCGCGCACGTGTGTGTGTGTGTGTGTGTATGTAACGGATGCTGTTAGTTCAAGTGTTAAAGTCAATACATCATTTAACTTGTTAAAGTGTGAAGGGCAATTTGTCAGATCTTTCAAAGGTAGCTTTTACTCTCATTAGCCCCTTCAAGAATCCCGGACCCCGGCTTGATCACTCCATACTTCAGGCACCACCTTGCAATTAGGTCCTATAATTTTCGCTGTTATATTCCCCCATTACACCAGTCATCCGGTGAAGTTGTCAGCTAGGGTTTAACTTGAAGTTATTGTTTAAAAGTGTTGCTATATAGTTAGGAGGCATTATTCTCGCACGTGGAGTCCGGACTCGGGCAAGGCTCGGGCCAGGTGATGGCTTGAGAAGGTGGAAGTGGGTTGTAAGCTGATCCCCCACTGTCAAGGCAAATTTAGGGTCAAAGGTTATCGATATGGTCACAATCAAGAGGTCACAGTTTAGTCAGGCTATCTCGCTGTGTGTTTGACCTTTATACCAGCACGGCCTCTTCGTCTACCTGCACTATTTATTATTATTATTATTATTATTATTATTATTGTGCAAAAGCTTTAAAGAATCGAACGCCCGTGTCCGTGAAAGGAAAAGAAATAAGAAAAAGAATACAATATAACGTAAAATATGCACAAGACAGGAACGTCATCGTAAGTACACCAAAACAGATTTCTCTCTCTCTCTCTCTCTCTCTCTCTCTCTCTCTCTCTCTCTCTCTCTCTCTCTCTCTCTCTCTCTCTCTCTCTCTCTCTCTTTTAGCGTGGTTATAGGCTCACAATATTCTAGGGCTAATATGGAAATAGCCATTAAACTCAGTGTGCCTCAGAAGATCGAAACATAAAATTTTATACCTGGAGGTAAGGCGAGTGCAGTCTGTGTTACCTGCCATATCCTATATTATATAACTGGAAGCTGGAAGGATCCGATGATGCAGTCCCTCAACCCTGATAATGCCGAAACTCGTCGGATAGCCTGTATTCCTTATTTAGCTGTTGAGTGAAATGAATCACATAATTTACTTTGGTATATATATATATATATATATATATATATATATATATATATATATATATATATTTATATATATATATATATATATATATATATGTATATATATATATATATATATATTTATAGGAGTAAATATAAATGAATTAATTTATAAATATGTATATATAATCCATATGATAATATATATATATACACACATACATACATTATATATAAACATATATATATATATATATATATATATATATATATATATATATATATACACACACATGTGTGTGTGTGTGTGTGTGTATTCGTAATTATCATATGGATTGGTTACTGTAGCTGTGTAAATGAATTCATTTATGTCCACTCCTCCAAGAAGTATATTATATATTAACACACTAGTATACTGTATTTAATTTGACATAGAGTAGCTAGGGGTTTTTTCACGCCTCACATTTTCAGTAATATTTCTAAACTTGTGAAATGTTGTTAATTAACATTCCCAACGTCATAGGTTTTCTTTTTTGTTGCAGGACCTTGAGCTGATCTTTGGATCCCTGCGGGGGATGGAAGCGTTATGCTGGTTGCGGGAACCGGCGCTTCGGTCCCTTTGCAAGACGGTCCGCTACGAAAGGCACACGGCGAATGACATCCTTTACTGGTAAGTTGAGAGAATAAATAAATCATTCAAGAATTAAATAAATAAATGTGGAGTTTGGTGGTAAAGGATTTTAAGTGATGGGAAGCATAAGAAAGAGCAGATGGATTTCCAACCTTCATTTCTCTTGCGCAGTATTTTTTGTTTATCACATCTGTTCTGTGCATGACATTCTCTCTCTCTCTCTCTCTCTCTCTCTCTCTCTCTCTCTCTCTCTCTCTCTCTCTCTCTCTCTCTCCTGGCTTAGCTCGCAATTGGACGACCTGCGGTCAGTACTTGAACCAGACGAAGGATGAATGGGCACTATCCCTAAAACATAACATATCTCTGTTGCCCTAAGTAATGAATTATGTACCCAGCTGTTAGTCCACTGCTGTGGGTTTCTTCTGTGCAGCATAGATAGATAAAGCAAAATGTTAAATACTAAATGCGCGCGTTGATTGCTCCTTCAAAAATTTATATGACCAAAACGGGAAGGCCTCGTCGACGGGGTAATCCCCACTCCATTTGGATTAAACTATTTATAAGATCTCTCTCTCTCTCTCTCTCTCTCTCTCTCTCTCTCTCTCTCTCTCTCTCTCTCTCTCTCTCAGACATTAAAACCTTAAAGACTTTTGACGTGTTCATAGGAGGCTTTATGTCGGTCTCATGGTGTCTTTTCACCAGCTTGTCTCTTTTGTCTATTATCCTCCTTAAACTCTTGGATGAATGACGCGTTCTTTTCTGCCACATCTTGAAAATAAAATAATAGACATGTCTGGTTATAAAACTCTTTGAAGTTTGGGCTTTTGAGGATCGATATATATATGTATATATATATATATATATATATATATATATATAATTATAAACAATATATGTTTATAAAACTTTTGAACACACACACATACAGTAATGTATCCATACACAAACACACATTATTTATAAAACTTTTTGAAGGTTATATATATATATATATATATATATATATATATATATATTATATATATATATATATATATATATATATATATATATATATATATATATATATATATAAGCGAATCCCACAGGAAAATGACAGGTAGAATTTCAGTGCAAAGTGATTTCACATTTATTAGCGCATCGTCTGGGCACAAATGAGAACAGATGGAAAGAAGGATACAAAGTAAACATAAAGAACAAGAGTACCAGATGGTCAATTGTCAAAGGGTAATAAACAGAAAGATATTCCAGGATAATCCGGGATTAAGTAGTCACAGACTAAAACCATAGCCCTAACTACAAAAGATGCGAAAGTTTAGCCATACAAAATCCAAAAACAGGTATATGATTGAATACCAGATGGTTAATTGCCAAGGGTAATTTATACATATATATATATATATATATATATATATATATATATATATATATATATATATATATATATATATGATATTAATATATCATTATATATATATTATATTTATAAATATATATATATTTTATATATGTTTGTGTTATATGTGTATGCATGACTTGCCTGCATTAGTGACCATTTATTTTGGAAATGTTTTTATATCGTATAAATATAATGTTAATTCATAGTTGAGAAATGAAAATAGTAAATGTTGTCGACACGTTTGTGAAGGAAAAAAATATGACAATTGGCAGGCTATTAGAAATTCAAGTCTAAATATTAAAGATAAGTTAGTGAGAACAGTCACCTGTCTAAAAAAAAAAATATATGCAGCTTTCAGAGGTCGAAAGACTATTGCCAAGAAAAAGTTTTCTAGTAGGAAAAGGTTCATTGGTAGAACACGAATGTTAATGTTTAAGGATTAGAGATATGTATAGGAGGTTTAGGTTCTTTGAGGAAAACTGTTCTTCCATACTTATCCATAGTAGAGATCGTACTTGTTTATTACTTTTGGCAGGAATAATGTCATTATATTAGCTAGAGTATTTGTACTTCAGTCGACCCATAAACTCCTCAACTAAAAGCGCACTACACGTTCATATTACATCAGTCTACCTTACAAACTTAGCTAGTCATCGTTTTCTCTTACAGGTAAGTCACGTTTTCTTTATGAAAAAGATATCCTAAAGAAATTTGGTTTGTCTGTTTATATTATTAAAAGCGTATAAATACAGTTAACATAATGTTGATAGTTCATTTTCATTACTTATGTAAATTCTCCGTGAAATCCACCTATCACACCCTCAATAAGAATGGCGGAATTTCTCAGAGGACTTTTGCGTCGCAACTCGCATGGCGTTGAGGTGATGATGAAGATGACTTGTGAAGAAATGTATGGTAATGTTTTCTTTGAAAAATAAGAAAGATAAAAGAAGAAAGTTTCACGCTGTCACATCTATTTCGTATCGTTATTATTATTCATATGCAATTGTAGAAATGTAGGGAATTAATATGCTTCTTCGTTTCACAGTATTAATTTTACCTTTTATCACTACAGCAGAATGTAATATATTCAGTGGTATATGGTATAAAATCGCCTTTTACGTCTACGAGGTTATTGAAACCTGCATGTATCTGGTTGCATTCCGCATTCTGATGTTTGACGTTCCTGTACACTACATAAGAAACCATAGAAAACGTTTTTTGCTTTTTATAGAAAACGATGCATTATGGTAAACTACTTCGTTTTTTCTGACATGCATTACATGTGTTAGTTTTTTTTATTTACCAAAAATTTGATAGTAAATCATACAAATTATATGTGAGTGTATGGAAGTGGTTGGGTTATCCGTAGAGGATGTGTATAATTTGTTTGGAGGCATTAGAAGCTAATTTGGTGAAAACAAAGCTTGTATTAGAATACGCATAAAGGGAAATGACTGGGTCATTATAAAATGGAATCTCGGGAATCGTTTGTTGTGCCTCTATGATTGTTTCATGTTCTTTTGTTTTAAATGAAATTATAACAGAAGTCAGGAAAAGACAGATGTAGGTTTACGTCCGAGGAATAATGGAAAGGGTATTTAGTGAATGAATTTGAACATTCAGCTGTTGCACACAACATTTGCAACCCCCTCTTTTTTTTTTTTTTTTTTTTTCTCAGAAACTGACATCCAAATTTCTTGTCCTTTCCCTGATTTTTCTCCTCACCCTACGTACAAATATATTAAATAGAAATGGAAACGGAAAAAATGTTGATGGGCTCTTGTCAAGTGAATCGGTGATAAATAGCTTTTTGCTATAGGAAAATGTTGCTTCACTTTTGCTGTTTCCCATTCTCGTGGATTTTGTAAGGGAAAAAAGTGGTGGGAGATGGAGGAAAAGGTTCTGATTGAAGTAATGACAGAAGTTTGACAGACTTTGACCATGCAGATGACGCTGTTTTAATCAGCAAAACATCATAACATTTATAATAGTTGCTTAATAGACTATCATATATCAAGATAGGTAGAACTCGGAATAGATCTAAGAAAATCATGAATAATGAGGATATTGTTCACAAAGGGACGAGTTAACAATAAATGGCGAAAGGATTATTGACGATGGATATTTCAAATATTTTAGGTAGAATTTAGTGAAAGACTTAACAAGGCAAATCAGACAAGGAACAGGCAGAATAAGACTTGGAAAACCAATCAGATGAAACAGTAAACGAAAATAAGATTATTAATAACTTTAGCACGATCTATATTTCTATACGGACGTGAATCATGTAACAATGAAACTACATCTAAGAGGTTTTGTTGATTCGAGAGGAAATCATTAAGAAGAGTATCAGGAGTCAGACGGCAGGATAGAGTTCGAAATGATAACAAAATTTAAAGTACAGAAGTTCCATAAGTAAGTGATTTAAATGATGAAAGGGAGATGGAGGTTACTTGGACATGTCATTCGCACGGCCCCTTAGTAAACAGTACTTCTTAGTGTCAGCTGTGTTCCTGTGGGCACCAGAAGAGTTGGAAGACCCGGACCTACTGGAATGAGAACTGTGATACTGTACAGGAGGCTTGGGATTTGTAGAAGATAAAACACAGAAAGGACATCAGCGTAAAGTTTCGTGGAGTTGGAGTTTGACAGAAACTGCAAACGCTAATGGAATAGTTTGAAAGAAGATATTTATGAGAAAGAGTAAAGTTATAAATGCATATGGAAACCAGGAAGATGAAATGATGAATGTTTTGTGATTGGTGGAATAATGGAAGCGTTTGAGTAGTATAGGCATTTCGGGAATAAATGGAATGGACAATAGTAGGATGAAAGTGAGTTAAGTTATAGAAAATGTGTAGCAGGAAGGCAGCAGGATGTGTACAAAGGACTTGGAATGAAGTCGAAGTGTCACAGGAAGCCTTGAGGGGAATATTTGAAGGAATCGGTGAACAAGCTCCTCTTTATGGAATTGTGAGTGAAATAAAACAATACTGAAGCTGTTGAAATCAATTGTTTGTGTAGTATGTCTTGCTTGAGAAGACCAGAAAGTGTGAGAAATAGGTAGTTGTTTAGAAAAAGTGTTAAAAATGTTAGTGTAGACCAGACTTTTGATTTGGGTTGGTGGTGTGAAAGAATAGATTTAATGAAAAGTGAGTATAATTCGGAAGTGTTTTCAAGAGGAGGAGAGTAATATCTTGAGAGGGCTAAGCAGATGGAGTGAATGAGGTTACTGTAACACAAGGCCCTCTTCAGAAATCGAGAGTGCATGAAAGATGGAGGTGAATGATTCAGTGTGTGAAGGAGTTTGACATGCTGCTTATGAACCTCGTATGAAGATGGATGGAGCAACTGATGTTATGGAAGTTTTCCCCCCACTGGTTCCTCCATGTCTCAGTTAAAAATATTTGTGGGGTAGTGACCGGTGTGTTGTTTTTCTCTGGAGCACCGCATCTTTCATGGAAAATGGCGTAATATACACACATACATACATACACACACACACACACACACACACACATATATATATATATATATATATATATATATATATATATATATATATATATATACATATACATACATATATATACATGTATATGTGTGTGTGCGTGCGTGCGTGTGTACAACACGTTTCATGCAATGGCACGTATATTGCAAGCGATTTTTGTGCATTACTTTGCTTGAGATTAAGCAAAAAGTTGTAGCATTTTTATAAGATTAACCATCAGAAAATAATTTCATGAATATGAATTTTCAGGGGAACCGGATAACTATAGAGCCCTAATTGAAATGAACATTAAAATTTGAGGATGACTGATAAAAATGTATCCCCTTTCCTTTCATATTATCAGTCTCTACATGGTGCTGCCACCTAGAGGGAAAGTCTGCGAGCAATACGCGTGACGTAGTTGCCACTTCTTCCAATAGATGGCAGTGTTGTCACTTTTCCTTCCGACTTGAGTTCAAGTCTTTCGTCTTAGGATTTTTTATAGGTTATATTCAAGGCCGGATGTCATTTGTAGAGTATGTAGGCGTTACATTGGCAGTTTTTGTATCGATGCAACATCCCCCGCCTCCAGCAATCACGTGTTTGTTCGTTAGTTCGCATGCGGGGTATCGGGTACAGAGAAGCAGCAGGTGAATACACTCGATCACGAAGATTTAGACAGAGATGAGATCATTGCGACCTCCAGCCTTTTATGTATTTTTTTCGGTTCTTATAATTTCCCAACCGCAGCGTGTTGTAATAATATTACATCTTTCTCGTGGACCGTGCTGCTGAATGTCACACATCAAAGAACTGTGCATCATTACATCTTCCAACCTTGCCCCGTGGTTGCATCTTCCAGCCTTCCCTTTTGTTGATGCTGGCGCAGCGCTCGCCGGCAATCCATTTTTGATAATCCCATGACATATTCAGTATTTTTAACGTGTCACTTCTAGGATACTGTGGAAAATAGCTCGAAAAGTACGTCCATTATTTACGAACCTAGCCGTGTGGTCCTGTGTACCGAATGCTTTTTTTTTTATATGGAAGTAATCCCAGCATAAAACTGGTTTTGCTGTAAAGAAATGTCGTTTCGTGATTTATATACAGTTGGTAACTATGGTAGGTCTAGCTTTCTTATCTTATGATAAAAAACATACTGGTGCCGTTGCATTGAATATTGTCCCAATTCTCTCTCTCTCTCTCTCTCTCTCTCTCTCTCTCTCTCTCTCTCTCTCTCTCTCTCTCTCTCTCACACACACACACACCAAGAAGGTCCGCGCTCTCTTACCTAGCTGCGTTCGTAGGTATATCTTTACGACATCATTAGCATAGGTTACTTTTCTCCCATAAACAAAAACCAGAGGTATTCTTCAGACTTTCATAGCAATTACTTTCGTTTCGTAATAAGTTTCTTGATTCATGTGGAATATTTGTTATTTATGTGCACAATCCATGCCACTTTTTCTATGTGGTATCAGAGCAATATTGTAACCAGGTACCCAGTTTGGGACAAACATCCCAGTTAATGTTTTATATATCTTTTGTTAAGAAGTATATTTAGGTCCTTGATGATCTAAAGAAAATAGTGTGTTTTTGAGAGAGAGAGAGAGAGAGAGAGAGAGAGAGAGAGAGAGAGAGAGAGAGAGAGAGAGAGAGAGACTTATCCATCTTATGAAAATCATGTAAGAATAAAATCTCAGTTTAATAATCGATACAAGAAACAAGAAGTAAGCCCAAATGAGTAACGTCTGATGTAAGATAAATTGCTAAAATTCCCATCCAGGTGTTTCTTTTCTTCCACAGGTAGAACAGTAAATATTTAAGCTAGGAAAGGAAAGCAAGGACGTGAGGATAGACCTTAATGTCAATAGGAAATCCTCTTGTATTTATTCCCAGAGGTTAGGAGGAAGCTATTTCTGGGAGGCGGAAGCTGACTCTGAAGCCTATAATCCAGACGTATTTTAGTGTTTGTTTTCAATGCGTATATATGAAGAGGATTAGTCAGCTATTTTTCTTGCCGTAAAATACGACTTGGCGGTGTTGTTATTGTGTCGTGATTGTTGTATTTCAGTTATAGTTGTTGATTGTTTGTTAGCTTCTGAAGACAAAATGATAAAAAGCGTTCAATAGATAATCTGCCGGTTCGTGTAAGTGAGAAGTATTAGCTTAATTTTAAAATGTATAGTATAAGATACGGCATGCTAAGAATTTAATAATGAAAGCATAGTAAAATTATTTAAGCATCTTGACATGCCTTTACAGCACGTTGTGCTAAAGGCCCAGAATAACTCAAATATTTTCTGATGAATTGTAGATAAAATTAATCCGATTTCAATGGAATTTGAATACAGTTAGTCAATTAGCATTTGCGGGATTTTATATATAAAAAATCAAACAACATCTGATATACTTTACATGAGGATTTCAAATAAATACAAGCTGATGAACTTGATCAAGTAACATCTTGCATGCTTTGAATAAAATCAATCAGATATTTACTAGATCTTCAGTCAGTTTAATCAAATAACATATGATTGATTTTCAAGGAAAAGTAGTAAAATAGCACCTGGTAGTCGATGGTGGAAAATGTAATAATTTATTTTGGACTATGTAACCTGTGAAGCTTTTTACACAGTCTGGTGTGGTGTTCTTATTTAGGTATATGAAAATATCAGGGGAAGTATTGTATAACGAATGAACTCGTTGTATTATAAATTTAGTTTCTTGATTTTTCCACTCTTACTGTCATTAGAGCATTCAGACCAAAAATATTTGTAGAATATAAAGTTACAATGATTTGGATATAGTTATTTCCAGTGCCTTTTGACTTTGAGTTTTAATTCACTAATGCCGTTGTCGTAGGTTTGTTGTAAATTTCCTGCAATCTTTTTTTTTAGAGGCGTTTGATTATGAGTTTGTCTTAAGATTTGAAACCTGGTCGATGTTGTTTAGTTGTTAAGTGCGCCAAAGCCAGATGGTTAATTTCTCCTCTCATTATCCAGTCAGTGCAATAAAGGTTCAGTTTCAGTGCGGAAGAAACCTTACCTTTATGGGGAAGGCCGACGTAACAGGCAGGTTAATGCCCCCATCTAGGAAGAAAAAAAAATCGATAAAATTTCGTTCCGTTTTTATATTAAGTAAAAACTCAGTTCTTGTCCATAAAACATGAAGTTCTTATGCTTGAAGGAATCTATACGTCTGCAACAAAGCCAGAATGATTAAAACACACTGCATTAATTTAAAGATAAATAATGGTAATGAATTTTTTAGAAACAGAACTTATCCCCGTTTTTTCGAGGGGACCTTCAGTTTGGCCCTGGTATTCCGTCTTTTATTTTGTTATATTGTAAGTGGAGAAGAAAATAGAAAAAAATGCATTTAATGAAGTTTTCTTTCAAGTGAGATGGGGTCTGTCTGTAAAACCGATATTTATCATACGGCTAGTGGAATACGGGAGACAAACAGGGATCCCGGGTTCTGTTAGAGGTGTGTGTGTATACACACACACACACACACACACACACACACACACACACACACACACACACACACACACACACACACCTCTAATAGAGCCTTCGATCCGATTATAAAAACGTTATCGAATGACTTTTTTCCTGCATTGGAAGTGCGCAGGTGTATGTGAGAAGGAAAACCTACCCTTTTATAGACAAAATTTTCTGTCTTAGCCATTGATTGTTCGGTGATTGGTACTAACCTAATAAATACTTGAAATGACACATGATGATTGATATATACAGTATATATATATGTGTGTGTGTATATATGTATATATATATATATATATATATATATATATATATATATATATATATATATATATATATATATATATATATATATATATCAATCATCATGTGTCATTTCAAGTATTTATTAGGTTAGTACCAGCTCCGAACAATCAATGGCTACGATGGAAAATTTTGTCTATAAAAGGGTAGGTTTTCCTTCTCACATACACCTGCGCATTTCCAATGCAGGAAAAAAGCCATTCGAGAACTTTTTTAGAATCGGATCGAAGGCCCGAGTGAGTCATCGACATGCTTTGGTAAGAGATAGAGTAAGATCAAAGCATTTAAAGCGGAAGCATGCATTCTTTGCTTTCATTGTGTGTGTGTGCGCGTGCATTGGCAATACGGGAAACTGTTAAATAGGTTGCGTTAAAGCTGCGTGCCAGTGTGCGTGCGTCCGTCATTTTTCGTAAGTTGGTTAGGGCGTGTTGCTTCTGCACCGGGAACCTGAGCAATGTAGCTTTATGCCTGAATATAGAAGTGCTGCCTGTTGTCCTGCCGGTAACTGCTTGGTTTCCATGCGTCTTGCCAGAAGTTAAAAGGGCCGATATTTACGTACAAGGCTTGTAGAGGGCGGTAACTTCCAGCCGAACAGGGTGTGGGAAAATGTTAAGGAAACGGAAGAAAACTTCGCCCCGCAGAGTTTCCCGAGATGAAGGCACTGTTTTTGTCGGTAAATATTCTGTAGTTCACCTCAGAATGTATTTGGTAGGCAGAGTCGCACCAATGGTGGTTATGGTGTTGAGAATGTCATTTGAAAATTTTGGAATGTTTTTGGTTTGAAAGATTTAATTATATTAGTTAGTAGTGGCAGCTCCATCGTCTGTCTTTTACTTGAAATTTTAAATGTATGTTTATTGCATATTGTAAGGTCATTGTAGGCTCAGGTTCTCTGTGTATGTTTTTTCTGTAAGTGACCGACCATATTATGATTAAATGTAGAAAATCAACCCTCACGTTAATCAAAGGCTCATCAAGCCTTGAAAAACAGTAAGGGGAGATACTGAGATTTTCTACAGTCCCCTATAGGAATATTAGGGTGATAAACCTCAGTGAGACATGTTATTAATGGGTAGTAGTTTAAATGCTTTTTCAAAAGTTTCCCTTACAGATTGCAACATCGCACCATTATAGGTCATGATCTTCGTTGCGCTTATTGCTAACGGATGTAATTTTAGTATACAGTGTATATCTATTGTTAGGAAGCAGGAATCGTAATGATGGAACCTAAATAATAAAAACTTCATGTTTTGCCAAGATGATAACAATTATAATGACGGTGGTAATTATGAAATTATTAATGGCTGAAATAAGTGTTATGACAATGACAGTAGTGAAGAAGATAATTTTGGCACTTGATATGTTCAAGCGTATGAAATTTTAATTTATATTAAATGAATTTTATGCGTGTAATTACGTTTTTTACTGGGTGCTTGCTGGATATGTCTTTACCATATTTGCATGCGCTATACATACACACATTAATAATATTATTCGTGCGTCTTTCGCGATGGAGATTGGGAGAGAAAGAGAGGTGCATATTTTTACTACCCTCAGATGAAGCTGGGTGATGATTATGACTCACACTTCATGTATGTCTTTGTGTTATATTATTATCATTAAAGTTGATGAGGTGCATCGGTACAACACGCAGCTAGGTGTTATTCACAGGTGTGCGTGTATGTGTGTGTGTGTGTGTTTTCGGCCCATGATAAACCCTTTTACGTGTGAGTTATGTTTTTTTTTTCAGCCGTCCAGTATTGGGTCGAACAGTAGCCTTTGAAAAGGGATACGTTTGTTGCCTTTAAACGGGATAAACAAGTACACTGTATTGGTGGATGTATTTGTTTTTTTTTTCTTTGTTATTTATGCACTTACTTGTCCGATGAATATACAGTTTGATTATGTTGTTTATATTTTTTACCTTAAAGCTCTATTGTACGATTTCCAAAATAGTTTGTGATCCAGTATTTGGGCATGGGATATTATAGGCTAAGTTTAAACTTCAAATAAATGGGATCTTTGCTAAAAGAAAATTTATGTGATCCTAGTGCACCGTTTAAAGAATCTGGTAAGAATTTTTATCTGTAGGTCTCGAGGCTTTGCAAAGTGCCTATTCGCTGCCGAAATATATGGACGAGGCTGTCGGCCTTGTGTGGGTAGGGGGTCTGGGTCGGTCGCTCCTTTCCTTTATCGATCGAAGGAGAACGAATTCCGGTGTGTTTGGGTTAAGGGAGGCGGAGGGGGGTGGGGTTGGAAGACTAGTTAAGGTAGGGGTTGTTGGTGTTAGTGGCACAGACGTCCGTCTTCATGCTCGAAAAAGATTCATCCCTCAGAACTGCACTTCATGTTTTCCATTTACTGCTGATGAAAGAGATAGGTGGTATGGTGTTTTTCAAGATGAGGAAGTTGGGGTATTTTCCTCGCTGAATAGATCGATACCGGCAAAACGCCCGGGTCTGATTCGGATAGTGCAAAATACTGTAAGAGTTGTGATGGTGTTGTTAACGGGCAAAACACCCCAAATCCAGCGTGGGTAATAGGGGTGGTGATCAGGTTATGATGTTAATGGGTGACACAGCCCAGATCAGCTACGAAAATGTAAGGAAACTGTAGAGAGAGAGAGAGAGAGAGAGAGAGAGAGAGAGAGAGAGAGAGAGAGAGAGAGAGAGAGAGAGAGATAATGTTATTAATGGAATTGTCTTCTGGGATGATTACAAACCTTCCGTGTATAACTGAGGAGGATACAACTCTGAAAATATGATTTCATCTGAACCAGATTTTATTTAGAGCTCAGCTCCATCAGAAAACGGAAGATGTTTAGTGCAACAGCAGAGTATAAAAACTGATATAAACCCAAGGAAAGAGAAGACATCATTATATATTAAGTACTAAAGGAAATAGGGAATGCTGATTGCGAATGT
Source organism: Macrobrachium rosenbergii (assembly GCF_040412425.1). Taxonomy (NCBI): domain Eukaryota; kingdom Metazoa; phylum Arthropoda; class Malacostraca; order Decapoda; family Palaemonidae; genus Macrobrachium; species Macrobrachium rosenbergii. The sequence continues at coordinate 14,302,702 of NC_089769.1, read as the reverse complement.
CCTTTGTGATGATGGAAGTGGTTAAAAGATAGAATAATTATTTACTATTATTTCAGTTGGAAATACAGACATGATTTCGACCTGCTCCATACTTTTTTTTATTTACGTTTTACACAGATTGCTTAAATAGTCTTTGATAAGATTAAAGTATATTGTTCATGAAATCAAATCATTTAGTGGCTTACAGATTGCCATATCTTCACTTGATCTTCTTTTACTTTTCATTCTCTCTCTCTCTCTCTCTCTCTCTCTCTCTCTCTCTCTCTCTCTCTCTCTCTCTCTCTCTCTCTCTCTCTCCTGCCATGACTTCGCTAACATCCTCAACTTCACTTAGCTCTACGACCTCATCAACAAATCTGGAAAAAGAAAATATCCTGCTTACACGACCTCCCTACTGAGTTTCAAGTGACTTTGCATATGTGATAGCTCATGGAAATAAATTCGCAAGAAGTCTCATGTTTTATGGAAAGCTTCGGAGGACGAAATCCTGAGACCTTCATAAGTAGGTGGCAGCGAATTTTGGCGCTGCCCCTCTGAATTTACTTATGTGGTATGGTTTGCGTGATGGTGGTAGAATTTGGCACTGAGCAGTGCTTGGAATATTTAGCCATTAGTCGTGAATATTTGTGAAGACCAAACCCATTGCTGTTATGCTTGGATATTTGAGTAGTGCTTGTTTGATCATGCTGTAAGTACACTTACACATGCACACGTACATTATGTGTATATATATATATATATATATATATATATATATATATATATATATATATGTATATGTATATATATATATATATATATATATATATATATATATATATATATATATATATATATATATATATATATATATATATATATATATATATATATATATATATATGTATACACACACATATACGTACAGAGATTATTGCCTGATTATTATCCCACTGGGGCGTGGGGAATTACCCCCTCGAGGCCCTCCCATGTGTGGACTTAGGTACTGCTAAATGCAATTATTGAGAGAGAGAGAGAGAGGTTGGGGGTGCATTTGAAATGTAACCACAAATTACGGCTTGTACGGTGGAAACTCCTTACTAGATATTCTTTCAAATTTTTGACCTAGAGATATCACTTGAGACTGCTGTCTTCTTTGAAATGCACGATTATAAAGTGTAAATGCAACTAATTAAAATATTTCATACGATCAGACTGGCCATGGAATAGGCGTGGGGTTTATTGTGATCCGTAAATCAGACTCCTAAGGTCTGTTTCAAACTTCAGTATTTATTATTTACTCCATAGACATAACACTTTCATAAGGTAAGGAAATGTTAGACTTGAAGATTGTGTTCAGCATCATAGATCCATGAGGATAACATACCAGATCTTGACAGTATTTCTACTTATTATTTTTTTGGCAACATTTTGCGAAGGATTAGAATTGCTTTGGCAACATCCAAAAAGAATTGGGAAGGATGAAGAACGGGGTCAAGCCCCAGAGGGGAATGGGGGAATGATCTAAACGCTTATTAAAAGAAGGGAGGGTAAAATATTAATGAAGACAGACGTTGCAAGTTGGGTCTGCAATTCCTAATTGAACGTTTCCTTTAATATAAAATATAATTGAACAAAACCTTCTTATTTTTAATGCTTTTTTTAACAAGATTGTTGTCGTTTTTAGGTGAGAAGTCAGGGATTTTTAAGAATTGGAGTGAGGATAAACTCGTCTTTTTTATATAATTTTAAAAATGCTGAATATTGCAGTTATCATGATGGTGAATTCATAGGAAGAAAACCATAAGTTATTTTAGAACATCGCATTTATTACCTTATATGTGGTTGGGACTCCTTTAGACCCTTTTATTATTCTACGGTTTCATAGGCTTACCCATCCCCCTCCTTTATACAGTCTTCCTCACTTGCTGAAAGAAGAAGAGAGTTGAACTTTACAATAAGTGACATTAAAGGTAATATTGTGTCATTTGTATTTTTTTCCATCATTATGTGATTTGATATCAGCCGGAGATTCAAAAGGAAGAACTTATATAAAACATAATTCATTCCGGCATTATTTCATTTGCCTATTTAATTTGAGATGCCTAACCTAATTGACCCCTCTACGTCAGTTGGCTCTCGGATTGATAGCAATTGGTGGATGTTATTAGACGATACATTTGAAGTGGGCAAAGCGAGCCATTAAGCGCCACCTGCAAGTCGATGCCTTCATAGCTTAATATAGTCTTGATGGACGGCCGAGTATAGCCGTAATAGATTGCTGGTTATGTTCTTAATACACAGCCGATTACAGCTGAGTATAGAGTTTGGAGGTTGGGGACTGCAGCCATGTTTAGTCTTGGAAAATGGAAAGGCGTAGGTGTGAAGACCGATAGCTTATTATAGGTGGGTATAAGATTTTTTAGACGATTAATTGATCTGTCAAGCTTCCAATATAAATTTACTTTCTCTCACTTTGTTTTGTAATTTTGCTCACAAAGTGATGTTTGAAAATTTGGAAAATGAACTCCCACCGACTCGTCCGTTCTGTAGCATATCTTTTAGGGATCCCAGTATGGACCTGGCCAAGTCTACTTCAAGGCTGAATACCGGTATGCTCTGAAGGTTTTGCTTGAACTTTTCTAGGGAGCTCATTTGAATAAAATAGAACTTATCCGTCCCTCGTAGGGGTGTGTAGTGCCGTCACTCGGTACACTGTAGGCATTACTTAAGGTTCTTTGCAATGTCCCTTCGGCCCCTAGCTGCAACTCCTTTCGCTCCTTTTACTGCTTCTCCGTTCGTATTCTCTTTCTTCCATCTCGCTTTCCATTTTCTCCTAACAGTTGATTCATAGTACAACTGCGAGGTTTTCCTCCTGGTACACCTGCAAAACTTTTTACTCTCAATTTTCCCTTCAGGGCTGAATAACCTCATAGGCCCCAGTGATTGACCTTTGGCCTAAATGTTATATTCCATTCCATTATCCTTTTTTTTTTTTTGGCAAAATGCTCTTCACATCTGAGAAAATTTTTCACATTCGTGCCTTGTTGATAAGAGTAACATCAATGGCTTTCCGTCTTGAACTATGTAACTCCTCAGTGGTTCACTGCCCTCTGTTTGCTTTACAGATATAACTTTGGGCATTGCCCTCGAGGAAGCACTCTCTAATGTATGCCGCCTCCACTCTTGCCCTCGTAAACTCGAGGCTTCGCATTCCCAGTATTGTTAGTGGTCATAAAACCGAAGTCCGCCGGTGTGATGAGATGTTCACACTATTTAGTTCCAGAATTAGTTATTCTTGACATTCCTCAGTTTCCTGAATCGTTATTGAGCCACTGGTTTCTTTAGGATAGCCGTATTTGTCTTGGTCTTTTTACTATAAAAATAAAAAGCTGGGAATAGTTTGTGTAGACAGCTAAGCATGGGTATAGTGTATAATATTTCTGGGAACTGAATGTGACCAGTAAAGACAACCGAAGTAGTTATGGGTAATTCTAAGTTGGGCATAGGTTAGCACAAATTTGATAGGCCAGTCGAGAACACCTTAACTGGATATACATTTGTCTGAATAGATGTCGTGAATAGTCTTACTTTTGATCGTTGCTTATTTAACCCGTAATTGCAGGACTATCGTGCCTGCGGTGGGAATATTATCTGGTGATGTAGATTAGGATAATGATTTACTTAAGGCTTATATTTCAGAATGCTTTAGTGGCATCATTAGCGTAGACGAGCATAGGACTCTCTCTCTCTCTCTCTCTCTCTCTCTCTCTCTCTCTCTCTCTCTCTCTCTCTCAAAAGTATATAAAGTCAACAGGATAGATCTCTCGAAATATTCATTCCTTAGACTCCGGCGAATTATTTGAGATTTGAGTAGGATTTAAGCTTCTGGATGACCCCCGCCCCCCAAAACTTACTCACCCGCACCCTCCCTCAAATGATTTCAGTTATGAGTCAAGAACAGCGGCATTTACGAAAATTCATCAGAATTCCTTAGAACATTCACGAAACATAATTTTCCACCCCTCGGAAATTGGGTTAAAGTAGACCTTTTTATTTAAATGTCAATTTGTTAAAGGAATATACTGCGTAATCAGTACTCTCGATAAAGGTATTTTTTTTAATTACAGATACGTCTGTCCTGCAATGCGTTAAAGAAGTCCCGAAACACTGTTAAGAGATAACGGAGTTATTGCGATGCATTTGTCTTCTTTCCCTATCAAAATACTAAAGTTACACTATTTCACTATCCTCATCAAAAACTTAACTGATATGCAAAGTTGTCAAGTTGGTATTACTGCATCGCTTTAGACGTTTAGTTGTTACAGAGTCCCAGGGAAAGTGTCTCATGAAGCATGTGTTTGTGTGGAAGTGTGTATGTGGGTGTGTCTGTTCTTGTGTAAGTGTTCCATTCCCTCCAAACACGTAATCATTACGGGATGGGTAGTTGTAATCATGGAAATGGAATCCAATATCCATTCCTGTTATTATGCTATCAGTGTCTCCTTCGCCTCCCAAAGGATAGGAGAGATCCCTTTATCATTTTGTCACTGGGGCTGATCGGATTAGAATAGCAAGTGGGGGCCTGCACCTTTTTTTTTTCGGCAATTTTCCAGCCTGCCATAGTAGTGATCACGCTGGGTTGTATGTGTTGGTGGGTGTGTATGTGTGTATATACTGTATATATGTATATATATATATATAAATATATATATATATATATATATATATATATATATTATATATATATATATATATATATATATATATATATATATATATATATATATATATATGTACCATACGACCTTCTTTACTTATGGAGGTTGGAGATTAGCTTTTCGGTTCTTAAGGATTATTTTTGAATAAGGTTACTTCCCCCGTGCCCTTCACGGTGGCTTCTACCCATTCCTGTGCCTATTTCAATGCTTAGTCAACAGAGACAATGGGTTTTAAGAGAGCTTAGCTAAATTGTTCTGCCTTGGTTTGGAATCAATTTTGACTCTCTCTTTGGGAAATTGTATGTCTTGACCACGATACTTCAAAAACCCATATACTATGTGTGTGTATATATATATATATATATATATATATATATATATATATATATATATATATGTATGTATGTATGTATGTATGTATGTATGTATGTATGTATGTATATATATGTTTGTGTGTGTACCTATACCGTGAAGTGTGGCAGTAATATGAGAAAGGGTCAGACTGCAGGTTTACGGCCTTAGGTATCGTTAAAATACTGTCCTGAAACTCCAAGGTCCTTTCATTCTGCATAATTATATAATGACGCACAAGTACAGTAAACTGGTGTTGCCAGTTAATTCTGACAAGAATTAAGGTGGATTTGAACTTCGGCCACCACGCTGTTGAGTCTAGACAAAACCACTGAGCAAATAATGTTGATTTCTACATTTGTCCAAAATTCTGAAGATCCGTTTTCAAATATGGCTATACTACAGTATTCAATTTATGGTTTTGTATCGATACAGAATGTGATATATTAGAATTTTTAAAACATGATGACTTTCCTAGAAATTTAAATTGTATTTCTAGCGTTCAATGGGAAGCTCTCGTAAAAAATGCTAATTGCGCACTGCTGACTGCTGCTCTGTTGGTCATGTAACGACGAGCGTTATTGGCTGGATCTTAGCTACGTAAAAATAAGTCTAATCCTTCGGGCCAGCCCTAGGAGCAGGGCCAAAGTATGGGGGGGAAAAGGTACTGCAGTCCTGGGGCCCGGCAGTTTGTGGGGCCTGTGAAAGCAGCTTTATATATATATATATATATATATATATATATATATATATATATATATATATATATATATATATATATATATACATACATATATATATATATATATATATATATATATATATATATAAGGAAGCAGATAATATTTTCATTTTCTAATATATATTTATATATATTTTTTGTTTATTGATTTGTTTATATACTTGATAATTAATATATCTATTTGTTTATTTATTCATTTATTTATCTATTTATTTATTCATTTAGGCCCCTACCTATAAATTTATGTATTTATTTATTTATTTGATATTAGTTAACCAGATCACTGAGTTAAATTAATAGTTAAAAATAAAAAGTTTATGTCACTGTTTGTCATGGGCCCCCAGACTTTTATAAACAAAATCATGGGAGCAAAGATGCTCAAGGGGGCCCATAAATCCCTTAACAAATACATTAATTTATTGAACCGCTTAGGCCGGGAGCTAACTACAGTTTATAGCTTAGGAAGCCCTTTATTCTTATCTCACCTAATTCGTATTGTAATTTGCAAATGCTCATTTCTGTTAGATGAGAAATTTTCATAGAGCGTCTGAGTTTATAAAAATATTTGGGAATCTTTCGCATACAATCATTGTAAACAAATTTAGCTCTTGGCCAACCTTTGGTGACTTGGTATAAAACATCTGTGGTAACGGAACCGAATAGCAACAAACTGCGCTGTAGCCTGCCTACATGTTTTGAACCTGCTGTCAACTTTGGTTCCCTGCTCCATACGTTGGGTTAGAAGATAAGTGTTGTTCACAGTGATATGTCTACCTGAGATCACTCGATTTACTATAACTTAGTGGTAACGGAATCCGAAAGCAACAAACTACGCTTTAGCCTATATGCTTAGAAGGCTGTTGTGCATGACTTCCTGTTGCATCCATTAGCAAGGACAGTTCAGGTCAGAAGACAATTGTGTTATTCATTGTGAATTAGTGATAAGTCGACGTGAGATCACGGGATTTACTCTAACCACGTCTAAGCCTACTCATCTTGTAAGGTAACTTATAATGTTATGATTTATGTCATTATCCGGTATCGTCCTATTGTTTCCACTATAGCCTATGTTTGATGAATCTGAAGTTGTGAAAAATTTATAACTGAAATTCCTGATTAACGTTAAATAGGCTTCAGCTTCTATTGAAACTAGCCCAGTGATTTGGCATGTATGCCTATAGTTTATGTAATGAAATAATGATATTCCTCATGTACATATGCAAGCATACACAAACACACACACATACAGATACATACATACGTACGTACGTACGTACATACATAGCCTACATAGGCTACAAACATAGCCTACGTACAAACATATTACCAAAAAATAAGAAATATGTAAAAATATAAGAAAATATATATTATAAAACAACATACTTTGATTTTAAAGACAATTATTTTGAAGAAACGATAAAATGCATACTAGTGGAAGGTGCCAAATGTATTTTAAATGGCAAGAATATTAGGCTTACAGGGCGAGGGCCTAAAGTAATAGCCTAATTAATTAAGCTCTCTATTCTTTGGCAAGTAGTCAACGAAAACGATCATTTTGGCACACAAAATATTGAAGGTTGTGGCACTATATAACTAGCCCATTGGCAAGTTTTGGCAATACATTAAAAACTTGATTACTTCACAGTTCACATAGGTTAACTTTAAGTACATAAGTTTTTTTTTTTTTTTTATAGTAACCAACCCCTCATGCTACTACAATATTTTGCATAGCCTACGGTACAGCCAGACGCAGACCAAGAAAAAAATGCAGTCTCTTAAAGTTTAAATCTCTCTCTCTCTCTCTCTCTCTCTCTCTCTCAGACTTGCACACGCACACCCACCCAGACACTATTGACTCACACATACGCACACGGCACACCCTCCCAGACACTCACACACACACACACACACACACACAATGGGACATGATTAGAGAAACTAAACAATATAATACTTTTTGATAGTGTTGGAAATGAGATCACCTGGGTAGAGGCGATTTTATTGGTATCTCATCTGCTAATATTTGCCAGATATCACAATGTATTTTTTTTAATAACTTTACTGTGCCTGAACTAAATATTCAGCCATACATACATATGTCTGTGCGTATAACAATAGTGCGCATGTATATATATATATATATATATATATATATATATATATATATATATATATATATATATATATATATATATATGTTATATGTTTATATTTATTATGTTTACAATAAATCATCAAGAAAACAGTTCAGAGATAAAATTTCTCCAAATCCTGTATAATAATGGTAGCCTGGCCCTAGAGCAGTTGTAGTGTGACATTCTTCATTACTAAGCTATAATAGGCAATGTCATCATGTTGCAGGTGTGCAGAGTCGCAGACGTGTTCATCTTGTGCATAGTCAGCATGTGTGCCTACGTGCATAAGTCAGGCTTTCAGAAACGTAAGGAGCGAAAGGAGAGAAAAGAAAGGGAAGCTAAAGGGCTCCAACCAATAATTCAGTTCTTAAAAAGTGCTGAATCGGATGAATGCCCCAAAGCTAAAGAGGGCGATGAGTTAGCCATAGCGTCTACAAACAAGTCAGACACAACAGCTGACCTTCAATCTGATAAACATGACCCAGGTTCTAGCTCAGTTGTCACAGTTGATTTAGATATTGATTCAGTCTTTCAGTTACAATCATCTGAAGAGGCTGCAGTTGATATTGTTAGTGAAAGTATTCAAGATCAAGCTCAAACTCAGCAAGTAGATTTAGCAGATGTTGGATTATGGCCAGACCATATCACAGACAATTTGCGACAAAATATAGTATCATTAGGTGTACCAAAGGCCGAAGTAATGTTACAGATTATTAAAATGATTCCTAAAGACATGAAAGGTAATTCTTTCTCCGATATGTTTCTTTACTCTAGCTCAGCAAACAACAGAGAGAAACATTACCGTGACTGGCTTGTTTGGAGTAAGGAAAAGAAAGCTATGTTCTGTTTTCCATGCTTACTATTTTCTACAGAAAAAATCTAAGTCATCGTAGTTTATTGGCCAGGAAAGAAGGCTTTCCGCCATATGTACAGAAGTGGAAAAACTTTACGTTAGGCTTCCTGAGCATGAAAATAGTGTGGTTCATAAAATAAGTTATTGCAAATGGAAAGAGTTAGACCTATCACTGGTGGACATGGGGTAGACCATGAACTTCAAAAACAGATAATGAATGAAACAGAGGAGTGGAGAGCAATTTTAATGAGACTATTGGATGTTACCTTGCACTGTGCCTCAAGAGGCCTGCCATTTCAGGAGACAACAATGTAATAGGGGATCCACGAAATGGCAATTTTCTGGGAATTCTAGAGCTTTTAGGTAAATATGACAGAATCACTCACGAACATTTAGCAAAGGTAAAAAGGCTCAAACTGAGGGCAAGACTATGCAAGGTCAAGCTCATTACTTATCATGGCAGAGTCAGAATGAATTTATTGAACTATGTGCTAAGAAAGTTCTAAGCTCAATACTTGATGAAAGACAGCAAGCCATCTACTACTCAATAATCGTAGATTCAACTCCAGATGTGGCACACCTTGAGCAAAATGTTTTAATTCTGAGGTTTTTAACTAAAGATGATCACTCAGATATGTTTGAGATTCATGAAAGATTCATAGAGTTCATAATGTTTCATAAGAAAACTGGAGAAGATATAGGAGATATGGTGCTTTCCAGGTTAGATCATTATAAGATACCTTTCAGTGATTGTCGAGGGCAGGGGTATGATAATGGGTCAAACATGTCAGGAAAAGTGAAAGGTGTTCAAGCACGTCTGCATAAGAAAAATAATCTAGCAGAGTTTTCCCTTGTGGTGCTCATACACTTAATTTAACAGGAGTTCATGCAGCTGCACTATGTCCAGAGACTGTCACATTCTTTGGTTGTGTTCAGCGCCTTTATGTGTTCTTTAGTGGTAGTCCAGCAAGATGGAAAATTTTAAAAGAGGAAATTCCTTCTTCACTTCACTCACAGTCTGACACCCGTTGGAGTGCACGTGTGGATGCTGTTCGTCCAGTTTCAACTCACTTGCCAGGTATTCTTACTGCCTTAGACAAATCACTTGATAATTCTTGTATGACTCATGAAATGCGGGCAGAAGTTAGGTCTTTGAAATTGTATTTCACATCATATTCTGCTATTGTTTTAGCTGCATTTTGGTTTAAAGTTCTTTCAAGCATTGATTTACGAAATAAGATCATCCAGTCTCGTGGAATATCACTTGAATCAGAAATGTCTCTCATCTCTGACCTATGTGCAGAACTCAGGCAGCTACACGAGACAAGTGGGCTGACATATTATCAGAGGCACATCATGTTGCTACTTCCATGGGCATTATGCCAAGATTTCCAGGAAGAGAGGAAAAAACGTAAAAGATTTCATGATGAGGCACTGGATGAAGGTGTAGAGATGACTAAAGAATCAGATGAGGAATCAGATTTCAGAATTAATGTTTTCTATTGTACTTTAGATTATATTGTCACTGACATGGATCAGAGATTCCAAGCAGTAAAGGGCATATGTGACACTTTCAAGGCAATCCTTAAGTATGTTTCTTTGAGTGAAGCTGAGCTAGAAGATGCTTCAAAATGCCTGGTTCAAAAATATTCTTTAGATCTGTCATGTAATTTTGTTAGTGAAATGCTGCATCTAAAGAAAATATTTAGATCTACTTTCCATTCAGAACAAGAACTAACTCCCTTAACTTACTGAATGAAATATACTGCAAAAAGCTTCAACCAGTTTTTAGTGAAATATGCATAGCCTTACGTATATTCTGTACATTGCCTGTCACAGTTGCCGAAGCTGAACGCAGCTTCAGTAAACTGTCTAATATAAAAACATTTAAAAGAGCAACCATGGGCCAGGAACGCTTGTCACATTTGGCACTCTTGTCCATTGAGAATAAATTGGCTAGATCTGTTGATTATACCTCAGTCATCAGTGATTTTGCCAGAAAGAAGGCAAGAAAAGCAAAACTGATCTAATTAGTTATGAAGTTTTACTGTTTCTGCACAATTGCATGATTACTTAATAAAAATAGTTTAAAAGTCTTCATGCCTAGTCTTTCAGTATTCCTGAATTATCCTTTCAATAAAAAAATATGGTACTTATTTAGTTACTAGCCTTGTGTTCAGACATCAGTTGAGATAATTTGATATATTCTATTCATCTTGTAAGCTATATTATTATGATTATTATTATTATTAATTTTATTTATATTTTTCATTGAAATCGGAGTTCAGCAGTCTCCCGATAACTCCCAGTTTGTATTTTAATATTTTTGATAGATTACTTTTTACATTTTTTATTTTCCATTATTATTATTATTATTATTATTATTATTATTATTATTATTATTAACATCATTATTATTGTTCATTTATTTATTGTTTTTTTAATGTGGAAGGGCCCAGAATTTATGCCAGTACCGGGGCCTGAAAGGGTGATGCTTGGGCCCTGCCTAGGAGAGCTGTTAATCAGCTCAGTGGTCTGATTAAACTAAGGTATACTTAACTTTTTTCCAGGTGCTTATCTTTGACCAATAGCATTACAGTTTATAAAACCAATAACATTACAAAAATCACAAATTTTGAATCTTGGTAACTATCAGAGTCGATGACGTTCATAAAATCGACTCTATCGAGATGAAGATTTATTTTACAAAACTGAAGACTATATTCAGGGTCGCGTCATTTCCGTTTGGAACAAGACACACATACAGACAGTAAAAGGAACCTCTCTCTCTCTCTCTCTCTCTCTCTCTCTCTCTCTCTCTCTCTCTCTCTCTCTCTCTCTCTCTCTCATTCCTTCTTCCGTTTAATTTTTTTTTTTAATCTTCAGCTTCTCGTAAGCTGAACAGTATGAAGCATGCGACCGAACTTACAGATTTTATTATAAATGGTTTATTTCCACTATCCGTTATCTCGATTCACTAATAATCTATTCTCTGTGATCAAATCCTCAATTTCAATGGGTTCATTTTCTCGTATAACCAATAAAGACCCTTGCTTGTCCACCCTGTTTTCAATTAATACAGAAACGAAAAAGACTTCATGGGAGTTAGTTATTATAAATTTTAGATGTAAACGATTTATGAACTACTTGTGAGATTAATTGTCCATAAAAATAAATATAATGTAGTCCCATTGGTTTAGCTGCTCTCTCTCTCTCTCTCTCTCTCTCTCTCTCTCTCTCTCTCTCTCTCTCTCTCTCTCTCTCTCTCTCTCACTTGGTTTCGTCCAATGATCATTAAACAATTTTTGTTTTTACATTGCTACATCAATAGTCTTGAATGCGTCGCCATTGAGTGGACATTTATTTGCATAACCGCAATGGATGCATTATACTTCATAATGTAATAGCTATTAAACACTGAGAATGATAATAAAAAGCTAAATACAATAACAAGATGTCATGAAGTATATTTCAAACTTCCCATTATAGTTGAAAATTTTTACAACCATAACATTGTAGGATGCGAGAGCGTCAGTAGCCCAGTAATGAAGGTTACGAAGTATAGAATGTAACATGAAAGCATGTTATATATTAAAATAGACTTAGAAGAGTACAGAGAAAAAAGATTTTTAGAAATATATTAAGAAAAGGACAAACCTCACAAAATTTGTTTTTAACCTTGATCTTGTTCTGAAAATTATATCAGCTTCTCCTCCGCTTAATTGCACGCTTACAAGCTTACGCCCAAACACGTGTGTGCGCGCGCACACACACACACACACACTGACATGCATGTTCACCCACAAATAGGATAATGGTGATACCACTTCTTGCATTCTGGACTTAGATATAAAGTAAATTCGTGTGACCTCATTTGATCTAGTTCAGCACTCTTTAGCTTTTGCTTGCTTGCTTATTAATATTTAAGATTAGCCTACTGCAAATGCTAACTTTGGAAAATTTGTGCTTGTTGATAAAAGCAGTGGTGATAACAATGGTCTATGAGCGCTAAAAAATGAAAAGGAATTAATGACGGAGTTACTTCTGGCATGTCGTGATTCACTGACCTGATGTAGTGTGTGCATGTGTTCAATTAATGACGTTCTTTCCCCCCTATTAATGGAGAACTATTGTAAAATGAAGCATCCAATATGAGTTTTTAAGATTTTTATCATGGTCTCCACCTGAGTCTGGATTTTGCGGAGGCATTGTGATATATAGAAACATTATTTAGAATTATCATGTCATTCTGTTTACAGTGGGAAGACTATAAATATAGATCTCACGAAAGATCAGTGAAGATATTTTGTTCAACCACCAATTCAGTGAAACCCGAAACAAGGGCTCCTTTAATTTATGGTTTAGGAAAGCCGATGGGACGGGGAACTTGATGTATCTGTCGAGGACAAACCTAAAAAAAAAAAAAATTGGAAAGGAAGAAAGTGCGGCACTAATGATGGAGATTATGATTTCAACTTTCAAAAGAGAGGTTTATTGTGGTCAAGGACGACAGAAGCAGGGAAATGTTAACAGCTTGATGGTTAGTGGAAAGAAACTTGCCAAACCGGGCAAACCTGGTGCCGTTTTCCCAAACTCCCAGTAATGTGCATTATTATTACTATATTATCATCATTCAGAAGATAAACCCCATATTCAAATGGAACGAGTGTGCAGAGGCCATCTACTTGAAATTCAGGCTTCCAAAGAATATGGAGTTCACTTGAAAGAAGTTACAAAGATGAAAGGAAATACAGAAGAGTTCAGTTATAAGAAAAAAAGATAAATTAGTAATTAAGTAAATTCAAGCTTGCCGTGACGTCGAGTATATGACCTCATGTTATGCTTGGATTGCCAGATATCGCCTCCATTTGGATCTTTAGTGAGCGTGGTGATGATCAAGGACCTTGGTGATAACATTTTGTTCATGTGGCAGTGTTATAAGATGAATTGATCAGATTTTGGGATCAATTTTGGCAGAATTTGGATAAAATGTAGATAACCCGTGCTTCCCTGAGTCTCTGTGGTATCATACAGTTACATCGAAGATGGAGTAGTATTTTTCTTTTCTTTTCTTTTTTGGGCAAAAACGTTTTCTTTATATATTTGAATCAATGTACCATATTTGTTCCTGTAAAAGAAAGGTTTGAAGGCAGAACGTAAATCGTGTAAAGATGGGTTAAATGGTGAACTTATACACAGCCAATAGTTAATATAGGTTGAAATCTGTTCCAAAACGTGTCCCCTATAAATTGTCTCACTTTAGAGATCTCTGTATTTATATGCCACTATTGAGAGGTTCTGACTAGACTTTCATTACAAAATAGTTTTTGAGAATGATTTTTTAATTATATTTCCTTTTATTTTAGTCCATTTAAAAAATATTTAAAAGTAAAACATGAAAGTGACGCACCAAGGAAATTAGGTGAGGCTACACGACCCAGTGAATTGTCAGAATGGCCACAACAAATGCTACTGATATAACAGGACAACCATGGAGCGATATAAGAGATATATATTATATATATAGAGAGAGAGAGAGAGAGAGAACACCTTTGATGTTAAAACCAGTGATCTCTGTTATGATATAGTTTACAGTTTTATGAATAGACGTAAGGTTCATGATAATAAAGTTGTAACAGTTCTGAAATACTCTTCCACAGAAATATAACCTATCATGAGTTGTTTTGGGCATATCCTAAGTATGCCAGAATTAGAATAGTTTGATATTCCTTGGACGTAGCAAGAATTTCGTAATATATGTCACCGTACCAAATGAAAAATAATACTGCTGGAAAACTTTTTAAACTCACTTAATTATCAGTGATAGTAATGTAAGGTGATAGCGAGAGAATATTAACCATTTGTCACATAACGCTGTAGTAAGGAGATAGAAATATGAAGATGCAGAGATCATTTTTGATATGATAATCGGTAATATGAGTAAATGATTCCGAAAACTAGAAAGAAAGATGGAGAGGGATAACCCAACCAGAAAAAGGACTAGAAAAAGATCATCCTAGTAAATTAATAGTATGGCAATATCTAGAACCGAATAATGGAGTGACGTTTCCCTGTACTTCCTATCTTACGAGCCAGCTAGGAAACCATTTTGAGTTTTAGGGAGTTAGACCCTTGGAAACTGCATTTTGGAAGAGAGTAGCACTTTGTTGTGATGTAAGGGCAGGTCTTAGAAGAAGTAGAACATTATTATTCTGTTACTTTTTAAACATACTACACTGCGAAGCAGGTTTGAAATGGCCGTAAGGAACGAAGTAGCAACATCGTGGATGAAGTGGAAAGAGAGTGATGAACTTTTTGCAAATGAGAGTATCCTTCCAGTAAACAAAGCAGAACTTACTGGTTCACTGATAAGACTTTAGTTGCTTTATTCAGGATATACACTGACACTGTATGAAGTTTTGAAAACTTGGGACTGCATAATATTGAGATTCATGGCAGAACTGCAGTGGGAAGACCATAGTTCAGATAGGCTGAGGATGTGTTCAGCAAATGGAAAATAGACTGAGATGGTTTGGACATGTGATGAGAGATGACAACAGTTAGAAAAGTATTAGGTATGGAGTAGCATGACAAAGACGATGACCAATAGGAAGACCCAGAAAATTGTGAAGTTTAGAGAAAATGGGAGTTCAAGCAGAAAATGTACACAAGATAGGAAAGAGTGGAGGGGCTCGTTCTACATTTAGCCTCAGAAAGGGAGAAGTTGACTTACAGCTCGTTAAAGAAGAATTACAGGATACACCTGGTCCAGTGTTTTTCCCACCGGTACTTATGATCTTCATGAGCGTCTTCCCATAAGTTTATGCTAAATGGTTTAGAACCAACAATGATTATTCTTGGAAATCGTCATTACATAATTTTAAAGTTTATAATCCTTTTTTTTTTATTTTTGCATCTACGGTCAGTTATTGAGATTCTTATTATGTTAAATGAAGCCTGGCCAAGCAGTAAGCGGATGATTCAGTGTATTTAGGAAGGGAAATTTCAATGTATTCAATGAAGAAAATAGGCGATTTTATATTAAATGCTTACTGGTAGTTGAATAGGACTAAGAGCTTACTTTTCTTTTTTCTCAATTCCTCATGATTAATTGTTGGTAAACGAAGTACTAGTAAGGAACAACTGAGCAAGAAACCAGAGAATGTATCCGTACATTGTAAACAAGAGCGCTATCTGATGCATAATTAATATCTTTACCTGTGAATCCAGGTATCTTTAGGTTTAGGTCTCAAATGGGATGGTTTCTCTTTAACTCTGACCCAGATAGTCTGAAGTACTCCCAAGATGATGCAGGTAGCCAGAATTCCTGGAATATGTTAGGGGGAACATCAGCATAATTATAGACCTTTCTTCCTTATTTCTATGCTTCTTTCTTTTTTCCGTGATGGAAGTTCTCTTCTTCGGAAGCCTGATGATAGAGAAGTTCTCAGCCTAGTAGTTTGTTCCATACGGCATGCGGCAAGTAACTTCATCTAGAATAACTCCGAAAAAAAAAAATGAACTTGAGAGGGAGGCTAAGAAAAAATCAGATGAAAGGGAAGTAAGGTAAAAATTCCACTGCTTGGCCGTGGGAGGACAAAGCCCAACCAAGGACTGTAGGGGATTACCAGTCTCCACAAACGTTGGGATGGTTGGGCCTAATGGATGGATGGTACATTATGCTAGATTATGAAAAGTATTTAGTAGTTTTTATTTTGAAATTTCGTTCTGTGGCGAAGAAGGATGGGAAACAGTCAGTCAGAAATACCGAAAGCTCCAAAACAATCAAATTGTTTTCAAATTGCAATTGAAGTTCTCAAAACCTCTGAAGAAAACCAAACGTTATTTGTTAGAAATAAGGTAGGGTGGCAGTTGTAGATATCTTGAATCTGAAAATTATGCATTTTTCATTATGCAAGATACATGTAAGACTCCACATTCTCGACCCTCGGTAACTTACGAGAGACGAAGAAACAATATATTAATGGATTTCAAACTAAACGGTATCACTCAATTATCACTGACGTCCCCATATCTAATTTTGTATGACGTCATCATCGGAATGCACCTACCTAATGACACCGACCACAACCATTTATTTATAATTGAAATAAGTATCGTTATAGTTAACTCTAATTGGTATTGTTTTTAATTGGAAGTGACTCATCGTATTCGTAGTTCCCACTGTTTCATAATCAGCATAGATTGATTTTATTCTGGTAGCTATCAAGAGTTAATAAAAACTTCTACAGCTTGCAGACTGACTTTAGAATACTGGCACTGCGTGTGCGGAAAATTTGGAATACCGACGAACACAATGGAAAGATTCAGAGGTCAAGCACGTTGGAAGGCAGTTTAAGCTTATTCAAGTGTCTTAATTCTCTCTCTCTCTCTCTCTCTCTCTCTCTCTCTCTCTCTCTCTCGATGCAGAACAATCAATATTTCTGCATATGCGCATCACCCGAACATGTTCGTATTTTCGTGTTGCTTTGATCATCGTAAGTGACAAAGTTAAATTGAACATGAGGCTTTACCCACGAATGAATATATATATATATATATATATATATATATATATATATATATATATATATATATATATATGTGTGTGTGTGTGTGTGTGTGTGTGTGTGTGTGTGTGTGTGTGTGTGTGTGTGTGTGTATTTCTTTCATTGCGTCTTTCACCGTGATAATCCTAAAAGCCTTTACTGGTCTTCGAAAAAAGTGGTCTGAGTAATTTTCCTTTCTTTCTGTTCTATTCTTCTCTTTCCTCTCCATTTTATTTATTGCATCTCTCTCTCTCTTCCCTGTTATATTTTATATCTAAGGCCTTAAATTGCCAAGAAAACAATGGACCTCTCCTGATTTTTGTTTTATTTACTTTTTCCACTTCTCACTCCTAATGTGCTTCTTATTAACCCCTCCCACTTCTCTCTCTCTCTCTCTCTCTCTCTCTCTCTCTGGACTGGGCAGCTGTCTCTAGTTTTGCCCACTTAACGGTACGATTAGGAACTCTTCAAGATGTGATTTAATTCTTGTCTAACTTTTTGATCCAGTCTCTTTATAGCCTCCTCATGATGTTTATTCATGCCTCCAACGTGATGCCGCCTGCAGACGAGGGATTATATATACAGGGAGTTAATCTAGCTGGATATTAATTTAACTGAAAACTACTTTAGCTAGGAATTACATTAGGAGTGTCGCTTTACTCGGGAAATGCGTTTGCAGAATATTGCTTTAGCTGGGAACAACCCTGCTAGTAGTGTTCCCCTAGCTGGGAAGTGTGTTAAAAGAGTTACTCTAGCTGGGAAGTGTGTTGGCAAAGTTACTCTAACTGGGAAGTATGTTGGCAAAGTTACTCGAGCTGGGAAGTGTGTTGGCAAAGTTACTCTAGCTGGGAAGTATGTTGGCAGTTACTCGAGCTGGGAACTATGTTGGAAGAGTTACTCTAATTAGGAAGTATGTTGGCAGAGTTACTCTAGCTGGGAACTATGTTGGCAGAGTTACTCTAACTGGGAAGTATGTAGGAGTTAGTCTAACTGGGAAGTATGTTGGCAGAGTTACTCTAGTGGGAAGTATGTTGGCAGAGTTACTTTAGCTGGAAAACTATGTTGGCAGAGTTACTCTAGTTGGGAAGTATGTTGGCAGAGTTACTCTATCCGGGAAGTGTGTTGGCAGAGTTACTCTGAGTGGGAAGTATGTTGGCAGAGTTACTTTAGCTGGAAAGTACTTTTGCTAGGAACTGATTCCGTACAGAAATGCTATATTTGGGAAATAGCTCTTGTGGATAGTTTCTTTAGCTAGGAAATGTTTCAGTAGAGTTGTTTGAGTTGGATTTTGTTTTAAGAGAGTTGCTCTGGCTTGGAATTACTTCATCAGAGAGTTTCTTTTGAAAGGAATTTCTTTATCAGAGTTGCTTTAGCTGGGAGTTATTTTAACGGCGAGTTACTTTTGCTGGATTTTGCATTAGTAGAGTTGCTTTATCTTGGAATTGATTTAAGAGAATTACTTTAGGATGTCCTTAACATGGTTTCTTGACTTATGAAAGGCTTTAGTTGGAGTTTCTTTAGCCGGGAGTTGTTTTACCTGTGAATTGCTTTAAAAAGGTTTCTTTAGCAGTGAATTGCTTTCCCAGAGTTCCTATATTTGGAAATTGTTTTAAAAGAAAATTACTTTAGCTAGGAATTGCTATAACAGAATTTCTTTTGGTGGGAATTGTATTTGCTCAGAATTTCTTTATATAATGAGTTTAGTAATGCAATGCTTTGGTAACATTCTTTTGCAATGAATGGCTGTGACAGAGAGAGTTGCTCTGGAAAAGAATGACTGTAACAGAATTATTTTGGCGGTGATTTATTTTTGCAGAGTTGCTTTAGCTTGGAATGGCTTCTTCTGGGGACTGCTGTGACAGCAAGTTCTTTTAGCGGGAATTGCTTTAGTAGTTTTGCTTTATCCGTGAATTGTGTCAGCGGAGATTTGCTTAAGCTGCAGAGTGCTTACCAGTGAGAGAGAGAGAGAGAGAGCTTGGGATGGAAATTGCAGAGAATTGCTTTTATCGGGGAATTGTTTGGACATTTTTTTTTAGATGATTTTATTTTAACAGAGTTGCTTTAGCTAGGAATTGCATCGCAAAGAGTTTTAAATGAATTTGAATAGGAAAGCAGTACCTGAGCTGGGAATTGTCTCAGCAGAGTTGCTTCAGTTAGGAATTGTAATAGCAGGAGTTAGTGTGCTGGGAATGGTTTAAAGGGAATTTCTTGGCTGGGAACTTAATTTTCAGTTACTTAGCTGGGAATTGCTTTAATGATTTTGATCGTCTATGAATTGCTTTAACAAAGCAATTCATAGTTATTGGTTTAATAAAGAGTTGTTTTAACTGGGAATAGCCTTAAGAGAGTTATTTTGGCTGGGAATTGCCTAAGCAGTGAGTCAGTTTAGAAAAGAATTACTTTACCGGCGAGTTGTTTTGGCATGAATAGTATTAGCAGAGATTTACTTTATCATGGAATTGTCTTAGCAGAGAGGTGCTTTAGCTAGGAATTGCTTTAGTAAAGAGGTGCTTGAACTGGTTTGGCGATAACAAAGAGTTGCTTTTGTTGTGAATTGGTCTAACAGACAGTTGCTATAGCTAGGAAGTACTGGAAAAAAAATTACATTACAAAGAAAGCTGCTCTACAAACAAAGTTGCTCTATATGGGAATTACCTTAAAAGAGTTGCTTTAGCAGGGAAATGCTTTAAATAACTTTCGATCTATTAGGTTATTGCTTTAGTTGAGAAATATTTTCACTAGGAATTGCCGTTGCCAAGAAATATTTAATTTGGGAAGTACTCAGACCGAGAGTTGCTTCGACAGGGAACTGCTTTAGACGGGACTAGCTTCAACAGAGAGTTTATATAGCAAGGAATCGCTCTGGTGGAGAGAATCGCTTTAGCAGAGGTCGGATAGTGAATGCACCTTTAAGGAGAATATCCCTTTCTAGTTGCTTCTGATGATTTACCTTCGCACCTGCATCTCGCGCTCTGGCCTCTTGTGTTCCGAAATTATCGTTCAGGATTTCTTAGTTTTATTTAAGGGTGAGGGCGGGGGTCGGGTCGGGGTAGGAAGATGGCGAATCGCAGAATTGTATTCACGGGGGTTATCCGAAGAGAGAGAGAGAGAGAGAGAGAGAGAGAGGAGCAATGTTATCTTTAATATGACCGTAGCGTTGCTGTTAAAGCTTGGTCAGATAATCGATTTTTCTTATGTATTGTGATGGATGGAAAAATATGCGTAAATGCCAGCTGAGTCTTGGTTTTTGGAAATGAATGTTACTGCGTTGATGCTTTAGGTGGCTTCTGTTACAGGGGTTATAAGTAGTTTTGAGGATTATTATTATTCTTATGTTTGGTTTGGTAGATGATGCTATAATTATTGATGTCGGGTGAGATGGCAAATAAATATGTGACAAAATCTTGACGTAATGAAAAAGTCTTCAATTGCCTTGCTTCCTTATACATCAGCTATGAGGATTAACTGATTAATATATTGAATGGATTAGCAATGAAGTACTATGCCCTTTATCTTTTTTCGAGTTCTCATAAAGAGCAGAAGTCAACGTTGGCTGAAGTATGAACAGGCAACCCCACAAATTTGTACGGTTGTCATGGTTATTTATTAATTTTTTTCTCTATTAATTAGTCAAAATGTATTTTTGAGAGAAGAAGATCCATTTTATAAAAACAAGGAGTTATATATATATATATATATATATATATATATATATATATATATATATATATATGACCTATATAATATATATATATATTATATGAGATATATGGGGCTCGCTTCCCTTACAGTGTGACCTATAGTAACGTTATTCGACCATGTTGGGTTTTAGCCAAAAAGAGTAGTCCCAGATTCAGATCCTGAGATGGTGGTGGGCGTTGCAGGGCTTCGGACTTCGTAGAGGTCTGTGGCGCGGGTTCAAAACCCGAATCCACTGTCCCTTGTCGATCTGTAGGCACCCCGGGTGAAATGTAATGTAGGTTTTGCAAATGGAGTTATTCACACCATGCCACTACAACATCTTTTAGCCAGGTTAGAAAAGAGTTTCTCGCTGCTGGGAAGAACGTTTAACACCTTCGGGAGCCCTCAGCGATGTCAGAGGAGAAGCCAAATCAAAAAGTTAAAATATATATATACAAAAATGGAGATACAGTTCTGATGCGGATGTCTGTGAAGACTGAAGCGATTATTTGCTATGGCTTACTTGGCGTTCCTAGAGCCAAATTTTTTTATATTTTCCTTAAAGCTGTATGCATTGGTGTGTACCTGTGTCCCACTTGAGTTCAGATCTTGGGAATTTTGAATGGCGAATTACTGAAGACTGTTGAAATATGTTTTAATCGTCATGTTTCCTCGGGCACTAAAGTGCTTGCGTCACCTCTTTCAGGCCAAACCAATGCATTAGCACTGATCTCATTTCACTCTGCAGAGAAATGCTCAGCAGAAATGTTTCATCTTGATTATTCATACGTGCACGTTTATTTGATTTGAAATTCTGCCTCTCCAGCAAAATTACAATGACATTTGAGGCAGCTTATGGTCAGAGAATAAAATCCCGATTAATTATAATTCTTTATTAATGATTAAGATTTAATGATTAATGAAGAATTAGAAATAGTATGGATTTTATTATTGTATTCTTAAAGTTTCGTGGACCGCAAGCTGTAATGAAATATTTGAGAAAGAAGGAAAATGAAAGTTAAAACACTTGGGCTGCGGAAAGTTGCCTTGGGTACGATTAAGAAGAAAAGTTGTGCGTCAGCGCAAAGTGCCCAGACTTCATCGTTAAAATCTTTAGCCCTTTTATGAAGAAAATATTAGGCAAGAGAGAGTTAAGCGCAACTTGGACATGAGATTGAGAATAAAAAAAAAGGAAAATAATATAAAGGTTTCAATATTACTCTCTTTTTTACTTAGGGGTATTTTAACAGCTTGCGAGAAATCTTCTCCGTTTGCCTTCTACTTAATAGCTACTTTTCGTGACCCTGTTTTGCCATTACCAGATGACGCAATGCTGACACGCCCGTGGCTCGTTCATTATAGAGTATGACATGAAAAATGCTGTAGCACATGTTCGCGATGTTAAGGGGAGATCTAGTACGTGAGCGTAGCGTTCAATAGGATTGTAAGCGTCTTCTCACCTTGGTTTATATATATATATATATATATATATATATATATATATATATATATATATATATATATATATATATATATATATATATATATATATATATATATATATATATATATATATAATATATATATATATATATAAAACGCCAGCCTGAAAGTTTTAGTTCCTTCTGAAGAAACGGTTGGTGGACAAATGCCATTTATGTGTTCAGTTCGTACATTATTGCAATGAACGCCTTACTGAAAAATTATTTTGGTGTGATTCTCGAACGTACGTGATTGACGTCCATTGGCGTTACATGCCCATCCATAGGCAGTCTCTCTCACACACACACACACACACACACACACACACACACACACACACACACACACATCTTTATCTTTAGCATTAACACTGACCTTACTTTCATTTTGAAACTTTTACTCTTTTCATAAATAAATGTATATATTTATGCATATAATATGTATATACACACATTTATATACACATAGAAACACGCCTTTAATTAAATTTAATTACAGTATTTTACATATACTTATTATTTGACGGAATTCTATGATAATTACATCGTTTGTTTGTCTTTTAAATGACACAGGATTCCAGTACGTGCAAGTATTAATAAACATTAAGTACCGGTGATATATTTTGGTGTCGCCATAGTTTTCTCTCTCTCTTATGTGTTAGAAGTCTGTGGCTCAGGTCGACGAAAGCCTTTGTTCATATTTATAAAATGTCCATGATGCCTTTTAATTGTGTACTCTCTATAATGAATCATCATTTCAAGTATCTGTAATACCTGACATGTGTACCAGAAATATATGATTGGGTATAAGAGTACAGTTGTGTTTTTCTTATCCCCTGGATGTGATAGAAATATAAATCCTTAATACAAGATGAACATCACTGATAACACAGAACATAAATAATTAAATAATTTTTCGTTTATGACTGAGTTCGAGTGCTTAAATGGAGTAGGAATAGAACCCCTCGTAGTTGGGGATTGCTGCTGGTCGTTTGGAGGAGTAAGTGTTGTGGCAGATATGTGGAGTTGATGTTCCCCTTTATTCTGTCCTCCGAAGGGAAGTATATGTAGTCCTCACTTTTGGTTGTTATTATTATTATTATTATTTTTTTAGTTTTTGTTCTTTTATTATTCCATTTTCTTCATCGCGTCTTTGCGCAAGTCTGGGCCTTTATTCCGTTCACTTTGGAATATTACTCGTAATGCACGCATGTTCTTACAGTACGAACCAATTGGCCATTAACCTGATTGCAGGCTTCCATAGACAAAAAAAAAAATGAAAGAAAGAAAACTAAGAGCCAAGACGAGTAGAGAACAGGTATATTAAATGGGGAAAGGGAATAAGAGATATATAAATACGAGTAAATAGATGAATACATAATTAACAGTTAACAAGAAATAATGCGTAAGATGACTTGTAATTATATCTTGAGAGCGTAGGCTCCTGTTTGGTCTGAAGAGGAGGTTATCCCCTTTGGTGCACAGTAGAGGGCGTAAGCCCCAAGAGAAAGAGGGGTGAGGGAGGGGAGTAAATTAATAAAATAACGTTTTGGGGAAGGAGGGAGAGAATTACTTCGGTTGCTGGATGATCGGGGTGTGATGTGATGAAGGGGATTGATGGACCTTTGATGAATACGGTTCTTCATATTGTAATGATTCCTCCGTATCTCCCTTGATTGTGTTGATGCATTATGTACGATGCGTTTCTGTTTTTCTCGAAAGAATCTTTTAGCATACGTTTGAAAAGCAGAGGTATTTTAACTTTTTCTGTGATCGAAGATTGAAGGCATTTGTGTGATGTTATAATTCTTATCTTTTTTCCATGGATAACATTGTTGATAAGAAAGTATGCTGTGCAGTGATACTTGAAATTTTCTTCGGTAAGAGTGTAAAAGTGTTTGTGTATATGCAAGGAATGCAGGTATGTGTTCTTATAGCAGTTGAAATATAATGAAGTAATGTAAGGTGCGTAGGTATAAATACTTGTTTCTCTGCTTTGTGGTGATACATACTACATTTGTGCTGTGGAATTATGCTTGGAAGATTTATCGACTTCAGACATGACTCTGCGACTGTTTCAAACAGATCTGTCACTTTAATCTTCGTTATTGTATATTTTACTTGTTGTTTTTATTTGTTATCTACATTTTAGTTACGGTTAATATCTATTTGTAACAATACCAATACCTGTTTTCTTTAAATTTATTTTTTTACAAATTTTATTCCCAATCATATATCAGTTGTTACTAACACCTGTTTTCTTTAAATTTTTTTTTTTACAGATTTTACTCCTAGTTCATACATCAATTGGTTACTAGTAATTTATATTGATTTTACATAATCCATTTTTCAGATGTACTGTTTACTAGTGTTTTATGTTTATTTTACCGCCCATTTTTCATTGCTCTGCACGCTTGTGTTGTCTTCGGTTTTCTAAAACTTTTAGTTAACAATCGTGTATGGCAGTGATTCTCAAAACTTGTCTTGGCTAGATCATCTCAGTCATTTGCAAAAAAAAAAAAGGGTTTGCAGGTCTTCATATAATTATTATCAGTGTGCTTAATTATATATTATATATATATAATAATAATTGTATATCGCGTCGTTTGTTTATATATATATATATATTTTAGGTATGTTATAAATATTTTATGGAAAATAATTTTATTCAGTAAATAAGAAGTTAATTCATGCGATATGGTGGGATGGTAAAGGTGCCTCAGTAATGATTACATTAGTTGGGGTCAAAAAGATTGAGAACCACTGGTGTAACAACTTTTTGAAATCTGTGGACTCCTTAATGCGTATTTATATTATGGAAGGAATAATTTCAGTCTTTGGTTTGTTTAGACGTATACCTTTTTAGGTGTGTTATAAAGATTTCATATTGGAAGCCATATCACTAAAGCTCTCGGAATTTGGGGCTTGCAATAACCTTTGTAACATTCATGGAATTTCAGTCTTTGGTTGTTGTTTTCGTGCTTATGAATATAATATAGTGAACTTACTTTATTTTTTCTTTTTTATTGCAGATGACCTTATGTTTATGCAGAGAGAATGTTACTTCGTCTTGTCTTGCATAGTTTACTCTCTATTATTAACGCATGCGCATTCTCTTCCATTTAGCTTATTCCACAGGAAAGTCAACCAAATATGAATAATGATCATTGTTATCTTTGATATTTTCATGAATTATTGCTTATGAAGTACATACGAGTATAATATTGCAGACAAAGCGATTGTCAGTGACCGTATTTCTATGAAGTAAACACGTGCATTTTCGTATAATATTCTTCAAAGATGCGTAATTATAATCATCTTTTGAAACAATAAAATATGTAAAAATAATACAGCCTTTCTGTGAAATGAGAAATGTATAATTTTAGTTCGTATTGAAAAAAAGGAGACTGAAAAAATGTAAATCTTTGCTTTGATGTTACCATTGTCCGATTTAAATTTATTGCTTTTAGGTATGCGATCTCAAAAATATCCGTAAATGAAGGTATTCGTATGTTTTTTATGCAAGAGAATTTTTTTACGAATATATATATATATATATATATATATATATATATATATATATATATATATATATATATATATATATGTGTGTGTGTGTGTGTGTGTGTGTGTGTGTGTGTGTGTACATGTGTACATACATACATACATACATACATACATACATACATCCATCCATACAGGTACATACTACATACATACATATATACACACACAAATACATATACGTGTGTGTATGTATGTATATACTATATGCATGTGTGTGTTTGTTTGTATGTTTAAAATGAGCACGTACGATCCTTACATGGAGCAGAAGAGCTCAGAAAATGCCGCCCCCCACCGCTCTTCCCCCGTCAACCCACCCTGGTCCTCGAAAGACATCCATTATTGTATTATCCGAATGACATGTTCTCGTGGATCCTCTACGACCGTGGCTTTGAGTACCGTCAAATGAATTTCTCTTTAACAAATTCTATTCGGGTTGTCAATATTTGATTTTGGGGGGGGGGGCCCTCCCCCATCGGGCCCACCGCCTCAATAAAGCTGATGGTTGAGTAACCCATTCATCTCTCTTTTGGAGATGTGATGCTGATGCTGTTGCTATTGCTATTGCTGCTGTTGCTTGCCCCTTGTTCTTCCACTATCACTCTTCGGACAGTGTGTTGCTAGCAGACAATAAGTCACGCTCAGGCTAACAGGGGCTGTTTTGGAAACTTCCACGGTTTTGCTTTGTTTCGTCACAGTGGCTTAGGATGGGCTTGGTACGTAAAAAAATGTTGGGGGGACGGTTTTTGTTTGTTAAATGTTCATACAGGCTAGTGAGTGTGTGTATTTTTGTCTCTCACTGCTCATGTACAGTATATATATATATATATATATATATATATATATATATATATATATATATATATATATATATATATATATATATATATATATATATATATATATATATATATATTTATGTATGTATATATACATAATTTATAACTGTGTATAGAACATAATTTATAACTGGAAGACTTACACCTTCAAAAGCTGTACCCTTTATAAGGGAATGAAGGCTAGACGCAACTCTACACACACACACACACACTATATATATATATATATATATATATATATATATATATATATATATATATATATATATATATATATATATATATTTGTGTGTGTGTGTGTGTGTGAAACCATGAATCGTTGATAGACGTAAGAAGGGAGAGTTGCTTTTCGTTAATATGACGGAAGCAGATTTCTTTTCCATGAGATAAAGGTGCAAATTCTGGCGGTACTAATAAATTCTCATAAAAATTAGCACCATATGCGTTAAAGAACGTCTCTCTCTCTCTCTCTCTCTCTCTCTCTCTCTCTCTCTCTCTCTCTCTCTCTCTCTCTCTCTCTCTCTCTCTCTCTAAGGCAATTAGTCTCTTGGAATTAATAAATTATTCCGTTAAAAAGATCCTGATTGAGAATCCCTAAGATTTGTTGGACTTTCTAGATAAGGATAAATAGTATGATTTGTCAGCAGTCTTGTATAAATCGTAATGTTTTTTTTGTACATAAATTCTTTAGATCATTAAATATATCTTGATACTGGGGTATTCCTATATCTGTCTAGCTAACGGTCTGTGTGTGTGTGTGTATATATATATATATATATATATATATATATATATATATATATATATATATATATATATATATATATATATATATATATATATATATTTTCTATATATATGTGTGTATATATACAATAAGTACATATATGTTTACTATTATTTGAATTTGCTTCCACACGTAAATAAATTTTTCTTTTATTGCCCGTCTTTTTTTTTTTTTTTTTTTTTTTTTTTTTTTTTTGCTGAAGTTTGTGACCTCCATCATATGACTCACAAGACTTTGTCTATTTATACCAGTTTAGATGTCCTTGAAGTAAACTATCATTTATGATTCCCAACAACCACGTGGTATTAATATTTCCTTTCAGGAATTTACAATACGATTATAGAAGCATCCTGGTCTCTTGTGCGCCATCCTTGAATATGATTCTCTCTCTCTCTCTCTCTCTCTCTCTCTCTCTCTCTCTCTCATTTTTCTTCATGTATAACCGTAAGATGTTGCTTATATCCGTGTTGTTTGGGAGCTCGCTCTACGAAACTAAGCCGAAAGCATTATATATATATATATATATATATATATATATATATATATATATATATATATATATATATATATATATATGTGTGTGTGTGTGTGTGTGTGTGTGTTCGTTTGTCTTTATGTGTTAGGTATAATAAAGGCCTCTGTCCGTTTGCGCTTCCTTCTCTCTGGTCGTCTTTCGTACGTTTTTGTGATAATGGTATGATTTCAAATATATTTACCACGTAACTCACGCCTATCGTGAATTTGGGCGAGTTGTATGATTGGATGGTCCAGATTTGACATTTATTTTTAAGGGAGTTGGGGATTTTGATATGTCTCTTGGGTGCATAATTACCAAGTGATTTCAACAATGCTTATACTGTCTCCTTTGCCCGTAAAACCTGGAGGATCTGACCGCTTGACATTTTTATTTAGACCGGGACAGAAAACAGCAAAGCATGAAATCGAAGGAGAAGAGAGTCATGGTTCTTCTAAGGCAGTGATTCTTAACCAGTGGTGCTCGCACCAGGACGCCTATAAATAATTAAAAGCAAAATATATTTTCATATACACATGTTCTTTTTTCTGCCAAAAAATAAAAATATAATAATGATAATAATAATAGTTATTATTATTATTATTATTATTATTATTATTATTATTATTATTATTATTATTATTATTGCTACAGCAGTGCTCTGAGCTGTAGATAAACCTTCACATAATTTCCTAATGATTAAAAAAATGTGGTTTTGTTTTAATACGCATGATATCAACTTTGTATTTTAGGTTTTTTTTTATTTCAGCAATTCATGGGGTGCGAGAACTGACTGCTGATTTGAAAGTTGTGCATGCATTGAAAAACGTTAAGAACCGCTGTTCTAAGGGAAGGCCATAATAATAAAGTAGAACGAATGAAGGGTCAAATTCCAAAGTTAGACAAGACAAAAGATTCTCACTGAATATCAGGTAATCTTTGTTCTCAGTTAAGACCTTATAGGTCACGTTTTTAAGAAAACCAAACTATGTATCGCACGTTGCAGCCCTTCAGGATTTCTCTCATGTTTATTTTCTGAATCCTTTGATATATTGGCAGCTTGAGAAGTTGGTCTCTGTCATGCCTTGGGGCCAAACCCCTCTTTTATGTTTCTTTGTTCGTCAGTTGGTCTGGTCTGAAAGTGACATCTGATTGACGGTCCCAAGGACTTTCAGAGTTAAGGATTAATATTTTCGTTTTTTTGTTTCAAGGTACACTTTCAAAGGACGAGCCATTAGATAGTAGTAATCTTGAATCGTATATGTAGTTATTATTGCCTCATAGTTATTTTTTAGTGGGAGTCATCGATAACTGAAGTGGTAATTCTTATAGTTACCTCGGCACCCATATGAAAATTGCTCTTGTGAAAAGAAAATTTGTCTTATTTCGAATCTAGAGAACAATGATAATTACCATGACATTTCGAATCTAAGAGAACAATAATAATTACCATGACACTGGATGTAAAAACTGGTATAATAAAACTGAGATTTACTAAACTAAGCCAATAATATATTATATGGACAACTGAATGGCTAAAATGTATGTAGATGTTCTTGATAATGAACAGTTAATGAAAACCTTCCTGAAAAGAGATGTTTATTTAAGGTAGTGTGTAATTTAACGTGAAAAATACAAAGTGAGTCACTGTGCATTACACAATGATATTTAAAGGAACAATAATTATGCTTGGGCAAGCACGAAATATACCAAATGTCACACTCTGTGTCGCAAGTAATTGCTTTGCCGACGGTTCGCAGTTTTAATACATTGCGGAAAGAACGGTCTATTCCTGGCGATAAAACTGTGGGCCCACTTTGTATGTGCAAATATACATCTATGCGTATGTAACACGTCGTTTGTTTATTGTAAAGAGAGAAAGAGAAAAATGGGATTTTATTCCTGATATGAAAGTCTTGAGTAATGTATGTTATGAAAAATTATAAACGTGACTGTTCATAATTTTGTTTTTAATTTTCATGTATGTGAAATAGTCCAGTCCCGAATATCTGCAGTTTTGCATATATGTGTATATATATGTGTGTGTATGTGTGTGCGTGTGTGTATATAAGCTATGTAGTAGTTTATAGATAGCCATATAGAAAACATCATTTTTTCTGTTATTTTTTTCTAATATTTTTTAATCCATGCAAGAATTACTGTAATGCATGTGTTTTTAATCACTGCATAACGTAATGAGGACCACGAAATGCTTGCAGTTTGTAACAAAACATCTCCAATTTCTCGCCTTTAATTACGGGTACCTGTCTAAAATTCTGCGCGGGAGTTGGGGGGGAAGGGGGACGTGAGACGATGAAGTCGTAAATTTCGGTGTTTGATGATCATCTGCAGTGGCATTAAATGTCACCTCACCCTCATCCCACTTCCTGGAGTTTATGATGGCACTTATGTGGGTTATGGCGAATGGATCATAAAACTCGAGATACAGCGCCTGAACGAGGGGGCCGAGCTCCCAAGGTCGCGCTTTTTGTCAAACGTTGTCTTCCAGGAACGTTTGATTGTTCTGGGTGTCACTTGGCTCCCTCTAGCCCAGGCGCTCTTGCCAGGCAACGTTCGAAAGCGTCCTGAAACTGCTCAGCGTCTTCACCGGGTAACGTTCGGATATTTTTGCGCTGTTAGTGCTTTAATGGCTCGCTGCAGGAGGATGTTTTCACTCATTAACTTTTGAAAGCACCGTAGTGCTATTTAAATGCGCTGGCAGCGCGAGGAGGTTAGGACGTGTAATGCTGGTGAGGATTGCGTCGAGTATTTTCTCATTGCAAAATTTTGAAAGTGTCGTAAAACTCCAAAAATTCACCAACTGAACGAGAGAATTGAGTTCC
This sequence comes from Macrobrachium rosenbergii, assembly GCF_040412425.1. Taxonomy (NCBI): domain Eukaryota; kingdom Metazoa; phylum Arthropoda; class Malacostraca; order Decapoda; family Palaemonidae; genus Macrobrachium; species Macrobrachium rosenbergii. The sequence continues at coordinate 14,271,663 of NC_089769.1, read as the reverse complement.
AGGTCGTGGGTTATATTATGTTAATAAAAGTGTCACTGAGCAGCGTTGATCTCGTCGTTACAAATATATAGGCGGCTCCAAGATCAGAGTTGTGTTAAACGTTGTCGTTTGGTAACTCTTAAATGCGATAACAGACTCTTCACACGTCTTCTAAATGCGTTTGACTGGATTCTTGTTCAAAATATGTCAAACTTTATTGTACATAACATTTGAAAGCTAAACAATGAAGTTTAGGGATTCAAGGTTGGAGATTTATTTTAAACTTTGTATTTCTACTTGCTTGGTTTTGGCATTGCAACATTCTCTCTCTCTCTCTCTCTCTCTCTCTCTCTCTCTCTCTCTCTCTCTCTCTCTCTCTCTCTCTCTCTCTCTATGATCGGAATCTAATATTACTCTTAGATAGTTTTTCCCAATCCCAAATCTGCCAGAATCATCAATTTTAATTGTGACATTTCCTGCATTTAAAAGTTCAATAAGGCCCCGGATCTGTCGTCCTTAATGCCTGTACTCAGTGTGCGCCGATTGTCTTTACAGTTTCAACATACATATTCTCATTGTTTGTCACGATGCCACAATGCCCAGCACCATAGATTGTCGTTTTCCTGTTCTTTGAAACCGTGGACTCGTGCTCCTGGTTTGAGTATGGGTTTTGATACGCTTAACTTCATGAGTTTGCATTTTTGCATTGTTGCATTAAAGCAACATGGTTCTTTTCCTTCGTTTTCCGAACTTCTCAATTTTTCATTCGTTATGTTCATAAACTGTTCCATTGTGTTCCTGCGTATGATTATTTATTTTGTTTATTTGGTATTGTTCATGTCTTCTTTCACTATGTAGTCTTTAGATTCCATATTCTTTTTCATGTAAGGACATTCATTGATAGGAATCATGCATAACACGTATGCATTTTGCAGTATCTATAGCTATGACGGAGGCTAAAATGTATGTTTTTGACGATCACATATTATGGCCAGATGCTATGATATTTTATATAAAAAAAAATATTAGCATGAACCTGGAATGCAAAAACTTGTACACTTGTAATTTTTATATATATTGAGACCTTGGGCCTATCAAATATATTACTCAGAAAACCAAGTTGAGATGTAATAATGAAGTGGTTGTTAATGATTTATTTTCATTCATCTGTTTCGGCAGGAGAAATACAGGCATAGTGTCTCTTTCATGTGAGAGAAATTTTCCTGTGTTATTTAAAGAGAAATTCAATATATAAATCGTGGTGCAGGCCCCATATTTTACTCTCATAAATTTTCCTGGGGTAAGGGTGGAAAGATTAAGGGCGATTACAATTTACTGGGTTTCTGGCACACCTGGTTACCTGTATTTTTACATGATAACAAAGCATAAACATAAGTTACATACGTATATAAACATATATATATATATATATATATATATATATATATATATATATATATATATATATATATAGAGTATAGAGATATAGAGAGAGATATATATATATATATATATATATATATATATATATATATATATATATATATATATATAGAGAGAGAGAGAGAGAGAGAGAGAGAGAGAGAGAGAGAGAGAGAGAGAGAGAGAGAGAGAGAGAGAGATCAACACATAAATATTTTTGTTGAATTTAATTGCCATCTCACCAGTCATGAAAGGCCTCACCAGACTAAAACTATAAATGCATTTTATAAACAAAGCAAAATAAGACAAAAATAAAAAAAAAAAGTTTCAGTGAGCATCTTTGAAACTACACAAAAATTTCTAGAAAATTTTCGGCTGAAGTGTTAGTATTTGGATTGTCGTTAACCTCAGGTGTCTATCGGCGAAGAAGGTTATTGCTGCTTGCAGCCGTAAGTCTTGCCGATCTTCTCATGTTCGATAATCGTTATCCCCTGTAATGGTGTGTATGTGTGTTTGTGCGCGTGTTTTTGCAATCACACGAATGAGCGCATGTGTTCTATTGTATATGAAATACCGCAATGTACATTTGAAAATTTGTGTAGTGTGTGTATGGGAGACTATTTTTAACTAAAAAAAGATGTGTAGTTTGAATGTTTATTTTTGGTGTGGAAGAGAAGAAAGGGCCGAGATTGGTAGCTTTACTTGCGGTAGAAGTACTAGGTGAAAAGGGCGCAAGACAACGTGTAATGTAGAGGCGATGGGTAGGAAGTGGTCCACTTGCTACTGATGTGGTGTAGATGCTTTTCGTATTGACTCCTGACTTAGTTTTGGCATTTTGACAAATAGTTGCTGTTATATATATATATATATATATATATATATATATATATATATATATATATATATATATATATATATATATATAAATGTGTGTGTGTGTGTATGTATACATGCATGTATATATGAGTGCTTGCGCGCATGTCATGTCTAGATATGACTACTTACATGCACATACATAGGTGGTTATTGAGAATTATTAATGACGTAATACTTAAGAAGATGAAGAAAAAGAGAAACGGAAGTGCGTCTGCATGAAAAAGTTCTTATTCTTTAGTGCATTAGTACTACTATGTGTACAGCGGTTCCTGCTTATATGAAGTATGAATTATTACTGAAAGAAAACTGGGCTTTAGATATACAAACACTTCTATGCTATGTTGTATTATAGCACTAATCCCAAAAAGTTATCCATATATTCTTTAATTTGTCCGTTTTTAAGAAGAGAGATTGTTATTAACTATAGACCCCACTCATTCTGTCTCATTCCTCTGTTTCTTTCATCCCGTGAACGAAGCAGATTAAGTTACTCACCCCGTTGGCAGCTGAAATAGATCAGTGTTGCAATCTGGCTTATAATCATGGTATAAAACAATCAGGAACTTAAAAACGAAGAACTTTAGTAGTCAAAGAAATAACAAGGGACAGCGCCTCAGTTCTCTCTTAAGGCTTTTATAAAAAACCTAAGTTAAGCCCCTGATTCGTTACTTGAAATGCATGAGCTAAGACTCGAGCGTAAAAGATATTCGGGGATTTTCGTAACAGTGGACCACAGGGGGGCGTTAGTCAATGTCTAACCGCTGAATGAATTTGCGGCCGGGAGACAGATGTCCAACCCTTAAAGCTTGTAAATCAAAAAAAAAAAAAAAAAGTGAAACTGGATTAAGTGACATATAAATCACTTTATTGGAAAGGCTCACCTTACGAATGGAGTCAGGAAGTATCAGGTTACGAAGGCTTGACGATAGATGGCGTGCTTCCAGTTGAAAAAATTATGGTCTTCCGTGACGTTAGTACTCGATTCTCTTCTTGTATTAAAAGCAAGTTTTTACTTTTTTTAAATGCTGATAATGAGCTTATTTGATAATGTTTATTTTGGCTGTTTCTCTTTCACTGCAAGTAGTAGTTTTTATAGAAGATTCATATGGTTATCCAGTGAAAATTTTCCTAGTGTAGAATTCAAATCACGGCTTTTATGAAATTCTTTAAAACTAGTTTTCATTCAGCAGAATTTCACGGCAGCTTTGTACGGTAGAGATCCTATTTTAGTTAATATTAATTTTTGGAAAGCAATTACCTTACGTTAGTCAACAGATAAAGTAACTTTGTAATTTGATTACTAGTGGTGTTGACAAGTTAAAATTAAGTCCGTTTATCAGAAATTGTTTTGTTTTTTATGTTTCATTCAATTTCCGTTGCGCTGTCGAGAGCCTTAATAATATACCAGCGGAGTCTCATTTTTTAACGAACATTTAACATTTCGTGATGTGTCTGGGGAACTCTGCAATTTTATAGTGCATCCTAAAATATCATACTGTTTTTTGGCTATTTTTCTTTTAATAGTGCAGAAAAATACAGTGTAGACAAGTTCAGCCAGTTTTCCCAAGGGAGAAACAACATATTTTTAATGATATTTTAACTTGAATACCATTTTCACTTTTAGGAACTTGTTATACTCTTAATTGCTATCTTGCAAATTCAGGAACATCCCTTATGAATCGTGGGTGTACCTGAAAGCATACTCGTATTGTACTTAATAAAGAACGTCTCATGACTAAGGTGCCTTTTGGAAAGGTTTGCTGCTCACACTCTGAAAAAAATGAAGGATGAAAAAAGGAAAAATGAGTATGATTCCTTTTGCCCATTGCTTTCCTCCCGCAACAGCATATGAATGTAAATGGTTGATTTATATCTTTAGAACCAGCATACCTAGGGACTTCATGTCCTGGGGCTCATAATGTTTCAATTTAGAAATGGCACTACCTCCTTAGCACTTCCTTTTTAGGGCCCAATCACCTTTTTATTTTATTTTTTTTTTTTTATTAAAAGCTGTTCCATTAAAATGGGCAGATTTTATGTTTTCAAAATGCTTTCAAACCCACAGGTTAATGAGGTAGAATTTTAGAAATAACACAATATCTACTAAGGGCAATCATGTTGTTAATAATGCAACATCTACTAACGAAAAAGTCGATTGTAACCACTGGTTACTTAAATCAATTTATTGAAGATAGGAGGGAGGTGGTCACTGGTGTTAACTTAATTTTTTCACATACATTAGTTGCGGATTTAGATTATTCCTGTACAAATATCAAACTTGAGTTGATTCACTAGAAAAACTGGGATAAATCTTCAAATCAATTTTGAATATGTAAACAAAGAAACCGCTATATTCTACGAAGAACATTTTAACAAAAAATTTTAGTTTGCCTTTATTGAATTATTTGTAAAACAATGCTATACGTGATGTTCAGTATTCATTCAAGAAGACAGGAAGTATTTAGTACTCACGGAAAGCCTATAAATCTCATCTTGTTTGTGGATGACAGAGCTGATAACTAATTTAGATCGTGTAAATATTCGCAGATGACGTTATGGAGGGAGGAAAATCGATGTAGGAACTTCATTCATGAGGAAAATCCGTTTTAGAACAACTTGAGTGTTTCGTTTGTATGTTGATTTTGTAAAATGATTTTTGGCTTGTAAATAATTATAAGAATTTAACATGAGTATAGATAAAAAAATTGCGTTTTTCATTTTTTCATGAAGGCGAAATGCTTCTCTAGTGGGAAATGTCTTCTCTCTCTCTCTCTCTCTCTCTCTCTCTCTCTCTCTCTCTCTCTCTCTCTCTCTCTCTCTCCTAAAGCGAACATTTACCAGAATGATATTTTTCCCAGTCTGACTGATTCTGACTTATGAACCCGCAGGTGAAAACATCATGTGTTGCTGACGTCATCGTTCTCGGTAAATCGTACTTTGTGTTTCCCAGGAATCACACGTTATGAGATGGCCGGTTTGCAAAACTGATTTAATTTTTGGTTTCGAAAGCTGCTCTTGTTGTTTTCTTGCACTTCGTGTATTCTGGACTTATTGGCCGATCAAAACATGCGCAGATTTTTAAATGTTACGACGTCACAAAAGTTTTTTCTTTTTTTTTCTTTTTTACTAAGCGGAAGATTCAAGGCTGAAAAATCAGCTGATATATATCATGTCCTTCAGGAGAGAGAGAGAGAGAGAGAGAGAGAGAGAGAGAGTAGAACATCGTCAACATATATCCTTTCTAAGGAGTATTTCACACAGGTAACATAATTTTCCTGTTAAGCAAGACATCATAAATCAATTTGGCCTTTATAGTGTCAGTGTTTAAATAGTTGCATTTCTTTTCATTTTTTTTAGTCGTGGTAACTTCTACCTAGTTCTATGTATAGTTGGACGTGATATAATTTCTAACATTTATGTGCAAAAAAATTTGTTTGGATCGCAGCTTTTTTTCACAGAAGTCAGTTATGACGTTCTTCAAACAATTTGCTAGCATTCATCGTATTTCCAATACTTTTTTTTTTAGAATGTTAAAAATAGTATTTTTATGAGTTCTGGCACATGTTTATATGCACATTCATAAAATTACAGTGTGAACGCAAACCCCCAGTCATATCATATATATTTTGGGTATACATCAGTGTTGGCGTGCGCATAATTTTCACTTTTTCCTCGCCATTATTTTCAAACTGTAGTGTTAAACTTTCGAACTAAATCCATCGTTCGTGTCTTAAATGTGAAAAGCTACTGTGGTTAGTTTCGATGCAGTTTTCCTCCCAATGCATTATTGAGTTTTCCCTATTTATAGATGCGAGTTTTGGGCGGAAGGGAGACCCATGTCTGCAGAGTAAATTATGAATGAGCATTGACGCTTATCGATTTTAAAATCAACAGGTTAGCTCTGCAGGTTGTTAGCTGCACACACACGTGGCCAGGAGTGGAGAGTGGCATGATAACTGGTTTTACTTCGCATTATTTATTTATTTTTTTTTTTTTTCATTATGCTGCATTGATTTTATAATTTTTTCCTTGTGTCCACTTGTAGATTAAGAGAGCACTTTCAAGGGTATGAGCTTCGAAGAAGTTTCTTAAACATTTAATTATTTTTATTTCTTTTTTATAATGATTTTAATTTCATTTTATGATTATTTGGTTTGATCGTTTAGTTTTAGTCGTTTAAATTTAGAAGTGACGTAGAAGGAAAACAAGACGGCAGTTAATATCATTTCTTCATCCCCTTCCTGTCCAAAAAGAAATGAATCTCCTTAAAAGCTAAAAATTCCAAGACCATTCATATAAATACACAGAAGATTCGTTGGCAGCAAGTCTTCTACATTTACAAATGTTGCGCGTTTCATGTGCATCTTGGACGCCATCTCTTGCATCCAGGATGGCCGGGCCCTTTCATTTATCACTTCTAACCAATCAATTCAACCCTGCCCAAGTTTCCATCACCCCATTGCCAGCCAGTGTTTTATGCTTAATGCATGTTAACGTAACCCCCTCCATATTTGCCCAGAACGCTTCTGCTAATTCGTTTAACGAATCTTCGTTTGATCTGCTATTTATTCATTAGACTCAGCAGTTTTTAATTCATCGTCAACTTCAATAAAAAAAAACCTTGTCATCAAAAATAACTCAAACATTTCAAGTTCTGGCTCTTTCAACACTTCTTTTATTCCAAAGCTTTTGAAGAGCTCTTAGCGACTTCCTTGAATCGGTTACGCTACGGTGCACATATTTCGTTTTACCTCAGGTATGCATGGAAGTCGTCAGCCTCCGTTACTGTATCATCCTTTCAGGCATTCATCATTCCTCCATGACTGCCATTTACTTTCAGCTTTATAGACGTTAGCATGCAATGCCATCTTCCTTCTCTTAGAAAGACGTTCACTTTCTGTCTGTAGTATTCACATTCTGGAAGTGAATGTTAATTTTAAACAAAAGAAAAAGTGTCACCTGCGATGAATTTTTTTTTTTTTTTTTTTTTTTTTACTAGAGTATGTGAAGTTGGGTGGTCGGAAAGTTGAGAAACGACGAGATGGCTGGGAGATGAGGTCACTGAAAAATAGATCAGCTTGCTTTTGATATTTATATAGGGAATAGAAGAGGCTTGGTTGGGAAGAGGTGTGTGATATGGAAGTCTCAAAAGTGAAGAGAGGAAGGTCTCTAGAGTGGTTGGTTAATGGCATAGCAGATGAAAGGGGTAGATGGGTATGGAAATGACCGCTGTGATGGGTATAGTTGAACAAAAAGATGTACTGATAGATATAGGAATGTAAATTGTATCTCTCTCTCTCTCTCTCTCTCTCTATATATATATATATATATATATATATATATATATATATATATATATATATATATATATATATATATATATATATATATATATATATATATTATATATATATATATATATACAAATATATAGATTGTGTTTGTATATATATATATATATATATATATATATATATATATATATATATATGTGTGTGTGTGTGTGTGTGTGTGTGTGCACACTCATATACAGTATATAAAATGTTTGTTTATAATTCTTGGAAACATCGTTTATACAGCGGTTCTTTTTAGACTGGGTTTTGTAATTTTGAAGCCTTGCTAAATTAACAGTAGTCTGAATCCTTTAGACACCCTTCACTTTCTGCCTAGGACACTCGAGGACATTCACTCGACGTTGTTCCTAAATGTGATGAATGGTGTCCTCAGTGGTGTCTCTTCTCTCGAGCTTCCCTTGAAAGAAGAAGTGGCTCATTGATGACTTTCGAGCAGCTTAATTGCAACCCTGACGGGTCGCCACATCCTTGAGGAACAGAAGCAGGCTTATTAGGATGCATATTTTTGTCTTGACGAAACGAGAGCCCAAAGGTGTTCCTTGTTTGGCAGGCAGGGCGATTTTGATTGGGGAACTCTCGCTGGCAATGAGCGATTGAAACCATTAGAGATTTTTGTGTTTTTGTTTTCCCCTTGCAGTCAGCTCTCAGCCTTTATTCTTAAGAGAGGGTGTCTCCAGATGTTATCCATTTATTTCTTTTCAACACATTTTCATAAGGGATGAGGTTGTGAGCGTCACGCCCCCTAACCCAGTAACCACTGCTCTTAAAAGCAGCTTTTTCCAGGTCAGCGGTTGACGAACTTGCAAACATGGCTTTGTCAGGTCCATGGCGACATTATGAATATAAACAGTGTTTAGCATCATGGTGCATGATATTTTGTTGTAAAACCTGGATCTCCTTGGATTATAGGAAAGGCCTTGTTAAACTTACCCTGTATTACTAGATGACATTATACGTCTGTATGTTTTGAGTTACCATCCTTATTTAGGTAGTTAGATGATAAATGTACCAGTGAATTAATGGGAAGCAGATGTTCGCTGAAATTATTATTATTATTATTATTATTATTATTATTATTATTATTATTATTATTATTATTATTATTATTATTTCTTTTTTCTTTCAGCCGGGGTGAACTGGCTACGTGTTGGTATATCCTTCTCTCAGGCTCCGTGTTCATCGATGGATCCATGTATCTTCCGAGATCAAGGTAAGTTTTTCTTTTTGCAGCTGAGTAAATTATTTTCAAAACTGTGTTTCTGTCAAATTTATGGTTTTGTTCCTTTTGTATTATCTGCATCTTACACGGAATTTCTTCAGATGTATATGTATGAAATTAACTCATCATCGGGTGATTTCAATCTGAAAAATAAAATTACTCATTGTTTTTAATAGGTGCATGTTATTTTCTTAAATATTTAGGGAATTTGTCTCTCTCTCTCTCTCTCTCTCTCTCTCTCTCTCTCTCTCTCTCTCTCTCTCTCTCTCTCTCTCTCTCTCTCTCAGTACAGCATTATAGGGGTTCTCACTCTTTTAGCTTGTCTGACATTTTCCCCCGAATCGTGGGAGATGTTGGTAGATAAAGTCGGGCGAAGGGCTGTTATCTGCGGCGGTGTTAGAATATTTTTGCTCTGGTTAAAAAATGCCATCAAAATGTGAGCCGGAGGGGAAGTGTGTAATAAGTGGATGTCTGTGAAGGCTTGTACGGCTACAACCTGGACTTACTGTTTGTACTTTAGGTTTACATTGCTTGTGTTTTTCTTCTTCAAAATAACATAATTTTCCTTTCAGTACCGTAAACAGTAGAAACTGTTATTTCTAAGGTAATGCCTCGTAATTTGCTTCTAGATGTTTCATTTCATATTGCAGTGCAGACTAAAGTCTAAGAAAAAAAGTCATAGGTACTTCAAAAGTCGTTAGATGCCCACACCTTATTTATGGGACTTCTGAAAGACAAATTTTAGTCCCCTCTTTTTAGTTGCTAAGTGATGTAGACATTCAAGTAAACCAAAATAATAATTTCTCGTACTCTCCAATATTAATATTCTTGCTGGTACAGAGTACAGTTGCAAGGTATACATCTTTTTTTATTGAATGCTACTGTTACTTAGTGTCTAACAAGCATGAGATGCAATGCCTTTTTGGTCTCATAAGTATTAAAGGGTTAAGTCTAGAAACACCTTGGTTCTCTGATGGAACAGTGAAAGCAGACACAATAGTAGAACTGTGATATCGGTGAAGCTTCGTAATATTTAGCCAAAGAGAGGTGCCTCTTAAATTCAGCCCAGACCGAAATAACCTCTTGAAAATTATGGTCGAATAAAACCTGCCGGCTCTAACAAACTAAAAATTGACCAGCTTTTGCGGTGAAATGTAAAGTCAGCTCTTTATTTTTTTTTTTCTCTGAAAGAGGCTTTAGTCTGAAGCAGACAATCAGTATAACTGTATTTTGATAAATTCGGCCAACAGTGACTTGGCTTGCTTGTATTTCAGAGGTATTCTTCAACTTTCTGTTGAACCTAATTTAAATGTCTTAGTCCTAAACACTCAAGCTATTCAACCCTTTGCACGGTGTATGGTGTGGTTAAGGTTAATTAGATATATTTTAGGTCCGGCTGCCGCATAATATGCCATTTTAAGTGTAACAGACAGACATGGTTTTTTTTTTTGGGGGCGTCAAGAAGGATCCTGTGTAAAGATATTTATAACACTGGGAAGCCACTGTTCCCATTTTACGTTCTTCTGTAATTTTTATTTTGTTTCCCTGCATTTGTTTGTAGCTTTGTGTTGCAGATAGTAATAATAATAATAATAATAATAATAATAATAATAATAATAATAATAATATTATTATTATTATTATTATTATTATTATTATTATTATTATTATTATTATTATTATTATTATTATAACACAAAGAAGTAAAATCCTTACGGAGTTGGCGAAATAATGCAGGCCTTTTTCCCACTTTAATGCATTAGCGGCCATAAAGGACCCGTAAGGGCTCCAAGGGGAGGGTAAAGACCTGGTTTGTCTCAAAGTTTTTCACTTTAATTTTGTATTTCCTCTCTCTCTCTCTCTCTCTCTCTCTCCCCTCTCTCTCTCTCTCTCTCTCTCTCTCTCTCCACAAGTATATTTTGTATATTGTGAGTGTGTAAACATCATCTCTCTCTCTCTCTCTCTCTCTCTCTCTCTCTCTCTCTCTCTCTCTCTCTCCACAAATATATTTTGTATATTGTGAGTGTGTAAACATCGTCTCTCTCTCTCTCTCTCTCTCTCTCTCTCTCTCTCTCTCTCTCTCTCTCTCTCTCTCTCTCTCTCTCTCTCTCTCTCTCTCTCTCTCTCTCTCCACAAGTATATTTTGTATATTGTGAGTGTGTAAACATCGTCTCTCTCTCTCTCTCTCTCTCTCTCTCTCTCTCTCTCTCTCTCTCTCTCTCTCTCTGTATATTTTGTATATTGTGAGTGTGTAAAATCGTCTCTCTCTCTCTCTCTCTCTCTCTCTCTCTCTCTCTCTCTCTCTCTCTCTCTCTCTCCACAAATATATTTTGTATATTGTGAGTGTGTAAAACTCTCTCTCTCTCTCTCTCTCTCTCTCTCTCTCTCTCTCTCTCTCTCTCTCTCTCTCTCTCTGAGAAGAAAGTGTTTGTACGTGTTTAAAGTTAATGATAAACAACATCTCAAAGTCCTTTTATTGACATTCTGGTAGCCCCACACTGCGGGTCCATTAAATGCTGTACAGTAAACGCATTCAGTGTAAGGGAAAGCTTCATAAAAACAGTGAACTCAGCTTTGCCTGTCTCACTCCTGCCTTGTTTTGTATTCAAGAGCTGAAGGGACGGACGGGCATCCTGGTACTCTTATCTAGCCCAGACCTGACATCGTGCCTCGCGAGAGGCTGGTTTATTGGACACTCCCTCCCATCCTGTGAGAGGCGCGGCATCAGTAAAAGATACGTATACAGAGTGCCAAAAGGGTTGAGTTACGTAGTGGAACAACCCCTGTGTCATAAGTACTGGGCTTTAACATCGAAGTAAATGCACTTCGAGCTAACTGCATGTACATATATATATATATATATATATATATATATATATATATATATAATGTGTGTATAAAGTACATTTACATTCATATAAAAAGAAAAAAATGGAGTGATAACCCCTCCGGATGATACTCACGTCTGACGTTGAATAATAGTAATAACAATAAGATGATGACACATACACGACAGCAGAGGTTATGAAAATAATTTTATGATAGGGAAAAGAAAAATCAAAAGTAGAATGGGATGTACCCTCAAAGAAAGAAGTAAACCCTCCTGCTTAAAGAGGGAACGTTATAGAAATAATGAAAAACAAGAAAGGAGATCATTTCAGAGTTTGGAAGGGGAGAGGAAATAATGGGATTTTGTTGCTTGCCGGGTGATACGCGTGATATGACTTGTATGTTGCTTAATGTCTGTTCGCATACTGTTATATAGTCCTGAACACGGAAGCTGTTGCAGGTTGGCTAAATCGGAATAGAACAGACTAAGTCACTCAGGAAAATAAGGCAGGATCTCTATAGTATACAAATAAGCAAGGAGCAGAACGAAGATAAATTCAGAAGAAAGCCTACAAATGGTTCAGACCCACTCGCAACTTCTTTTCTTGTTTAAAAGACTTTTTTTTTTTTTACAATGTTGGCGTCATGTTTGTAGTATGTATCAATCATTTCATACTGTTTTTGTTTTAACTATATTGGGTTTCTATCGAACGTTAAAATACAAACAAAACAGATGTGTGGTTGAACGGGTATTGTAATAAGTTAAGATAGGTTTGCGCTTACAAAGACGACACTACTTGTCTGAAAATTGTCACATGGGTTTGTCCAATTGAACTCTTGAAATTTAACAATTTTCCCTTCTTTCCAGATGCATTGGGGCTGTGGGGAAGCAATATGAGTAATAGATTACTATTTATATTTGTACTATTTTAGATTAATACTTATGGGTGAAAACCTTTTCTAATCCACTCTTACACATGTAACCCTTGTCTGTCGTCCTTGAGACCACGCGTTAGTTATCATCCATGTTTGTGTCCCTCTTGAGAGAGGATGTTATTTATGGGCCTTGTGCTTTAAGTGACTGGCAACAACTGGCATCTCCAGTTAGTCTGCACTTAATGGATGTCAACCAGCTGGGGATTACCTGTCAGTTACGAATTGTAGCTTCCACTTAGGTATCAGTAGGAGGTCGCCACCAAATTGTTCAAGTTTGGAACGTTATTCAAGTATTGATTGGATATTTATATTCAGGTATCAATTGGAGATTTCTGTCGAGTAATGTTAAGTTGCCCTTTAATGGTATATTTGAAGTTGCCACAAAAATATCTATTGAAACTGTTATATGGTGATTCATTTAAAGATGACATCGTGTGCTTAGTGGGATTTACCAGTGAATTACTAATTGGAAGTTGTATATATGTGATGAAAAGATATTGCTTAACTTTTTATAAGTTGCCACTGTTAGCTGTACCTTGCCGTCACTTTTAACAACTGTTTTGTAAACTAAGAATGTATGCAGTCTCTTCCAAAGAGGCTTTAAATAAAGGATCGTTTTACAGATATCCACTGAAGATCTTTTCATCAAAGCTTACCACATTGCTCATAACTTGTAAGCTTCGTAAGAGCCAGAAATATTCGAGAAAAAAATTATATTACTGATGCATCAGATATAACAATAATATTTTAAATAATACATTTGTTCGCTGTTTTTAGAACTGGATAACGAAGATATCATGCAGTTTAACGTATTTGAATTGGCTGTTTTCGAAAGTTTTCGATATTATTCAAACGCATAATTAAACAGTAACGGGAACACCTTGTCAATACTTTATGCCCGAATGAGTTCTGCTGCAGCGATAACCCGTGGTTGCCTGCGATGGACACTTGTCAGCATACGTATTTCACAGTCTGCTTACCCGCTGCAACACGATGCATTTAGCTGCCTAGTCATTGCCGATAGCTTGTTGAACCGTAATATAGGAACTGCGCTAAATTCTGTGATGTTCGTTTGTTAACGTAAACTGGCTAGTGATTTCAGTAGCTAAGCATGAAGTGATGTGATTTCATAAAAGTTATCATGGGTCCAAAATTGAAAATGCCTCTATTGGCAACCGTATTCAGTTTAAACTGGTTCAGATAAATTTTTCGCCAAACACATTAGTTTTTCTTTATTTTAAAAGTAGTGATTTTCATGACTAACATTAAATAAATTCCCTTTTTTTTTAATGACGTTTATTGAGAAAGTAAAAGAGTAGTTGATGAAACGAGTGTAATCAAATCTAACTTATGGACAACACCGGTTTTGTAATCACAGCCCTAATAATTTAAGCAGCCCAAGTATCAAAATATATTATTTATTGACAAACGTATGCTTATAGACTTCTATAAGTCGCTCTCATGACTTCGGTATATTGTACTAGCCAAATTGCCTTGTATTTATAAATACACTTTCCTCTGAAAGCCTTGGAATTGGGAAGGGATAAATAAACTCCCAGTCCCTTTAAATATGATTTTATTCAACGCTTGTTAAAGGGCTGAGATTAATGCTTAACCCATTACACTATTTGTGTTCATATTTTTTTTATTCAAGGTGATAGCTCATTGCATCTTAAGAAATTAATTTTCTTCCATTAATCCCGAATTCCTAAAACATTTCGATTTTCAAAATTTAGATGGGTACCTAAATTTTTTTTATTTTGCATTACAGCGAGCGCGCACACGCCAACACACGTGTGTGTGTGTGTGTGTATATATATATATATATATATATATATATATATATATATATATATATATATATATATATATATATATATATATATATATATATATATATATATATATATATATAGGCGAATCCACACTGAAGTCACGTGCATCTATTTTATACTGTAATTTTTAAGCATATATATACATATATGTTTGTATATATATAAATAAATATGTGTATGTGTGTGTTATAAATTCGAGTCTTAAACCTGATAGTACTTGAACGTGACAATACCATCATGTGGAATGTGAGCTTAAGCATCGGAAGGGATCTAGGCTCCAAAGTGTTCCACTATAGACCTGCCACAGCTGATGGCATTAAATGCTCTCAATCCGGTGAAGGAATGCAGAGTCGCGTTCCGGGTCTTGTGTCTAGGCCGACGGTAAAAACATCGTGATATTTGTTCCGTCACAGTGAAGCGTAAACTACAAAAAACTAAATCATATCTCTCTCTCTCTCTCTCTCTCTCTCTCTCTCTCTCTCTCTCTCTCTCTCTCTCTCTCTCTTATTTTAAAGTCGATAGCATCTTCAAAGAGTTTTTTTACTGAAACAACGTCAAAGTAAACCTTTAGTTTTTAGTATCATTGTGAATTGCACGTTCTGGATATATATACTAAAATACTCCCGGAAAAAATAAGGAAAAAGTATGAATTACATTTCCTTAAAAACAGCAGAAAAGAAAAAGTTGACTAAATTTATTCAGAGTTGCTTAAAAACATAAAATTATATTATCAGTAAGTAAACAACTGAAATGGTTCGTTGTGTCTTTTTCTTCCTAATCAATTTAGACTTCCATTCTACATTCTGTTGGGGAATCAGCCCTGAGTAACATTTTAAAGTTATTCTCCTCTACCTTCGATATACCGCTGATTGAGAGTGTACTGACATAAAAATGCAAAGATCGACATAATCGCAAGCATGCATGTGAATGCTTGCTGATATATGAACGCAAACGCAGACATGTCTCTCTGCATACACGTGAACGGAATCGCTTACTTCTTGAAAATTAATGCTTTGGTCGGGAATGATTTTGAGAAGTTTGTTTGGCAGCTATTAGGTATTCGTTAATGCAAATGAAAATTTTTCAAAGATGTTCGATATTTTTTTTTTATTTATGAAAGAGTAGAATAGAAATGGATCTTGGAATGAGAATGAAAGACAAAAACAAATCTTGGGAAAATCAAGATATTCATATTTTCTCTCTCTCTCTCTCTCTCTCTCTCTCTCTCTCTCTCTCTCTCTCTCTCTCTCTCTCTCTCTCTCTCTCTCTCTGAAGAACAGTTTTTGGTTTGGTAATACTATCCCAGCTGCTATATTATTCGTTGCTCAAGTTTTAAATAAGGAGAGGTTATCTTTTTCACATTTTTGAAGGCTATTTATTTATGTTTATGTTCAAGTGAAGATATTGTCAACTACGCCTTCGGTACTTCGTTTTGCAAATAAATTTGCGGAAATAATGTTTTGTTAATCCTTTCAGGTTTCTCTTGAGCCATTTAAATTAGTCTTATTTTAGCTCAATTCCTTGGTGTATTTAGGTCATTGCGTGATTTCCTCAGTAGAATGCGTAGCATCAATAACTTTTTAAAACCTCAGATTTTCTTTGCAATTTCCTCAATAGAGTGCAGCCATTATTTTCAGTTGAATGCACAGAATCAGTGATTTTTAAATCCTGGCTTTTCTTGAAGTTCTCCTCTGTAGAAAGCTTAACATCAGTGACTCTTTAAATCCTCGGCTGTTCTTTGGGAATTTTTTTGTTCTTTGCTGTGTTTTACATAGAGTTATCCGGAGGATTTACTTTACTCTCTGGTGATGTACTGTTTTTGTAAATAAAAAAAAATTCTTGAAGCTCCTGATTCTTCCCTATTTCTTTCACTTTTTTGAAATGTGATTATTCATTTCCTATTTGTTTTTGCTCTTCATCGGAACCGTAGTTTCTCACTCTCTTTCACTGTGTTTAAATGTGCACTTGAACTCCAATGCCAAAAATGTCTTCCATTGTATGAATATACAAGCTTTAGGTCAGTCATCAGAATATTGCATATGTTGATCATTATATAAGTGTGAAGCGTCTCTTCTTTTCTAGATTTTTAAGAAAAAGGTGTAGAAGGGAAACAAATACGGTAATGTACGCACACACACACACACACTATATATATATATATATATATATATATATATATATATATATATATATATATATATATATATACTGTATATAATAGCTGACCAACCTGGCCTGGCATGGGAAAACTCTAAATGACAACCGATAAACTCTCTCTCTCTCTCTCTCTCTCTCTCTCTCTCTCTCTCTCTCTCTCTCTCTCTCTCTCTCTCCATTTTCTGTTAAGTAGTTGCTTCAGTTACATTGGCCAGCATTTTTGACATTTTATATTTCACCCCTTCTCACCCTCCATTCCTATTAGGGCTGAACTTGGACTTAACAGGCATCGGGAATGTGACTATTCATCTCAGCGACCCCGAAGACTACAGATTAGACACTAATATATGTCAGTTTTGACATTTTATTTTTCACCCCTTCTCACCCCACCTTCCTATTGGGGCTGAAGTTGGGCTTTAAAGGGCATCAGGAGTGTTACCATTCATCTCAGCGACCTCGAAAACTGTGGATTAGACTAATATCTGTTGTTTTCAGTTATTTTTACTTGTCACCACCCCCTCCCTTAACGCCACCCCGCCACTCCATACAGTATTCTTTTCCAGATAGTCAGTCATATGTACACCGAAATGTGGTATGATAAATTCGTGGAGTTTATTTAGTTACTAAGTCTATGGGCAGAACCAGCCCCGTTTCAGGGAAGCCTTCCCCACCCCCACCCCATTTGGTCCCCTTTGGTGCTAGTGATGTCTTATCCCCACAGCATTTTTTCAAGATAGTAAGTCATATGTATACCAAGTTTGGTTGAAATTCCTCCTCAATGCATTTCAGAGTTATGCTGTAACACACACAAACATCCATTTATATATATATATATATATATATATATATATATATATATATATATATATATATATATTGATTTTGTGGGTATTTTATGCAAATGAACATAATGAGAGAGAGAAAGAGAGAGGTGCTTGTATACTTATACCGATATGTAAATGCATGTTTTTACCTTTATTTCGGCAGTTTATATACAAACATCAACCATACCTGTAAGAATGTATACATACATTCTAAAGACTACATATAACTATAGTATGTATTACTACATGTATTGATATTTTAAAAGGCAGTCCAATACAAGTACAGGTGTGTCTGAGCGTGTTTGTACGTATGTTCGTGAGTGTTTATGTGGGTGTGTGAAGCGCAGCATCGTGGTCAGGGACCGGATATTGCAATTGTGGCGTCGATGGCACCACCAATGAATGCCATCCTGCCTTGACCTAACGATCGAGTGCCACCAACACCAGCACCACCTCTGTTCACACTTCACCAGCCTTCATTCCCACTGTCTTTTCGTAGTCCATCGGTCTTTTGTAGGCCCCGTTAATTTATTTTGTTTTGCTCTCCAGTAGCACCTCTCTTTACACGTCAAGCAGCTTCATCCTGTCATTTCTTATGAAGTATGTCATTCCTTTTTTTTTTTCTTTCTTTCTTTTTACCAACATATTTTCTGACATAAATCATTCACCATGTCTACGGACACAAATCATTACCTCTCTTTACATTAAAAATGTGTTCATCGTTCCGGTCTTTTTTACAGTTCATAATTTTTGGATTTTTGCTGATTTTTTTGTTGTAGATATCGCTACAGTCATTGCTCAAGAGAGACCCATGTATGCGTTCTTGGCCTCATTGGACATGTTAGATTTAGTGTTCAAACATGTGAGGAATTCGCGAACTGAAGAGTCAGCAAGCTCCTTCAGTCATTTATATCTTCTTTCTTACAATCTAGAATGTATGTTTTATTCTGCCTTTCTTTTAGTTTCAGAGTAATTTTATCTGTCCCTTTAAAAGGCAAGTTTATGCTGTCGTTTACAGAGGAAAGTACTCAAGTATTTCTTGTAGTGACAAATTTATGTTTGGGCAGCCTCGCCCATTTCATTCTCACACAATGTATAACTGACCATCTCTGTTTTGAATGGTCACCTTTTTTTCCTGATGTAAATATCTTCTATCTTAATGTATCTTATTTTGATGAATTATTTTATCATCCGTGACGCTGGTAATGGTATTTCTTACTTGGGACAGCCACAATATATGCAGGTATAAGTCAAGGGCTACTCCCACAGATTATGTTAATCTGGTACGTCCAATGATTCCCGTCTGTATTTTAACAGAAATACTGATAGCAAACTATTCACGCAATTTTTGCAAATTACTTTGGAGGGCGTTTATGGCCCATAGACCAAATGCTGTGGTTTTGATGGTGGCTCTGATCTAGATCCGGTGAATGGAACCTTCAGCTTTCCAGCGGTTTGCTTTCTTTTCGGTGGGTTTTATTTCTGGTGTTAATTATTCTAAATCATTCTTATGAAATGGGAGAAGATTGCTGGTATGCTGGTAAATAAAACTGCTCTAGATATATATATATATATATATATATATATATATATATATATATATATATATATATATATATATATATATATATCTACTATTCTACACGCATATAGGTACATAGATTTACTGAGGTAAAATTAGTGTAGAAAGGAACTAACCAGTGAACTAACCATTAAGAATTTAAGTCACTAAAATTAGTCTCAGAATAATTAGTACAAAAACTCTGCTTCGCTTACTGAACTGATGAGAAATATATAAATAAACAGTAGTATTGGTAGATAGAGGGAAACGGACTTCATAAATATAAATGTTGTTATTGTTAGCAGGATACTGTTGATCAAATGTTATATCGAGAGTACAATGATGATAGATTTTATAAATATCGCTTACATTAGTGTTAAAATGAATGCTTTAGAAAGCGCTGCATTTGTAATGAACCGGCGAGAGAATTAGGGAGAAAGCGAAATAACGATATAAGTGTTGCTAATTTTAGCCTGCTGTTAAATGCTCTAGAAAACGTCGTATCGGAAATGAACAGGTGAGAGAGAGAGAGAGAAAAAATTTAATATCAGCCTGAGAATTCAGAGAGGAAGCGTTGTATCGGGATTTGAACCTACCACTTAAATAGGAAGAAAAGAAATAAAAATAAAGTGTCACATCATGCATACCTTCCAGTACATGCGTTCCATGACACGCTTTCCCAGCGACGCTTTGTTGCGGGTAACTGAGCCGTGGAATTGCATAAGTAAGGGAGGTTGAGATTAGTAATTCGGTCGTGTTGTAATAAATCTATTTGAACTGTGTCTTTTTTTATCGCTTTCGAGTTCCAGATGGGAAACTCTCTTAGTTTTTAATGATGTATTCGCAGTGTTTGTATTTTATTTTCTATTTTTCTTATTTTCAAGAACATTAATCGTATGTGTTTGTCTTTTCTTCTTATGAAAACACATTGAAAACATTATTTTTTAATATCATGTTTGGTATCGAGGTTATCTTGGGTAGGTTGTGTGTTAATTAAAAATCATTCCCAATGTAATCGAAGTTTTTAAGACAAATGATTCAAGGTGTTATTTTTTAGTGTTATGCATCTGTTGACTACGAGACTCAAACAGTGGGACAGCATCCCTTTGCCATCACTTAGCTTGTCCCGAAGCCAAAATGTAAAATGTAAGAGGAAAATATTGAAGGAAGTTATTAGTCTGCCACTTTGACCCTGGGAGAACAGAATCAGCTTGATGAATGCAATGCTGTTTAATGAAGAGTAGAGGCAGTAGATATTTTGTCCTCTAAGACATGCGCCATTTCATAGTAAAAAAAGTACTAAATATGAAATGACTTTGTTGGCTTTATATCATTTACTTTATTTATCACTTTATCTGCTGTCCAACCTCTCCAACTCCTTTTCACCATATTGAGTGCTGAATAACGAAAAGTGTCGCACTGTCTGCCTTTATAGCATTTTCTAGCTGTACTGTACTGTACTGCAAATGGATTGATCACCTGCCATTTATGTGCCGAGTCATCCCCCAAGGGGTACACAGCCCTCCACTAGGTAATCCTCTGCCTTGGTCATGCCCCAAACTATTGGCATTTATTGACCAGCCGGATAGCTGGGCTGAAGAAAATATTGAAAAAAAGGGCCCTGATATCCAGGGATAGTACATGTAATGTAAAGGTGAATGGCGCGTTGTATGTGGGGAAGTTTGATGTATTGCTGATAAGCCCTCTGTGCAGGGTTATGAAGTGGCTGAAGTTGTGAAAGTTGTCTCTTAAGGGTTCATCCATGAATCAGTAGTAAAAGTATGGATTTGGAATAGACTTATATCGATTTTTTCTCAGGTGCCACCCCTCTACCCTCTTCAAGGCAAATGGCTTTTATATATATATATATATATATATATATATATATATATATATATATATATATATATATATATATATATATATATATATATATATATATATATCCTCCCTCCTCCTCCTCCTCCTCCTCCTCCTCCTCCTCCTCCCCTCCTCCTCCTCCTCCCTCCTCCTCCTCCTCCTCCTCCTCCTCCTCCTCCTCCTCCTCCTCCTCCCCCTCCTCTCCTCTCTCTCTCTCTCTCTCTCTCTCTCTCTCTCTCTCTCTCTCTCTCTCTCTCTCTCTCCCTTCCCTGTTAAGACAGTTGCTTCATTTACATTGCCCAGCATTTTTGATATTTTATATTTCACCCCTTCTCACCCTCCATTCTGATCGGGGCTGAACTTGGACTTAAAGGGCATCGAGAGTGTGACTATTCATCTCAGCGACCACAAAAACTTTGGATTAGACACTAATGTCTGTCATTTTTTACATTTTATTTTTCACCCATTCTCACCCCCTTCCTATCAGAGCTGAACTTGGACTTAAAGGGCATCAGGAGTGTGACTATTCATCTCAGCAACCTTGAAAACTTTAGATTAGAACAGGGGTTCCCAACCTTTTTGTTCTTTTGTACCTCTTGGTCATTTTTATAGATTCCTGTGTATCCCCTAAAAATTTGAAATTGATATTGTGACATAATTTTATTATGAAATCTGTTTGTGTAGACTGCATCTTTTCAGGCCCTGGTACAGGTACATATTACAGCCGTGGGAAGTTCCATAATAATGAAAAACAAATGATATTCACCCTACTATTAATATAACTTGAGTAAAAGCTTTGCTTACTAAAATGATGAAATTAAAAAAACAAGTAAAAAATGCGCCAAAGTTTCTTCAGCGCAATCAGATTTTCTGTATAGCATATAATGCTGTATGAACTGTGGCTAATGAAACTTTCAGCCACAGCCCAGTGTTGGCCTGTCCTGTAGCATTTCCAGACATAATATCATGACTAACTTTAACCTTAAATAAAATAAAAGCTACTAAGGCTAAAGGGCTGCAATTTGGTATGTTTGATGATTGGAGGGTGGATGATCAGCATACCAATTGGCAGCCCTCTAGCCTTAGTAATTTTTAAGATCTGAGGGCGGACGGAAAAAGTGCAGACGGACAGACAAAGCCATCTCAATCATTTTCTCCGACAGAAAACTAAAAAGGCACGACATTGTGCAGTACTGGCTATTCTCTCAGATCCAGTGTACCTCCTGAAAAGTACAAATATACCACTAGGGGTACATGCACCCTAGGTTCAGAACCCCTGGATTAGACACTAATATCTGTCGTTTTCGGTTATTTTTACGTCACCCCTTCCCATCCCCCTGGCCATTCTTAACCCCCTCCCCACTGACACTAATATCTGTCGATAAATTTAGAGTTATTTTACAGTCAGCCCCGTTTCTCACCCCACCCCCATCCCCGATGTCTTTTCAGTATTCTTTTGGATGTAACTCCAGTGCATTGCTCAATGCATTTAGAGTTATGCTGGAACATGCAAACACACACATGCTTTACATTTTATTATTATTATTATATATTATTATTATTATTATTATTATTATTATTATTATCGTATAAAGATTAATTATTATTATTATTATTATTATTATTATTATTATTATCGTATAAAGATTAACTAAGAAGTCTTAAGTGATAGCAATATTTTAAAAGTATGAAATCAACCATGAAGAGTCTTTTACAAGATAAGCATTATTAGGCATCATAAAACCTGCCATAAAACTTCATCAAGTACAAGGGGGTGAATTAAGATTTGGCAAGAATCCCACAGTAGTAAGTTCTGTAGCAATAAAAAGATAATAAAAAATGAAAATAACCCTCTCGCCTGCTGTTCAAGACAAGAGTTGGCGTACTTGATTTAGTTTACTTTTCCCTAGCTATCTCATCTCCTTTGTTACCTCCACTTGAGGCCTGTCGAGATAAGATCAGTGGGATTCTCTCATGCCTTATCGACTACACGTAAGAAAATTAAACTGCGTTCTGGTCTGGGATATCACTAATGTTTGAGGTCGCTAAAAAATCTTTTTCATATATCTAGGAAATATGAAAAATAATAAATATAAAATATTTATAAATATATATATCTATGAATATATGTATATATATATATGTATATATATGTATATACTGTATATGCTGACAGACTAACAATGAAAATTTGATCGTCCGAGCTTTATTTGCATATGTACAAGAATCATGTGTTTGGACAAAAAGGGAAATAAAGGAAACATCATCGTGAAACAGAAAAAAGGCCATTGATCACATTAGTCTAAGAATTTGTATAGAGTATGTAATGAAAAGTTCATTGTATTTTAAAACATCATTCCCTTTGAGGAACTCTTATCAACATTTAGTATTCCTTTCCCCCAAGCCATTATTGAAAGGTCATAATACGCACTAGTGATTACATGGGATGCGTGTCGGCGTTATGCAATTCTTTGAATATTCTTAAAAGAAAAAAAAAACTTTTTTTAACGTCAAGTTGGAGAGTAAAATTTTAAAGCATTAATCTGGTGACAGTTAGGACGTTCTCTTTATAATCACATGGTGTGAGAAGTTAATCGTTTCTGCACTAATACACCTGACTTTCTCTGTTCCATATTTTATTTTTATATTATTATTAATGAATAAGAAGTGGTACTGCAAGAACAGCTAATTTCACAAAAATTCTCACACATATATATGTATATATATACATACATATATACACACATATATGTATATAAAAACATATATATATATATATATATATATATATATATATATATATATATGTGTGTGTGTGTGTATGTGGGTGTATTAGCGTTTGAGTATGCATGTCTAAAAATGTTCTTATTTTTATTGCATGATTGATATTATCCGTGAAAATCGTGAAATTATAATAACATGCTCTTTTAAAACTAATATTGATTAAAATAAGTTTACATTATCATTCTTCACGTTTTTTATTAGTAAAGTTGTTTAAGGTAGGAGTTTTTACCATTATGTATATATTTATATTTATATACATATATATTTTGCAACTATTAAGCCACAAATACCCCTCAGTATCGAATCCACCTTACATTGGGAATTACTTAACCCAAAACCTACAGCTCTCTCTCTCACACACACACATATATATGTATGTATGTGTGTATACATATGAGTATATATAAGTATATACTGTATGTATATATAAATACATATATACACATATATATACGTTGACATGATCATGCACACAAAATGTTGACACCTTTCGTATTGGAAATTGGTCATGAATGTCCTGATCCCCTCTTAAAGGAGATGATTTATATATTTCCATCTTTTTTGTTGGAAGACTCAGGTGTTCCAGCAATAAAAAAAAAAAGACCAGTGGATTTTTCATCGGAAATTGCAACTGCAATACATAGAATTCAGATATTTTTATACATGCATAAAGGTTAATTTTTTTGTCCGTCCCCCCCTCATGTAGGTTATTATTAGGCGGCATCAGCTGTGACTGGGTTTGGAAATGCCTCCCAGTGTTTCGTTTTATCACTATATATAGAATTTCTCTGTATATTTTTCAGCGGCGTTTGGAAACGTCTCCAATTGTTTCATGCGATGGGTGGAATATGGTGAAATGCCGCAGTGGCTCAAGAAAAAGCATTGAAAAGTGATATAAGTATGCCTTTTTCATCTTTCATTTATTGGTTTATTGCAGAAGTGCTCCAGTCTCTAACTTTCCTTCTGCTTACCGAAGATATTACGTTATCGGGGAAAAGACGGAAACATTATCCCATGCTTCTATATTAACTTTGCTTGGGGATTGGCCGGACTGAACGAGACGAGTAATGTTCGCCGTTATTTTCTTTTTCTTCGGAGTTCTCTTATTATTTTATCTCTTTATGTTGTGGAATATGCAAGGCTCAATCATGTGTATTCTTATTGTCATTTTTGCTACATTTTATTTTCCATTTTCCCCTTTAACTAATCAAATTCGTATTTGTTTTTCGTTTTCGTTCTGATAATGGCTCATATTGCATTTGTGTATACTTATGTTCTTAATTCTTTTGTGCTTTATATTTTATCAGCATTCTTTTTCGTCAATTACTATTCGTAAATAATCTTATACCGTTTTTTTTTATTAATCATTAACAGACTTCACACAATTCCGTGTAAAATCTCAAAATTCCTTTTATTCCTTACATTAATTTTCTCCCAATTTGGTGTTTTCCGACTTTATCTGACCTCATCAATTCACTTATCGAGAGAATCATTCCTTAAATCCCCCCCCCCCTCTCTCTCTCTCTCTCTCTCTCTCTCTCTCTCTCTCTCTCTCTCTCTCTCTCTCTCTCTCTCTCTCTCTCTCTCTCTCTATATATATATATATATATATATATATATATATATATATATATATATATATATATATATATATATATATATATATATTTATATATATATATATATATATATATATATATATATATATATATATATATATATAATATTCAGTGTTTTCCAACTTTATCTGACCTCATCAATTTACTTATGGAGGTCATCATTCCTTATATTTCTTCCCCTCATTTTTTTTTTTATACAAACTGGCCCTACTTCACCCATTTACCCATGCAAATAAATTGAGGAAAGCCAAGCACCTTATTCCCATTGGCACCTTACCAAAACCATAGAGAGAGAGAGAGAGAGAGAGAGAGAGAGAGAGAGAGAGAGAGAGAGAGCCGTGGGAAGCGGCAGGTGGTTGTTGCACCGTCGGCAGCAGAGGCGAGGAACATCAGCGGCAGCATCAGCACTGAGGTGAGATAATGGAGTCTGCATAATTCAGAGGGTTGGGGGTAGCCAGTAATAGCGTTAGTAATTAATGGATGAGAGAGCAACCTTGCTCCCTTGGCGTTACTTTAACCCTTGCCTTACCTACCGGGCTGTGAGGCGTAATCGTAATATGTCTCTCTCTCTCTCTCTCTCTCTCTCTCTCTCTCTATATATATATATATATATATATATATATATATATATATATATATATATATATATATATATATATATATATATATATATATATATATATATATATATATATATATATATATTTGCTCTGTAATTTTATCCATTTATCTATCTATAGGTCTCTTTTCACTTTTTTTTCTTGTAATTACCAAAAAAATGTGAAACAGTATTAAAGAAAATGAAAGTAGAAATGATAATTATGATTAGGGTAAGGGACTACCTCGTCGAGAGAGAGAGAGAGAGAGAGAGTAATTATGAACACCCCGAAGACTAGATGGGATTTTATTTTCTTTTGAGCAAACGAAATAAACCTTTGGATAGTCCGCATATTGCGTGGAAATAATTGGCTTTTTATAGAATCCCTTTGAACAAAGAAGGGACTGACTTCCGTTTAGGAAAGGGATTTGGGAGGAAAGCCTTTCCTTCCTTGATATCGGCCGAGGTCAAGTCTTAAGCCTGATAGAGATGAGGTTCTAAACTTTATCTTTAACTCAATTTTAGTGGTAATATAGGAGTATAGGAGTTATCGGTATCGTATCCGAAATCTGATATTTTTGTCATTTTTTATCGTAGGGAAAGTAAGGTGGCACGAATGTCCAATTCTACTTCCTTCGCTTTTGGAAGAGAAAATTGATCGATTGAAATAATGGTGTGACAGCACAATTGGTCATCTAAGCTAGAGGAGAGATGAAATAATAACTCCTGTTGTTTCGTCTTACATGAGGTAAAGAACCTGATTAACTTTTTTTTGAACACTGAGATATGCAAGAGAAGTTCTATTTCCAAAAAGTCAATGATGAAGAAAACGGATTAAATCGACTGATTCCGACATTCACAATTTCCCCTGACTCTCGGAAACGTCGAGAAAATGCTGTCTAGTTATTCTTCAGAGGGGATTTCTTCCACTGACATCTTGATTAGTTCAGCTAATCTGAGATCATTTGTCTTTTCTTTTGTTTTCTGTTCCTAATATTTATTTTTTTATATATAAATAGCGTGTCAAGTGTTCTTCGTAATCCTTTTTCAAAGAATTCATGTTCTCAATATTTCTTTTGTGGTCGCCATCTCCTGTGAGGCTTAACTTCCCGCTATCAAATATATCTGATGAACGATAATAATGAAAATAATTACTTTGTATTTTTTACATCAACGACGTTTCCCCGAAAGGTCTCGGATTCGCAGAAATGAAAAAATAAAAAATAACCATCAAGAAAGAATGGAGTCGTTAGTATATTCTTGTTTAACCACCAAACTGAATGTTGAAGCATATATTAATGAAATTCCAAATTAGTTTCATGGTGATCAATCAAAGTAATTAATTTCTGTTGCGTCGACTTCTTTCAAGTGTATTTAAAATCTCGGTGACTGACCATCCCCTTTTATTTTCTTATTATGCGAAGAGATCGAGACGGACAAACATACTTGTTCCCTCGAGGGATGCAGTTTGAATGCCCTTCAAAACTTAGGAGAAATCAGATTTCTGAACTTTAAACATGACGAGATTTGGGAGTGAAATCGGTTGGTCAAATTTTTTCTTTTTTTTTTTTTTTTTTTTTTTGCCGAATTCCTAGTCCTTGTGGTTATATCATAAAGCTTTTATGTGAACCGACTCTTCAATCACTCATGAATTTTCAAAATGATTTGATCTCATTCAGAGATAAAAGTTGCCTTTGCTTCGTCAGTTCTCAGAACCTGAGTCATATTAGCCTCACCCATCACTGTTTGTACGTAGATAAGTGAATAAACCAGCTTGCTGCTGCTTGCTGCTCTTACAGCGTATCGGATTTGATTTACTGAAGTTTCGGCATTTTCCAGTTCTTAGTTTCGAGCGACGGTCCTGTCTGTAACAAAAGAAAAACAACAGGTAACACTTCGAATATAAATAACAACGGCAACATTAAGAATAACAGTAATGATTTCACAAACACGCGTACGTGTGTGCGTGTTAATAACTCTCTGGCATGATGAGAAATATAAGAGTCAGTGATAATCGCCATAATAATGAACTGTCGAGGCTGACTCATCATAGCATAGTGGCAATGGGAACCTTTGAACCTAAGGCATCTTGCTCATTGTGTACCGGAAATGAAGAAAGTGAGTAATACGGGAAATGCGCAGTGAAATAAGGATGACCGTGGCTTTTCCTCGACTCGAGTCTTTGCAGACTTAGGAGCAGCAGTGATTGTTGTACATTTTTTCATTATTTTTTTCTTCAGGTATGAATTTAGTTTAGATGTTAATTTAAATATTTTTGTTCCCATTTTGCTAAGAGGTGCTAAGTGCTAAGAAACATCAGCTGATTCTAGAAATTGCTCCCCTCTTTAGGTCGAAATTCATGAGTGTCATTTGAGAACTAGCGAAGCTAATGATTGTTGGCTAGAGACAAGAAGGCGGCATGTTTTCTCCCACCTCTCGATAGCTGGAGAGAGAAAGAGAGAGAGAGAGAGAGAGAGAGAGAGAAAATTGTGCCATCCGCTTAGATTCCCAATATCCTCCCGGTGGAGTTGGACGGACTGTGCCAATGAGATTACCCCACCAGGGGTGGGGTTGCTGTTGGAGATGGAGAAGAAGATCGGTGGGGGGCTGGAGATCGTCTCCATCAGTCTCACTACTGGCGAGGAGGAATCAACAGGAGGTATAGCAAGAGGGACCATGGGGGCTACTGTCGAGTTCTAAGGACGAGAACGAGGACCAGTCGGAAGGATGATTTTGAAGGAAATGAGAAAGAGACGGGCCGAGTGTGAGAGATGGGGCGGGGCGGGGGGTGCCAGTCGGCTGAAAAATCGTGGAATTAGAATGCTAATAAAAACAAGGGAATGGCGCGTAGAGGAGAGAGAATTGGGAGGGTGTAAAGAGTGAGGAAAGAGGTCCAGACTACGTAGGTGAGGCGACGGGGTTTTTGGGGGGCGTGGAGAGGGGAGGTGCTGCTGGCTGTTCATTTTAGGCGAAGAGAGGCTGATGTTGGCATTAAAGGAAAGTCTCAGTGGAAACTGGATAGAATTCGGTTACAAATGGGAGAGTTCAGGGAACGAGGGGAGAAGGGTGATCGGGAAAGGTGAGGATGGGGCTTACGCGGCTGGTTAAGCTGGGAGTGGGAGGGAGGGGAGGAGGCGGAGGAAGTTTGTCGTGAGCTTTGTTATTGGCGTAAAGTGCAAGTTAATGTGGTTAAGCACGCGAGGGCATCTGAAGGGAGGGGTTATGGAGTCTCTGTCTCTCTTTCTCTACGGATGTGGCACCAGGTTTACAAATTAGTGAAGGCTCTCTCTCTCTCTCTCTCTCTCTCTCTCTCTCTCTCTCTCTCTCTCTCTCTCTCTCTCTCTCTCTCTCTCCTTTTTTGGGCGAGTCGGTAGAGTTGTGGCCTAGCACCCGCTAGGCCCGAGTTCGACTCTCCGACCAGCCAATGAAGAATAAGAGGAATTTATTTCTGGTGATAGAAATTAATTTCTCGCTATAATGTGGTTCGGATTCCACAATAAGCTGTAGGTCCCGTTGCTAAGTAACCAATTGGTTCTTAGTGATGTTAAATAAGTCTAATCCTTCGGGCCAGCCCTCTCTAGGAGAGCTGATAATCAGCTCAGCGGTCTGGTAAAACTAAGGTATACTTTTTTTAATGTCACCATTGTTTTGTATGTAAAATGCCTAATGCATATTGCTTCATAAAAATGTCAAATGCAAATAGAATTATATATACTGTTAGTCTTCATTTTTGGACGTCGAGAGGAAGTAATAGGTAAAGAAAATTGTCACGAGTTTACATGGCAAACGTTAGGATTTTAGTTTTCAAATTGTTAATCGCCCCTTTTTATGAAGCGATGTCCCATAGAAACAAGTTACAGCATTTTTATCTCCCAGAGTGATTGCTCGATTTAGCCACATATTCATGGATTATCAGTTTTTCGAAAATGAATGTAGATTGCGGGTAAGAGAACTGTTAAAACAGTGATACAAGAAGAATGTAATGAACACTTACTGTGCTGATGGTAATCAGAGTCCATCATTGCGCTGTGCCTTAAGACTTCAAAAAGTCTCTTGTTGGGATACCAAGATTTTAATGGATAAATTAATACGGTGTTCAGATAGAGTACACACAAATCAAGAGATTTTCCTTCCTGTATGGATTCCGTGTTTGGAAACAGGTTACTTCACTCTTAAAATTGATAATCGCATAACAATTATCGAGCACTCTTCGGTTACGCTGTTATTAGTAGATAAATACTTCTATCTGCTTACAAGGAACAGGAAATCTTATAAAAATAAGTAAAGACTTTTTATATTAAAAACTTACACATACGAGGAGATGTTGTATGTGCTTAAAGGGGTTACCGAAAGACGATGGAATCTCATTGTTCAAGACATAAAACATCGTTTTTGAGACTGTCAAATGCCAAGATAGATTTGAAGTTCCTAACGACTAGATAACTTCCAAATTAATGAAAGTTATGCATTCAAAGACCTAAACAGGCATAGCAGTCCATTTTAGTTCATAAGTATAATAATGTATAAAGTTGGATGAAATAAAAAAGAAAATTTTCTTGGCTTGTAGTTGAGACGGAGATCGCTACATTGCTGCTGATTGATTTAGTGGTGACTTTCATTTGTGGCCAGTCGACATGGATTTAGCAACAGACATGGAGGTGGGAGTAATGTTTGGACAGTTTTAATCTAAACGACGACGATAAGGAGCCACCAACTTGGCTGATGAGAGGCCATCTGCCCATCCCGAGCTAAATTCGAATTTGGCTAGACGTAAATCCTATTGGCAAGCCGCATAGAATTGACATCCTATTGAATTTGTAATTGAAAAGCTGGGCATTACTGACCCAGACAAAACCTTTTAATAATTAATCGAGTGCTTACCCACATGTGGAGCCCCGAAAACGCTCCGCCCACGATAACAACTGCACGGGAACCAAACAAAGTAAGCAAAAGTGAGTTAGAAAGAATAAATAAAGGGGAATAATTTGGGAAGATGAGTGAGCATTTCCCACAGTGTGTATTGGTTTCCAGCGTTACTTTTCGTCTTCCTCTTCGTAACCGTTTGCATCACATCGAGGGGAACCATGGGAAAATGCTCCTGTGAACGAGGATGGAATTATGCCGTGAACGTGGGAACGGCCTAATTTTTGTCCGTTACGACACTGTTACGTCACGATGCGACATGAATGTCCATCCGAATGTGTTTCCCGTAGTCGTGAGGCGCAGTGAGTCAGATGGAGTTGTCTGTGAAATTTTAGTCCCATGGCCGATTGCGTTTGCGATGATAATAATAATAATAATAATAATAATAATAATAATAATAATAATAATAATAATAATAATAATAATAATAATATTTAGATGCTATCGGTAGGCACGAAGTTTAGGAGCCTGATGAAGTTATTAGTCAAATTGTATTCCATGTTTGTAATATAGTATAATTTGTATGCGATCGTGATGTATGTATGTATGTATGTATGTGTATATATATATATGAATGTGTATGTGTATGCATATATATATATATATATATATATATATATATATATATATATATATATATATATATATATATATATATATTAATTAAAAAGAAGCTCATTCAGTATACAATTATTTTAATTATTTCCTTTGCGTTACTACATCACTTTGCTAGATGTCAGATGCAGTAATTCTTGTGCAGTCTTATTTTGTACAATCTTTTGTGTAATCGATTTATACGGACAGAGAATTGTGTGATCTGTGTATGTGTTGACACACAGTCCCACGAAGGTTGGCACGTCGTCATCGTGACTTGTACAATGCAATGTAGGCCTTTGTATGTAAAGTTTTTTTGTATCTTCCCTGCGGTCATTGCTGTATTGACTATCCAGTTAAAACTTTTGCGTCCGCAAGGAACGAATCCTTCGTATCGCTGGTATGAATCTTAGAATTTTACTTGGTGCTCAGTTCATTTCTCTTCAAGGTAGATAATAATCAAAGTCATTGGAGTCTGTATGCATATTATATAGTAAAGTATCTGGTTAAACACTAGTTAGAATGACATTAAAGATATTTTTAATTTCCCGTATTGGTGCGGTTTGCCAAAATTTCAATAATTTGTATAATTACTGAACATTAGTGTGGTATATATTTAACGTTTAGACATTGATTGAAATTTACTCTCTCTCTCTCTCTCTCTCTCTCTCTCTCTCTCTCTCTCTCTCTCTCTCTCTCTCTCTCTCTCTCTCTCTCTCGTAAATTCAGTGTCCATTCCATCAAGCATTGCTTGCCTGTCTTTCTGTCTGTCCTTGTCTTTTATAAAAGCAAGCCAAAACTCACATGGTTAACTCTCTCTCTCTCTCTCTCTCTCTCTCTCTCTCTCTCTCTCTCTCTCTCTCTCTCTCTCTCTGGACACCACGTAAACAAACACAACCCTGAAAAGAGAGACCTTAAACATGCTGAATGAAAGGACCCAAATATAGGCTGAAGAGTGAGTGGGAGGGGGGAAAAAAGTCCTGTTGAGCTTATTATCCTTTTTCGGGGAAAGACTCTCAAGATGATTTGTAGGCACACTCAGTATTGGAAAGATTATCTTGAAGTATTTGCTTTCATACAGAAGCATCAACACTTCAAGATAGCAAGTGTTAACACTGGTGATAAGTTTGTATTTATGGTGAATCTGTGTTTGTGTGTTTTGGGAGGCTGCATTGCTCTAAGAATTGTGTTTCATAATTATAAAATGCAGAATGGATAGGTCTCATCTTGAGAGGATTCTAACCCAAAGCTTTTGATATGGCCCTCCTGTACTGTTGTTTTTGTTGTTGTTGTTCAATCGAACGGAAAGTAACGTGTATAAGTTGGTGTACGTGTTTAAAATTTTAGTGCTTGTTGCATGTTTCTGTACCTTGTTGGTTTTTTTATTTATTTCAATATTTTGTTGCAGTTCCTCATCTGATTTCCTTGTGTGAGTTTTTCATTGATGTTGGGTTACATCGTGAAACTTCTTTGTCAGAAACCAGCCGTTTTATTCAAATGTAAACATTTTACTTCAGTAATATATATCAAAACTATAACGAGAGGGAAAAGAGCGGTTGTTGCTTTCTCCAGGTGAGAAAGAAATAACACAGAGAGTGAAGGAAACAGGGAGAAAATGGGAGAATTCGATATGTAGTATGACGTTTCACTTAACCACGAGGTATTCAGCAATTGTATGAGCGTTCGTATGTTTTGTGTGTTTGTGTGTTTGTGCGTGAGAGAGAGAGAGAGAGAGAGAGAGAGAGAGAGAGAGAGAGAGAGAGAGAGAGAGAGAGAGAGAGACCATTGTTTCTGCTTGAACTGCTTCTCATCTTCCCTATGAAAGAAGACTTTGAAAGAAGACAGGCCTGCAACTCCTACTCCTTTCTCTCATAATATACAATGCGTGGAATCACAAAAGAAGCAAAAGAATTAAGGCAAAGATGAGGAAGTAGAGAAGCAATGGGAGGAAAAGGAAGAGTGAGAGGAAGAGGGGAAACTGTAGTGAAAGGGAGAGTGGAATGAGACAGGCGAAGAGCAGGAAATAAAAGAAAAACAAAATCGAAGAGAAGATGATTGGTGTAAAAAGGAGGCGGAGGAGGGGATAAAAGAATGGAAAGGAAGACGCAGAGGAGAAGTGAATTGGTAGGAGACGAGAGAAAGAGGAGGAGAATGCGAGGAGTACTGGAGACAGGTGACAAGATGTATTAGAGGAGGAGTAGGGACGTTTTTCTGGGACTGCAATTATCCGATGGAGCACACTACCGGGTCTTGTTTTGGTTTTGTTCTGTTGGGCTGGAGTAGATCCGGATTGCATTAGACGTGGTGGAAGATTTCTGCAACTTTCAGGAAGCTTGTTTGTTCCGTTTTGCTTGTTGAATTCATAGTAGTTGCTGTTAAGGCGCTGGCATGTCATTATAATTGTCATTATTATTCTACACTTTCTGCGAATTAATATTCGTATTGCAAAAATCCTTATTCTTCTCGAGACTTTGATAAAACTTCGAAATTGTAAATAGAGTCGAACCAGTCATCCTTATGTCACTCAGGCACCCGGAAAAAAATGAAATAAAAGTCCAGTACAGTTAAGTTCCAGGCTTGTAAAATAGATTTCCATCCGCCTGATGGTATTATCATGAATATTTTAACCAGTTTTGCCGACCCTTGGGTACATTTTCGTAAGGCTCTGTATCCGTAGAATATACGATTATGGAATTATGAATTGCTTCCATAATTCCAAAATACAATTATTATTATTATACCCCAAGTGCCTGGTTCTCTTATAAGGAGATTTTTGTAACAGCCATCACACTGTTGCTGCTGTTGTGCGCACAGCAGGAATCTGAAATATCACAGATTCTTTTCCTACCCAGCATATACCTGGTGAATAATTTTGCATTTCCTTGTGAATAAATATTACTTACTGAAGAAAATCGACTTGTGGAAGAAAAGTGAAGGGGAAAGAAGCTGAGAAGAGGTTGGGGTCTTAATTGTACTCTAAAAAGAACACGAGAGATCTATGACTACTTCTCCTTCACTCAAAAGCTACTCGAGCATGAGCGGATTTATTTTTTTCTTTAAATTATAGACTGGATTGTGTCTGTATCCTTCTAGTTTATGTATATGTATATGTATATATATATATATATATATATATATACCCCATGTATGTATGTATATATATATATATATATATATATATATATATATATATATATATATATATATATATATATATATATATATATATATATATATATATAATTCATCTGAGGAGCCTCGATGGCTTGGTTGGTAGAAGCAGCAACCTCAGACTTCATAGAAGTCTGTGGCGAGGGTTCAATCCCGCAGCCGACCAGTCAGAAAAGGCGGACACTTTGCTATCCGTGTAGACACCCGGGATTACGTATGTAATCAACGGATAGGTTTGCTGAAAGCAAATGGGTGTTACAGACTAATACACACATAAACAAAGCCACTCCAACATCTTCTAAAAACATAACAGACACCTCACACGTTTCGAACTGTCGACCTACCCGCCCAGTTCTCCTCGCTGCTGGGAGAAAGGGAGCTGGGGATTTGGTAACATGTACACATTCGCTACCGGGGTCTAAGCGATGTCAGGCAGGGCAGCCGATCGAGGCTACGGCATACCCCACCGCCAAATCAAAGTCCTTCAAAGAAGGCATCGTGCTTACCCCATATAAAAATGGGAAAAGAGCACGCTAAAAACGAAGAAGATATATAATTCATCTGAACGCCTCCTCTTCCAAGTGGTTGGCTCCTAAGGCTAGTCTTGAGTAAGTATGTTTAGGTTGAGTTTGCGAGCCCCATGGCCTCTGTACAGTACATATATTCATAGAAAGTGCAGATGAATATATCCGCATGATGTGCTTTAGTGGTTTATCTTGTATTCTGTAATAGTAGTAACTTGGCTACTTAAGGGTTGGTGTAGAGGCATTGCCTAAACATTTTGCGAATGGTTCTTAGATTTATGTGTGAAATTAAACGGTCTATTTTGATGGAATTTGAAATGAGGAATTTCGTAGAGGCGTAGCTGAAAATTTAGAACATTTTCTCGAATATTTGTGTTTAAAGCAGTCTGCCACTGTTAAAGATTTCAAGTTACTTTAAGAACATGAAACAAGACCGAGTAAACTGATTAAATCAAAGTTGGAAATTCAGGTAGGTTCTGAATAATAGATAATTCTTAACTGTAATTTCTTGGAAATATCTTTGAGAAATTGCAAGGAAATGCAGTACCACTGATGATATCTTATCAAGAAAGAGAAAGCTAAACACCTACTGTGCAGATCTGGCTCTGGGTGATATAAAGGTTATATTACCCATAAACCGAGGTTCACTTGAAAACAACTTTCATCTCGTCAGTGTTCTTTGCGAATTCATGGGTAAAAGTTTTTTTTTCATTTGTTACTCTTAAGAAGTGTAATGGTAAACTTATTTTCTTCCATCCATAGTGCTTTGTTTTTCAGACTTCCAGACTCATCAAAATATTTTGGGAAAAGTCTTTGTAAGCTGATGATATAGTTACGTAATATTTTAAGGTTATTGATCGATGGCGTCTTTGGACCAAGTTACCGTATCTCACTTTTATCTGTGGAGATCAACAACCCGTCGGTTAAATGGCTGGTTCTCTCCTCTTGCCGTCAAGGTTGGAATTCTCTCTCTGCTCTCTTTTCGTGTGATTCATATGACCTTTCCCTCTTTAAAGATGTGGAACAGTCCCTTCTGACGTCAAGGCGCGACTTCACGCCTCTGTTTTTTTTCCCCCCCCGTTTCTCCCTTTGGTGTGGGTTAGAGAAGGATAACTTATAGTCGCTTGGTGCGTTGTCTTTGGTATTGAATAGAAATGATTGTTTTATTGGTTTCAGTCGCTTGTAGTTGTATACTGGCCTTCCGACCGTTAAGAAAATTATGGGAGTACAGCATCTCTTGACCATTCAGTGAGCCAGTTTGTTTCTTAAAACATTGAAAAGCGTTGCCTGCATGCTGAGTAAGCTCAAAATTATGGAAGTTATCGTGAAGCGAATATTAAAAATTGAAGAAGCGAAGCAGTTGTACCGTTAATATCATACATTACATATAATTAATAATTTAATCATTTATTGACGAAAGTGCCTACAGTAATGCACAAATATATAGGATGTAATATATAATTTTCACAATAATAGGGGCAAATTGTATTCACTTTACGAAAAGTTTCATAATTTTTAATTTACGTACGCCTCTTTGCCCTAAAATTCATGATTGATTTGTTCCCGACTTAGATTTTTTTTTTTTAGAGGTTATTGTTGTCTCAATTCAGTTTGTGTTCTCAATTTCCCTATTTGAGTTCATTGAATTTATTTTCTTGCGTTTGTTGCCGTGTGACTCTGTCAGAAGAATAATACCGACACACACCAATGGGCTCATACCAAATTGTTGAAAAATTGGATCAGTGTTCAAGATGGTTTGGTTACGTTGAAAGTATGAGGACGATAAACCAGTGAAAAGGTTGTATTTCCAGTATATTAGCTGGGGGGCGGGGGGGGAGATGGTGACGGAGAAAGTAGGAGAAGGTGATTGGCTCTGCGTGGAGGGATCGACATGCTTCCAGTAAGACTTCTGTGCAAGTGTCGGAAGTGGCTTATGACAAACAGAAGGTGTAGCCTTATTTTATGAACGTGTTATAGCTTTGGCCAACGAATCTGAAGGTTTCGGTATCGTCTCCTTGCAACCTAACTGTCAGTAGTATGTCCAAGTTTGTAAAATATAATAACGATCTTATAAATTTAAAAGACAGCTGTTTGCAATAGTATTTACTCTTTAAAACTAAAAAATTCGACAATTTTTGAGATATTCGTCAAAGCTGACTGCGTATTTGGGCATATTTCAACTATACATACCAGAAACAGTTAACTGGCAGGTTGCCTGGGCTTGATAATGAAACCTTAAAACTCGTTAGCCCTGGTTTTAGTCGCGTTTTTCTTGATATTGTTTTATATATATGTTATATATTTCTCCATCAGATGGGATAACCTCAATGCTTCTAATTTACTGTTTTTTTAGCAAGTTTTCTGGGATGATTTTACCAGCAGGCTCTTATTTTACTGTTTAGGCAGGAAAGAGTTTCAAAGGGGTACAATAGATTTTTCAGGAGTGTATGTATAACTGAATCACGAAAATATGGAACGTTATGAATATATAAATAAAGATAAAATCCACGAAGGCAAGGGAAACACTGGAGTGCTGCGAGGCCTTTCGACTCTGTCGTCCTTCACTTAGCAGTCTGCTAACGAAGGAAAGGGAAGCTGGAGTGCTGAGTCTGCTAAGTAAAGGACGACAGAGTCGCAAGGCCTCGCAGCACTCCATTGTTTCCCTTTCCTTCGTGGATTTTATCTTTTATATATACATATATACAGTATGTGTGGATATATATATATATAATATATATATATATATATATATATATATATATATATATATATATATATATATATATATATACATGTGTGTGTGTGTGTGTTTTTTTAGAGCGTTCGTGTCTGTGTTAGCCAACAGTAATGAGTCTAGGTAAATATTAAACAGAAAAAATTCATACCCCCATGCTAAGTGGGAAAACTTTTGAGGCAAGTTGGTAAGCGTTTTAACTTATTCTGTAAGAATGTATCTACATCATAAATATTGATAATGATATTTGGTTGCGAATTTTTTGCTTTGATTACATTAAGATAAGGATAGCAGGATTTTCATCGTGCTGATGGTTTCATGAGATAAAAATTTATGTATTCATTTGACAAAGACGAAAAAGTTAGACTGGGGAATGTTGAATGAAAGGCTCTGGTTTTTCGTTTTTCTGAAGGATGGATGTTGTTAAAACCATACCTCATAAATATAATCCCAAGAGATCCTCGGTGTGTGCAGAACCCCTTATAAAAATTAAGACGCGTGTGAAAAAAAAATGTCTTCAATATCAAAGACGAAAAGAAGCAAAGCCAATGCTGCACAAACTCATGAAGCAAAGTCGGCGTTTGTTCTGAGACAAAAGGATCTGATTGTTTGTTTAGGGCAAACAGAGCTAATGACAATGGGGGAGGAAGGGTAAAGAAAGGAAAATTTCTTTCGGGCTTCATAAAGGCGTTTTAGTTGTTGATGATGTCACGTCAGTGTTTTGACTGACATGACAGATCTTTGATCATTAGGCTTTATGAGAAGAGTTTAAGTGTGAGGTAGTCATTGGAAAACAATGAATGTAGATAATGGTTAATAAAATACCAGTAATCCTAATTTTAGGCATATTGATGTGTATTTTAGCTTTTGCATTTTCATAAGTTAGAAATTCTCCGTGGATGAGATATTACTTTCCTGTAAAATGCCTTATCTGGGAATTGGCTGATAGCCGGAAAAAAATATTTGTACACACACACACATACATGTGTGTGTATACCATATATATATATATATATATATATATATATATATATATATATGTGTGTGTGTGTGTGTGTGTGTGTGTATATATACATATATATGTATAACTGATTTACGAAGATATGGAACGTGATGAATGTATAAATAGAGGCCCACCAACCACTCCGTTGTTTCAATTTTCCTTCGTGGCATTTTCATATATATATATATATATATATATATATATATATATATATGTGTGTGTGTGTACTGTATTTATACTGTATATATATATATATATATATATATATATATATATATATATATATATATATATATATATATATATATATATGATAACTGACATTGAAAGTCATTCTAATGAAACGCCGTGGTTTATAAAACACAATCTGTCAAAGAAATAATGGTCAGGAAGGAATGACTTGAGATAAAAATTATATTTTTATTTAAAGATTGTTGGTGTTATAGCAGCAATGATGAACATATGTCCAGTATTTAGATCTATGAATATGTAAAAATATAGATACAAACAAGTGAAAAGGAATTTATGAAATCAACAGTGAAGTTTCTGACATTGAAGGTGTATACGATTGTCTTATCTGCTTCTAAAAGCTCATTTTCTTCAAGTATTGAATCAACCTAGATTTTGTATTCCAAACTGCAACGCTCAAACGATTTAAACTATTTATATTCACAGAACAAATCCTGGACTGATGTTGAAAGCGTTATTGCCAAGTTCCTTTAACAAGGCAGGTTCATGTTCAGTTCATGTCTTGTAGCTAATGCTCTTTGATTATGTATTTGGCTTATTAACCCCTCTCTCTCTCTCTCTCTCTCTCTCTCTCTCTCTCTCTCTCTCTCTCTCTCTCTCTCTCTCTCTCTCTCGTTGCTGAGAGATAGTATCACTCGTATTTAATTCAACTGACGTTATTCCGGCAGGGGTTCATCCAGAGGTAGCGTGTTATAGAAACAGCAATAGATAATGTAACAATAGATAGACATCTGTGTAATGCATCAGTCATCATAATCGGTTCCTGATATCTGTAACAAGGGGGTTCCTAATTGTACAGGCATTATTCGAGATGGGGAAGCCATTAACATTCAAAACATGAAATTGGATGGTAATTTTTATTGGCATTATATGAATTACCTGATATGTAATTTTCTGTGCGTTATATAATTTAGGGTGGTTAATGATGTTGCTATCTTACATGGGCTATACATGAATATAGCCCAAATTTATTCATATCGAATGATGATGTTTTTAAGTGTTAATTTTTTGCATAGCATTTTTAATGTGCCATATTTTTACAGTGTGCTAATACCTTGTGGATTTTAGTGCAAATTAAATTAGTTTGTGCGAATTGTTTCGCCGTAAGGCATTCTTACACTTTCCAATTTGAAAACTTTCAGCTTCTATCGTTATAATATCGTTGAGTATTAGTTATCCTTGGAAAGGGTTCGTAGTTAAAGATCTCTCTCTCTCTCTCTCTCTCTCTCTCTCTCTCTCTCTCTCTCTCTCTCTCTCTCTCTCTCTCTCATTTGCGTTATTGATCAAAGTAACTCTTGGCGGAAGGAAATTCTCGAAGTGTATCAGGTTGCGTAAGACGAAAGTTTCTAAGGATATTAGAGAGACGCTTCTTAATGTCGTCCAAGAACCGCCTTCCCGGGGGATCCATCCAGGATCTCACTCGCCACGGAAAGTCTTTCTTCCGTCCACATGCACAAGTAAGGTTTATACTTTCATCCTGAGTTATGGTGGTGATTGATTCCTAGTAAATGGCTTTTGTGAATTGGGAGAAACTAAGTTTAAATTTAAATTGAAAGTGTTCTCTCTCTCTCTCTCTCTCTCTCTCTCTCTCTCTCTCTCTCTCTCTCTCTCTCTCTCACGTTTCTGTGTGGTGTTTGTATAGGAACTTCGGCTGAAGGACATGATAAATATGTCCTTGATTGCCAAACTGCATAATCTATTGCCTGCCTAAGTTGAGATGCAATCCCTATGTCTGATGGCTAATTTTTATTGCTGCAAAGAGAAACCGAGAACCATTCTTGGCGAAGAGGATAGAATAGAAACATTTTCCTTCCCAGTGAAAGAATTACTTAGATTTAGAATTAGTGAGGGGGGGGGAGAAATTTAAGTACCGTAGAAATTCAAATGCAATATATGGACTAACCCTCTAGATGTTTCGGTGACCAATTTTCAAACAAGAACATTTTTTGAGATTTAAAGTAAAAAGTAAGCAAAAAACGGTAAAGAGGAAAATCCTGAGCAGGGAAAAATATCAAAGGATTTTGAATTTGTTTATTAAAGAAAAGAAGAACAGGAGATAGAATCAAGTCGAAGAATTAAGAAAGGGATCAGTCACTTTGGTTATAATAAACGTCTTCATAAATATCACAGTTACGGGCACTAAATAGTTAATGCTTAGTGGCAATGATTGATGTCTCCCTTGTGGAGTTGTGATTAAGTTAGAAAATTCGTCATCCGATGAAAGTCTGATTCCTCGGAGAAAAATTCCGTCTTCCTTGCTCCCCCGTCTTTTAATGACTCTCCTCCCGATAACTTTTTTAACTTTCTGAAAAATATTGAGAGAAGGAGAATTATCATGTAATTAGAGCGGCTGAAAAGCTTTTACAACGCAAATGGAGTCGGGAATTATATTTTAAACCCAGTAAAGATGTTGGATTTAAACCAGGAATATGCACCGATTTGGTTTGCTTTACAGATGGAGTTCTTTGAACCGAGAAATCATTTTAGATTATTTCAAATATTTTTTTTCCCTGGCGATGAATTTGTTGTTCTAATGCTAGTCCAGAGATGAAATCGGTCAAGATATAAACTAACAGATTTATTCTTTTTATTTTCAGGTATGTGATGCGGACGCATGTTCAGCGTAACAAAGTAAGTTGTTTTTAGCAGAAGCACATGTCAGTTGATATCTGTGTCGTCTGTCGTATCCTTCCAAGGTAAGTGAAGTTAATGAATATTTGATGGACTTACCTTATCCTGCCTGGCTGAGACCACGATAACTGCCAGTAAACACTACAGGAATCGGCCCATTGCAGAAAGGAAAATGAACATATATGCAATTATTATGGAAGAAAAAGAATGGGATAGGAAAATATTATTTAATCAGTGTCCTTGGAAAAAAAATACACACGTATATATATACATATATACACATATATATGTATATATATTTTTTTCTATATGTGTGTGTGTGAAATTCATACACTGGTATATATATTTAACGAAGCAATAAAGCGCCGTGATGCAGGGGATATCTGTTGTCAGCAGAGATTCAGTGACTCCGATCCAATAGTGAATCATTAATTAATTGCTGGTTGATTAAAAGCAACAGCGAGGTCGAGGGTAAGGTAATCGAAAATCAATCAGACTCCGTCATCCAGATTTGTTTCGCTTCTCTGAGAGAGTTTGCCTCTTCTGGGATTGTCTCCCCCCTCCCCCCTCCCCACCTCTTCACCTTCCCCCTCCCCTTCCCTAGCATCGGGAAAGTCGTGGAAGGGGGAAGGAAGGGGAACTAGAAGGAAGAGGGAGACGAAAATCATAATATCAACTGTGACAAAAAGTATCAACAATAAGTTATAACAACAAAATAGTAGAACAAATAGTTTTCATGATACACTTTACATCTTTGGGTCTTCTACATTTGAAAATTCGAAAAAATGGTAAATATAAAATTAATAGGAAAAATGGAGAAGAGCAATTTAATGAATAGTTATAGTGGTATGAAAGATCATGATAGAATTTACGACAGTGCCAGCAAAAATAAGGAGATGAAATGTATGATGATGATGGTAATAATAATAATAAGAAAGAAGTAAAAAGAGCAGCACCTATACCATTTTCATGATTCCTCTGTCGTAGGTCCATAAGAGAAGGAACTGTCCAAGATCTATTTTCATCCCTTTGCGAACGAATGGTGCAATTCTTGGGAGAGAATTTCCGTCTCATTTGACCGAGATGCAATTTGTGGATTCATTTGTTTTCATACGCTCTGATCCACCTGGAATTTCAACTCGTTAAAGAAGTATGTAACTTTCTTCGATTTTTTTAATCTCTGCAGTTCATGTGTCTGGGTTTGATTTTGAAAGGCGATTTTTACTGAATGAATACGATCTTTATCACCATGTGTGCTAGTAGGTTTACCTAGGTTCTAAAACTGTATTAAGTGTTTCAGTTAAAGGAACTCATTACTTTACTGATGGTCTGTTATTATTTGTTTCTGACCCCACCCGTCTACTTAAAAAAAAAAAAAAATGGACGAAGCACATCGGAAGCGATTTTGCTAAAAACACTATTTCTCAGTTGAAAGCAGATAAATGTACAATTGGAAGTTAAATCCATGTGGAAAAGTAAACATTCCGGAATGAAGTTGACTTTACATAAGAGCCCTCAATAACAAGATTGATAGAGTATTTTAAATTGCCTTGAAGAATTTAAAGTCAGACTCTGATGTGTATTAGAAAATGCTTGAATGACTTTAGGAATTATAAGTACATTCAGGTTGTCTATGTCATCCGGTTTGACAGCGTTGATCGAGGCCTTTGAATGCCTAAGGCATTGGGAGAGATGATAACATCGTTATTATACGAGTATAAGCATCAAGCTTGACGCTCCATCGCTCGGGTTGCCTGTATTTTATTAAGGCCTCTGAGAATTCCTTTCAGAGCACATGGCTTCGGACAAATGATAGCGATTGAATACTTATATAGATGTATTCTCGATTGGTTTCTGTTCCAGTTATGAAGAGAAAGTGATTGAAATTAAATGCTCAAAATTGTGTCATAGAGAGTCCTAGATTTCCTTTTCCATGACCATTCAGTGTGATTGTCACGTAAACTGCGCCTCGGGTCTCTCGACCACTAAATGAAATCAGCCTGCATAGCTGACCATTAGTAAATGCATGACGATTTTGACGCATAAGCTCCCATGACCAACTTGGTCATAGGGCTAGCATACCCATCCCATATATCTATTATCAGAAACTTCCAGCCGACAGCACCAGCCTTGTGTGTCCGGCAATAGGTCACAATAAGGCTAAACAAGCCAAAAGAGTGAATGATTCGGTTCCGTTCAGTGAAGCAAAACGAAATTGAAAGTGAGGGAACGTTGGGCTTCCCTAACTATCCGCAGTGGAAAGAGTTGGGAAAAAGAAACGAAGCATTCAAGGGCGACTTGGTGATAAACTCTTTTATGATAGCCCGGGACAGAGACAATTAGGGGTTCAGGGTCACTTGCCTAATATGGCAACACACGAGGTGTGTTATATAGACCGTGAAGGATGCCCCTTCTCGTGAAAGTGGCACTCTAATGGCTCCAGGTTCTCTCTCTCTCTCTCTCTCTCTCTCTCTCTCTCTCTCTCTCTCTCTCTCTCTCTCTCCAAAATAGATTAAGTCAAGCATGCTGGTTAATTCAGATCAATTTTAAACTCAACTCTAACATATACAGTTGTCAACTTGTACCACTCACTTCCAACAAATTTATGTTTGAAAACAATAGTTTTAGAGGAATATTTATGCAGTGTATCAGTGCATTTATTTTGTGTTTGTAACTCAAACAGTTAACGGCAAATAGACCACGTTTGACAATCTCAAACTCTTAAGAAGGCAAGTAAAAAATGCGTAGAAGTTTCTTCGGCGCAGTGGAGTTTCCTGTACATCGTATAATAAAGGTCACAAAAACAGATCTATCGGTGGTCTCGATATAATGTTGTATGAGCCGCGGCCCATGAAATTTTAACCACGGCCCGGTGGTGGCCTGGCGTGTATCGTTGCCCGACGCACGAGTATGGCTAAATTTAACCTTAAATAAAATAAAAACTTGAGGCTAGAGGGCTGCAATTTAGCATGTTTAATGATTGGAGGGTGGATGATGATCAACATACCAATTTGCAGACCTCTAGCCTCTTTAGTTTTTAAGATTTGAGGGCTGATAGAAAAAGTGCGGACGGACAGACAAAGCCGGCACAATAGTTTTCTTTTCAGAAAACTAAAAAAATGATCACATTAAGCGCTTGATATATATCTACGACGCTCGAGAAAATTACTTAAACATTGCCATTATTGTTATAGTATAAAAGGTAATGGAAAACAATATTGGTAATAAAACAGAAAATAAGTCATTGT
Organism: Macrobrachium rosenbergii; assembly: GCF_040412425.1. Classification (NCBI taxonomy): domain Eukaryota; kingdom Metazoa; phylum Arthropoda; class Malacostraca; order Decapoda; family Palaemonidae; genus Macrobrachium; species Macrobrachium rosenbergii. The sequence continues at coordinate 14,226,733 of NC_089769.1, read as the reverse complement.
AGCCACTCGGCGTGAGATTTAACAAAGCACGCAGATAACACATTAATAAAAACTGAGAAAATGTTTTAGCCCTTAGATAACACAACCACGTAGTTTGCTTATAGGGACTAACTGTAATCCACGGCTGCTTTTACAAATTTCTAAAGATTTATATTGAAAATTGATAAATAAAATATGACAAATACATGAAATATTGAGAAAGCGCCGTTTTTAATATATTCTCAAATTACACAGCTTTGGTTAGGTTAATAGAAGTGAAACAAATTGAAGTCGACGCCTGGTCGTTTGCGTCTCTACATTAACAAGTTAAAAAAGATAAAAACAACAATGGTAAAACAGCTGGATGTCGGCATCATAGAAAACGTCATCCCTACCACCCTGTTAAGGAAAATGACTCGACGCTGAAAACATATATGTGTGTGTGTGAGAGTTGTCTCAAATTTTTACACGGGATATTTTTATACTTTTAAATGTTAAGGCACAAATAACCCATTAATATTGATTTCTTTATACTTTTGGACGAACTTATAACCAAAAGGGAATTAAATAAATTTGAATCTACCTTGTCCATGGTAACAGTGTAACAGTGAGTTAATGCCTATACTCAGCAAGATGGTTAAATGCATAAGTCACCATCGCCCATTTTCCAGTCCCAGTAGGAAAAGTTAAGTATACCTTAGTTGTCCCGGTAGGAATAGGTTCGAACCCTGACCAGGGTATGCGCGCTAATCGTAGTTAATACTGTACAGTATTGATGAGTTATTTGGGGTTACATATATATATATAATATATATATATATATATATATATATATATATATATATATATATGTGTGTGTGTGTGTGTGTGTGTGTGTGTGTGTGTGTGTGTGGCACCAGAGAAAACAAATCACCAGAATGATTACTGCCAAATGCATAGTTTAATTGAATCGTGCATGAACCACCTGTACAGAAAACTTCCACAACGTTAGTCACTTCTTATGCTTTTAAAGAATCTGGAACTTCCCTTCTAGAACGCTGCAAAAAGTCATTTCTGATAGCCTGATTCCTCGGAAGTTAATGTAATGAGGTTTTGCTTACTAAGAAAATTTTTTATCACTTGTAATTGGTAAAACTTTTAAAACTGAAATTTGGACTTTAATTTCGAAATGAAGACTGGGTTTTGTGTGGAGATTAATTTGTGTTTTCATCCTCTTTGCTATTTCAAATTACAAAGGTGGCTCCAGAGAAGTACAAGACAGCACTCACTACCACATTCATCATTCATCTAATGATCCATGAAATTAAGCCTTTGCAGCGTAATGGAACTCTGTCGAATACTGTAAGGCAGACTTGTTTCTAGCGATATAAATGAGACTTGCAGCATAGATTTTCGAATGTTGATAGCTGAATAATGAATGTACTGTATCTTCTATTCATGCCAGGCTTTTCTGACAAAGGCATAACGGTGAAGAAAGACAAATAGTACTCGCAGTCGCATTCACTCTGATAAATCAAGAATGAACATCTTGACATCTTCAGTACACATGACATTGAAGCCTTTCTTTTAAGAGCAATCGTTAAAGAAAAAAGACTCTGCAGATAGGGCAATTTTCGACCACAGCTCTGAGGTTAGTTACTACTCAGGCGTGTCATTGAAGCAAGGAAGGCTTCAGTCAACAAATCTAATACGTCAGTTGTGCTGGGAACATCCCCCTCCGTAAGGGAGTGGCCTTTATTAGGAAAGGCCCGTTTTAGGGTTAATCGTCTTCTACGAAGGGCGATAAATGTTAGGCCGAGTTGAGATCGAGGCTCTTAGTGCAGGAAGCGGAAGAAAAGTAAATTGCTAAAAGAAAAAATCCTAAATGGAGAACTTTCAGGCCACGTGACCTTAAAAGTTTTTAAAAAATATTTATATATTTTTATTTAAAGAAAAATTAAACGTAGAAATGCGGGCTTACCTTAATAGTACAGTTGATGAAATTAACATGCTGTAGGTGGGATAAGAATTTAGTAGTTACAGAAACATGTAAGTGAAGTAAGAATGTAACAGTTACATAAACATGTGATATGTGAAGTAAGAGCTTATTAGTTACAGAAACATGTAGTAATGTGAAGTTAGCATGTAGTATTTACATTTATGAGACCGTTTAGCCCAAGGAAGTATGAACATGAAAGTAGAATAAGCCGCAAGGGTAGATCATTCATGAAAAATTAAACTGCTCTCAAGTGACATCGAATTACTTTTGAAGATGTTGAATGCAACGTGGATATACTTCATATATTAGCTATGTTTCGAGTGGGTTGCTGCAGATTCGTGAATAAACTCTTCTAATAGTCTAGGTGTTAGTTGAGTATATATAACTTTTAAGTAGAAGATGGTAAGATTGATTACTAGCCTAATTTATCGACACTAACTGATGTTTGTCATTATAGGTTTTGTCAAAAGTTTGGTGTCCATTGCTTGTTTCCATAGTTTATCGATCGTTCTGATTAACGGAATATCTGTTTTATTTGTTTTAGTTTTGGAGAAATTTTTTACCCTCGTATATAACACGAAACCGCGAAAAATTGGACCCCTCTCTTAATTGAAGGACTTCCTGTATCACGTATCCACGGGAGTCCGCAAGCCCTTGAGAAGTATTTGCCCATCAGTAGGTAACAATTACCATGTCGCAGGTGACCTTAGTGGTAGTCACGTCGGTCTTCCCTCAACTTCTTGAAAGGGGGAACAATGCCTTTGCTAATGCGACACCCTAATAAATGTCTGCGTATAGCATTGGAGTTGAAAGAAAGGGTCAGCCACCTAACAGCTGCCAGGTTGCCATCTCATCTATTTGAAGCAAATGGTCATGTCTTGGAGTGCTCGAGTTGATGACTATTTCTTTCTTTTACCCTTCCAAAGCTTTGGAATTCACTCCCTGGTCATTTTATCCAGATTCCTATGAATTTCCCTTCTTATCGCTTGGGGTCTCGTTTCTTTGAAAGTTAGACCCCACTCTTTTTCCGCCACTTTTCTCTGGGTCTTTACTGTTCAGTGATATTAAGGAAAGATGCAACCCCAGTTTTTGCGAAAAGTGGACCTTAGTTTATGACTTTGATTAACATCAGGGCTCCATGATTGGCTTTCTTTCTAAGAAAAATGGTTATCTAGCAACGGGAATTTTAACCACATTATGCCGATAATCACCAGAAACAAATTCCTCTTGAAAATGAGTAAAGGAGACAACAGCTGAGAACGGAACAGTTTTTGCGAGTGGACCTGCGATATGAATTTCCTTTCATCAGTCCAGTTGTCAAAAATAAATTGATTTAAAAGATTATGAAGAAAATTGTAAAAGGAGACCAGTATTGTATGTTTGTCAGTTGTCGATCTTCATTGATTTCTGAATACAGTTTGTGTATCTTTACAGTCTTATAATTTATATTATTGTTACCATCGTATTTTAGAAATTTTTGATTAGCTCATTTCATTTCATATAAAATCACCACGAATATCACTAATATGACAACGAACGCAAATCATCTTGGTGATGGCAAGATCATGTCTGTAGCAAAAGCCTTGCTTCTGCCTTGATGATATCTGCTGGAATCCTTACTTGTTTTCTATTGACTTTTGTTTAAAACACTGTGTAACTGAGTACTTTCTCAATGCAAGAGAGAGCGAAACAGAAAGAAATTTTTTTCAGTAACTGAAACATTGAAACATTAAACACAAAGAAAGATGTTAAGAAATGAATGAAAGGAAGTCCATAAAAAATGAATGAAAAGAAGTACAGAACGGCAAGGGATGCCTTTGTAGGAGAACTTGATCCTTTTTATCGTTTTATGATCGCCCTAGTTACTTGATTCTTTTGTACCCTTCCTCTTTCGTGCTCCGTGAAATATTGTATGCATTTCTCTCTCTCTCTCTCTCTCTCTCTCTCTCTCTCTCTCTCTCTCTCTCTCTCTCTCTCTCTCATTTCCTACCACGTTTGCCTTATGCTTTCTGTTATAGCTTACAGTAACGTATTGCCATTGTTGTAATCCCAACGTCTCTCTCTCTCTGCTGATGTAATCGTTAACAGTCCATTAGATGGTTCCATCATCGCACGTTATTTGCTCATTGTGGTTTAGTAATTCTTTTCCTTGATAGAGTAGTTCAAGGTTTATTTAAAAGCTTATAGCAATTTGCGGTAGATTCTCTCTCTCTCTCTCTCTCTCTCTCTCTCTCTCTCTCTCTCTCTCTCTCTCTCTCTCTGTTGAATACTGTGGTCGTGAAATTGCTTAGTTCCGTGGTTCTTCTTTAAAGGCTTAATTTTTTTTTCTTAGCTTTCTGTGGTTACAAAAAAATTAGTCTAGAAAATCCTAAAAATCTTAAAGTGCCACTTCTTTTCTTAAATGCTTATTTAAGAGCCGTCAGGTCACCAGTTCCTCCACAAGATGAGGAAACAATGATGTGCTTCGAAGTGAGTGACGACGGATACCGAAGGATTCTTTTCCCATTTGCAAAGGAATGTGGAGTAACAGGCTGAGGAGGAAGTCAGAAAAATAGAAAGGTATTTCGGCCAGCCAGCATCGAATGTCGACGCTTAAGAATTAATTGCAGATCCAAAATCAGCTTTTTGGCTTTATTCTCTCTCAAATGGGGTCTAAGAATATTGCGTCCCATGACTTTTTTTTTTTATATGTTATTGTTATTATTAAGCCCGAGCCTCTGCCTTGTATCCTTAGCTTCCCTTCCCATCGTTATTGACCCTTCATCCTGTGCAAAAGGAAACGAAAATGGAGGAGAGGCAAAGGCATTGGAGCCAATCCAGGTTTTGTTCCCTTCTAATAAGCGCGTCTCGAAGGGACAATCGTTGGCCCTATTTGGTCTTATGAGATGGCTCCTAATGTCGCGGAACTAGTGCTGTCTGTTCCGCCCTTAGGATCTGCTACTTGTTCCTTCTTTCTTGCCAGCTGAACAGGGCTCATTAATGCACCCTGCTCTTAAATGAAGGGGATTAAGCCTATCTGGTCTCCATAAATGGTAATTAAATCGAGACCCGGGTGATTATTTGATAATTCACAGTTAAAAAATATCAGTGGGCTCTTTCGAGGGCTTCTGAAACGCCAGTTTCATCTTTAACGCTTTGCTATTGCCAGCCTCGAGGAATAGACACAATGTGAAATCTCACAATGAGAAGAGGAATGCTAAATATTAAGAAAACAATAGAAGACGAAAGAATTCACATGATCATTTTATATCATCCGAAAATAAAAGTGTAATAAAATCAATGGAAGATATTAGGAATATGTTGTATTGTCTAATACATTCATATTCCCACGAAGAACGGTATTTAATTCGACATTAGCCTGCAGGATTTTTACAGATACTTCAAGATAGAAATGCCTTTATTTTCTTATAAGTAACATACGACAAGAATTTACGAAGAGCTTGCTGTCCTTTTTTGTTTTGAGTGTCCAACTTTAATCCAGTTTTCGTTCAGTTGAGCGAAAAATTCTATTTTCAATCTTTTACATTAATGCAGCGTACCATTACACGTGTTTAAAATTGTCTAAACATTGCTGTGGATACTCAGATGTAACGGCATTGGAAATAATATTTAATTGTGACCACAGCATTAGGAGTAATGGGTATTTGTATAGATTTTACAGTAGGATAAGATGAATCCTTAACAAAGCTTATTGTCCAGCGTTTATCATCCAGTTATGCGGTTCAGTGTTTGCTGGTTTAACCAGTTTATCTGGTTTTATTTTCCACCCGTGATCACAGCAGTACGCCAGAATCAAGAAAGCGGTCTCCAGGTATCAAATGAAATTAGAGGTAGTAATCTTTCGTGTTCGAAGAAAGTTCACGTAAAATATGACAAGGATGCCACGTTTATCTTCATTCATTCGCTCTTAGTAGAAAGTAATGTTTATCATTGAAAAAAATGATTAAAGTTATCAGTTGAAAACAGGGTTTATCACCAGGAAATTAAGGTCATTAATATGAATGAAAAATCATCGTTTTGGGATGCGGCAGTAAACTAGATAAAGTAGTAAAGAATGAGCCATCATTAGAAATAGATATTTATTGCAATCAGTAAGTCGTGATTGGTTTTTGCATAATGCTTAAGAAACCATCATCAAAATAGGGAGCGAGTATTTTAAAGTATGAGAAATTGCAGGGGAGAAGAAAGATTTCGGAGGGGAATTATGGGACGGGAAAGGACATCACGTTCTTGTGACAGCGCTGTGTTGCGAGGAGACTTTCAGGGAAGAAAGAGAGCCCGAGTGAGAACGTGCTTGGGCTTCCAGATACGATCGCCTCGGTTTTAAAATTTCACCTCCACCCTATGCGGCCAAAGGACCATAATTACGTTAATTTCGCGTTGCAGGGAAAAGAAAATGAGCAGACCAGACAAGTGACAGACGTTGTCTTCGGGGGAGACGGAAGGCACTGTGCCATTTCCGACACTGAAACGATTTAGCCTCGCTTGGTGGACGACTGCCTCGACAACAATCGTATCGGCTGGTTAAATTCATTTAACTTCTTCATGTGAAGGACTTGCTAAGATTACGATTGTGACATTCTCAAAATGAATTTGAAATGTCCTCTTGACAAAGAGCGAAATGTACGTAAGATTGTTGATACCAACATTAGCGTAAAAGCAGCTCACTTGAATTCTGATGATATTCTTACGGTTCATACAAAGAGGCAATTCAAGTATAAGTGTCATATTGTAGTTTATTCAGTTGTTGGTGTGCTTATGTTTCGGTATTTATTTTTCATGAGTATTCTTACCGATCTGCACCATAACGTCACTGACCAACACTGCTTTAGTAATGAATGCAAGTTTTGGCAAAAATAAATTTTTCTTTAATTGTCCCTTTTCAGGTAACCTTATTATGAAAACTAAGATGAGAATACTGTATATTGTTTGCAAGGAATTTCACTTTGATGCAGTGCAGGATTGAAGAGTTTCGTCTGAAATATAACCAACTTGGGGCAAAAGCACTGCTTATTTTGAAAGCCACTTTCGCACATGTAACAATATCAGGTAGATTGTTCTGATGACAGTATTTTTGCGGTATTAATGGATCCACTATAACAGCAGGTATTTGAATAATGGTAGCCAAGAAAGGAAATTATTTTCTAAAAAAAATTAAGTGCTATCGGATTTCAGCTGTACGATATTGTTGGAATGCTTTGGAAAATTACAGCGTCAGCGGCCATGGTCGTTTCGACGTTAGTTTAGAGAGAAAAAAAATAAAGGTTTCAGCTAATCAGCGTTTAAAAAATTAGTTGTCCTATGTATGTTGGCCTTAGTCTGAGAATTATATCCATGGGTATTGAAAATTTAATGTTGTAGTAACTACAGTAACTCTCTCTTCCGTTGAAGGCCCATTGCGATTGTGATGCCAGTTCCTAGAACGAAATCAAAGTTTCTCTCTCACACACACATACACAAACGCCATATATCTCTGTTAATAGCTCTTCCCTTCCCAAGCGCTGCTGTGTGTGTGTGGATGCGTACGTGCGCACCCATGACTTCACTGCCCTCCTCCCCCCCCCTGCCTCTCCCTCCCTCCATGAAGAGAGGAAGGGAGGGAGGGAGCCCTCTATTGGAAGGGTCGATGGCAATATAGGCTTCTTCCCCAGGATCCCCTGTGATTAGTCTCTATTACACAGTGGCTCTTGACGCGACCTTCCGCTCTCTCTCTCTCTCTCTCTCTCTCTCTCTCTCTCTCTCTCTCTCTCTCTCTGTGTGTGTGTGTGTGTGTGTACTTGTGTTTGCTCGAGCGACTGCTTTTGATATTTGGTGATGTTCACTTCATTACCATGATTAACACATTATTATTCTCATTATCACATTTTTGACTTCTGCGACACTGATTAGTATTATATTCATCAGCATTATTTTGAATACTACTGCGAAGACGAAAATTTTGATTATCGTCATTTCGTGGATTCTTTCATTGTCGGTATCATTAATATCGTTTTTGCTCGTGGCCTCGATTTCTCTTATTTCGTGCATTTTCACCCGGGATGATTATATTTTAGCCTATAGTAATATCTTCATTTATCGCATTCATTGTGTTTGTCATGCAACGCTTAATGGTGTCTATGCCACATTTGTATATTATTATTATTATTATTATTATTATGATTATTATTATTATTATTATTATTATTATTATTATTATTATTATTATTATTATTGCTGCACCTGTTACTGTTTTTTTATATTTCTACTGTATTTTGTACTTAATCCATTGTATCTTTATTTTGTATTCGGAAATGGGCATGAACTGCAATGAATTATTATTATTATTATTATTATTATTATTATTATTATTATTATTATTATTATTGCAGGGTAATGGGATAGTTAAGAAAGGGTAGAATTTCGTAATTCCCTCACTTAGTGTCCCTCCTTTTATCACCAAAGCTCAAGAACTTTCCTCCACCACCCATTGTGTTCCCAGGCGGTTTTTCCTCAGAAAAGTCGAACGAAGGGAGAGCGTGTCATTGCCGTCTGGGGTCATTCCTTTATCAGTTCTTGAAAGCTGAGCTAAGAATTGGATGGATAGGGAGACTTAGGAGCCGATTATCCTTTTTGCAAAAGAAATTTTATCTTTTATCATTAAAAAAAAAAAACTTTTGCGAATGCGTATTCAAGGCATATATATGTGTCATTCAGGAATCAATTCCAAAAGCTCTATTACTCTATTCACACTTTCGTCAAATGTTCATCTATTATCAGTAGAGAATAGAGACTCCCGCTCTATTCATGTGAGAGAGAAATAGATCCTTTGTAAAAGAATGTAATAGGAGAGAATGAAATGCTTAAAAATCACCTTTTCTGGAATCATGGAAGCAGCTTTCATAAAGCTTTTTTCCTACTGATTCAAGTCCGTTTGAAGTTGTAAAACTTGTTGAATAAGAACGGCCGCATTTATGCTGATCTGAAGTTGTAATACACGTTTCACCTGCTTTATTCCTTCTTGCTTTTTTCGTGAAACTTAATCATCTCATTTTCCTTTTAATGACCCGGACAGTTAATTTACCTTTTTTTTTTTTTTTTTTTTTTTTTTTTTTTTTTTTTTAAGAAAAAGGCTCTCTATAATTTTTATTAAAACCTATGTCCAGAGATGTAGCTCGCGTATGTTTTGGATGTGGGTATGATGGAATTTATAGCGTTTACGTGTGCGGTATCGCAATGGTCTTTTTTTAAGATCGTATGTGGACACAGCACTCGGTTTTTCATTAGATATTTTCATAAGGTTGTTTCTTGAGAAAGTGAATGAGGATAGATGCAATCATTTGGTTTTGTTGCCGTTTTGCACGTCACTCATTTGCATTTACATATTTCACTCTCGGTTTCATGACAAGCATGTGTTATTGTCATGGCTAAAATGACGATGGTGATTATAGTAGTTATCAATAATAGTAAAAACAGTATTTTAAATTCACTTGGGTGTGTGTAGTAATTCAGTGACTTAGTCTTGTATGTCCACAGTAGGCCTGGGAGTGAAAGATTTAAGAATACCTCACATTAAAATTTATAAAAAGGAAAGAACAAGACATTAAACTTTCACTATAAAGCTCATCTTCTGCTACTGATCAGTTTAAAAATACAACTTACACAGCAAAGCGATTTGAAGTCATAGATAGCAATAAGTTAACAAAACACATAATTGGTGAAAACTGCAGTTACCAGAATCATAATACAAAAATTAGCAATTTATAACATATTTTGCAGTTTTTTTTTTTTTTTTTTTTGAATCTTAAAGAATAAAACTTTCCAGTAATTTGCTCATCGCTCAAGCTCATTTTCAAATGAGGAACTAAGAGACCCTTCATCTAACAGTCTGTCATGTATTGGAGAACTTTTGAAAAGTATTTTAGATTAGAGCCACTCTGTAGGGAGTTATAACCATTCTGTTTAAGTTGTACAGCTATTTTTCACAGTTATTTCCCAGATTGGCCAATGGAACAGTGAGTCCTTGATAGACAAGGTACTAGTGAATCAAGATTTATTTTCAGCCATTTAAGGCTATTTATAATAGTTAGAAAATCTTGATGGTATGACAAACCTAACCAATTCAAGTTCAACGTTGCTTGTCTTGGCTCTACCAGAAAATGTCTTGGTGTCCTTGGAGGTAACTACCAATAAAGTCCAAAGTATAAAATAAATCTGCTATTTTGGTGTACGACTTGAATTTCCTTTTCAAAGACTCAGGATCATTTATTTTTTAATGCTTTCTAAAGCATACTTGAGGAAACTGACCTTTAACCATTGGATGATAGCTGGAAAGACTGGATAAAAACATTTACTGCTTCAGGTTTACGATATATATACTCATGTTTAAAACCGCTGTCGGATCTCGCAACGACTTTGTCAAGATATGGCAGGGCGTTAACTCCTTTTATTGCCGGTTATATAAATAATATTCCTTAACCATTATCCTTCCTATTCTTATTAGTTATGTTCCTCACGTATCTTTATGACGATGCCGGGCCATGTCCCAGCCATGCCATGAAAATACTAACGATGCCTCCCTTCCCTTCCATATATTCCCAGGATCCTTCCTCCATGTTGATAATGCAGCTTTTTTTTTTTTTTTTTTTAGTCTTATAGATTATTTTATTTTCATCGTTGCTGTGAAGATTAGCTATTGTAATCGAAGTTTTCACATATCTCATGATTTTAGTTAAAATAACAAATCTGATATTTTGATGTTTTAACGTTCTTTTCTTTTTCTTCTCCCCTCCCTTCGCGGGAAATAATTATTTAAAAAAAAAAACCTTTGTGCTAGGAGGACTGATTTCAGGCCTCTCAATAAAACTGTCAGCGGAGGATATTCGTATCCCTTTTAGAATTCCACCGGTGAAATATTTTCCCTTCTAAAAATATACCTTTGAAAAGATCGTATATAATTACAATAGAAAATGTTTCATTAAGAGTCATTATTAAGGCAATTCTCTATTCCGGTTTTCTCCGGCGAAGTAAATGGAAATGGGAAACGCTGATAATAGTACAAATGGAAATAATGGGAAAATCACGTTGATTTGTCCACATCACTTTCTTCAGCAAACTGGAGAAAGTTCGCATACATGAGCAGATAAATCACGTTGGGTCATTTTTTTTTTTTTTTTTTTTTTTTTTTTTGTGATGTAGTTTTACAAGCAGGAATATAACGCCGAAGGTTAAACTGAGAAAAACGTTTCTTTTTGTAAAATTTCTCACGTTTGCCGAAACGCTGTCATATATCTAGTCTTGGGCTAGCAAAGCTTCACTGAATATGCAAACAATAAACAAATTAGAAGACATTCGATTAATTATTTCTTTATTATTCTTTAAAATAAACTACGCACTAGACATTGAAACAAACTAAAGGAAAAACGTATTTAGCCGTTTCGATTTGTAATGGGAACTCACACCTCAGTTTAATTTCCGTTTTATTTAGAAACCGTCGGGGAATTTCTGTCTTGAGAAGTCGTTCTTCCTGTCCAAATTCTGTCCCCTAAAGTGCGTCCGTCCATCAAAGTTCTGACCATCCTCTTATCGCGGAGAAAATATTGATCCGAGTAGCGGAAGTTGTATCGCCCTGCTGTTTCTGCTTATTTAACGGTTGCCAAGTGGCCGCAAACTTTCACTATGCAGTTGATTAAGAAGTTCGTATGCCATCAGTCGTAACGCCTCGATGTAATGCCGCCTTTGATGATAGGGTAAGCCGGAAGGAGTTTCTTTAAAATATATATATATATATATATATATATATATATATATATATATATATATATATATATATTATATGGATGTAGATATATACATAGACACGCGTGAAAACACATACGCACACATATACATACATACATACATACATACATACACACACATAAATATATATAATTATTTATGCCATTGTAAATCACGTTTATTTTATGCGATTGGTAATCTAACTAGTTGATAAATTCAATAAGAATAAATTTCAGCTCACAAGCGGATTACAAATGGCGTCAAAGATGCTTTCAGTTACAAGCAGAAAGCATTACCCACCACGCCACGGCTGTGTGCTTGTAACTCAAAAGCATCTTGGAGCAATCTGTAATCCCCTGAAGGGCAGAAGCAAATTCTGTCATTTAATTACCTATCACATTAACATTCATATGTTAGAGGCTGACAGCGGCGGGTGG